>NC_052041.1:1109202-1409202 GCF_015832195.1 Motacilla alba alba
AGATGTTCTGTCTGGTACTGCTGTTTTTACTAACACGTTTTGCTTACACACTTTCTTTGCATAGGGAAAGTGCTCCAAAATTATTGTGTAGTTCACCAGAGCCAGGTGAAACTTCCTTTAGCTGTGTTTTGCAACCCCAAATGCTTTACAATGAATTTTCTAAACCAGTCTGTGTTTTCGTGTCAGATAACAAGGTCCAGGGAATATGGAGCTAGATCAGTTCACATTTTATTTGTTCATTAACAAAAAGGTCTGGATGGAAGTGAAATAAAACTGAAAATGCAAATGTTTCTCTGCCTATAAACCATTGAAAAAGCTGATGCTTCGAGAATCTTGATGTCTGCAAAATTTTTCTGTAGACTTCTCTGTTGCTTTTGGATTCTGGACACCTGCTTCCTCTAGACTAAAATGGTAATGCCCACCTTGTATACGTTTCATTAAGAAAGCCATAAGGGTTTTTCTTTTGCCTGTAGCATTGCAATGGGCCTGTTATTGTGCTCTGAGTGATGGGGTTGTTGGGGTGGGAAATGGATAGGAGGCCATTTATGTAGGAAAGATTGCTGCCATCATGTGCTTTAAAGTTTTATGGGGCTATAGGCAGTAAAAGTCATAATTCTCCTATAAGCAATACCTCCTGTCTCTGAAATTCTGTTAAATAGGAGATCACACTGAATAGGAAAAATTAACTTGCCAGAAAATGAAGTTCCCCAATACTATGGATTGTCAGAAAATCAAGTTTCTTTTCTTTTTTTTTTCCCCTCTTTATTTTAACACCTCAAGGTCCATCCCATGGAGGTGTGCACCCAGAGCCCCCACAGGCTTTGCCAGAAGGTTGAGCATGCCTGTCCTTGATAGCTGTCTTGCTTGTGAGGTTGGTCTGCAGGACTGAGCCTCTCCTGTCTGATCCAAGGGAGTGAGAAAAGCTGCAGGAGGCTGTTATCACCTGGCAGGTTCCCTGCACTCGTGAGTGTCACTGTGGCCATGAAATTCCCCATGGTCCATATGAGATGGCAGTGTAATCTGGGAAGGGCCGTGCAGTGTGTTCTGCAGTCACTGTGCTGGACACTGGAGGCATTTCTGCTGCGATGACAGTCTGGGCACAGGACTGAACAGCCATGGGCCTGAGGGCAGCTTGAGTGTTTTCTGGCTGGGGAGAGGCAGGACTGCATTGGAGAGGACAGAGTCATTGCCCCCAGCTTGCTGGGAACAGTGTGTGTGCCCAGCCTGAGCTACCTGGGTGCCCTGAGTTGGGCATGGTCCAATTTCTTTTCTTCTTTCCCTTTCAAATCTGGAAACTCTTCATCCTGCACGGGAATGGCCTGGACTCACTAAGGCTGGTAAGATGAATCTCATCCAGCTCAGCAGCCTTTAGCTAACACTCTGTGTTCCTTGTGTCTGACTGAGCTCTAACTTCTGGTAAATTCTGTTGGTTTTTTATTCCCTTTTCAGAAACTTTCTCTGGAGCAAAAATGTCATTAAAAAAAAAAGCGCCCTTTCAGGTTGGAAGGACCTGTTTCTGGAAGGTGAGCTGCATCTCACCCCATGGTGTGCACATGGTGAGGAAGCTGCAATTTCTGCTGTCATTTTGAACATGTGGAAGGCATTTAGAGGTGAGGGTTGGATCCCTGGGCACAGTGATTGGAACAGAAACCCTCAGTTAAGGCTGAAGCACTTTATATGCTGGTTTTTTCCTCTTTTTCACTTGGTTGATAAATTTGCTTCACTATAAGCTCCCCAAGGCTTTGTTAACAGCAGTCATTAAACACTGCTAGGAAGGAGGAAAAAGGGCTTTGAGAATGTGTCTGTCCTCCTGATCACTGATGAGGCAATGACAGAGAAGGTATTCAGGTGGGAGAAGCTGCTGCTAAGAGCTGGCAAAGAGATCCCTGAGCATGTAAAATGTCAGAAGCCAGGAGCAGGCACTTGAGGGCAGTAAGGCAGAAGCTTCAGTTAAGTTAGAGAAGAAAATACCTCCTGCCAGAGCTGCTGTGTAGAGTGGGGTAAGGTTCTGTGAGTCACCTGGGCCAGGGGATTTAGCATCTGTTCCTTGTGATCTGTTCCATAGACCTCAAGGGCTTTCCTTCTCCAACACTTCTTCTTATGATGTGCCTCTCCAGACTCCTGTGCAGATGATCTTTAAGGTCTCTTCCAACCCAAAAAACCATTCTATCATTCTATGATTTTCTCTCTGCCCTCTTCCCTTATGCTGACTGCTAAAGATACCTGTAGCTGCCTGTGGATAAGGGAGATGAGGAGATTTGGAATGGCCTGTGCAGTACAACTTCTCTGATGCAAAGTCTTTTTGCTGTTTCTTGCTTACGTGAGAGGATGAGGAAGGTGGTGGTGTAGCATGTGTGGTGTCTGGCTGTGGCTTCCCAACTTTGTGTTCTGCTGTTTGAAGACTGGAATTTTCAGATAAACCTTCAAGAGAAGGGGCTTTCTAAAAATCCTAACCTCAGTGCACTCTGGAGATCTGGAGGGCAGGCAAAGGCTTCTGTGGGAGTAGAATCCAAGGGACCAGCTCCAGTTTAGCCTCAGGAGCAGCCACCAGTGCAGTGACAGGAGTGGTCTGGTAGAGAATCCACTCAGTGCCTGTGGCACTGGAGCTGCAGTGGAGCTGCAAGTTGAACTCTGGGGGCCAGAGCCCAAGGCAAGAAGCTGTGAACTGCTGACCCTTTGCACAACAAAGGGCCCAGGCTCCTGTGGCCAGGCCAAGGACTTGGACACTCAAGAGACATGGCAGGAGCCAAGGACCCCCAGACTTTCCTGTCCTTAGACTGTGATGGGATAAAACCTGTACAGGGTTTTCTTTGTTTGGGGTGCCTCCTCAAAGGCCCCAGGTCAAGCTGTTAGCTGGTTATTTAACTATTGCACCATGATTAAATTCTTGTAAGGATCTGGACATTTGAGACTCTCATGGAGTCCTCTGATGGGAAACCCAGGATGGAACTGGTGAGAAAATCTGGAGGGACTTGGTGAGTGTGGGGATGCAGCTGCAGAGGGGCCTTGGTTCCAGCTCGGGTGGTGGGACAGTGACAGCCAAAGTGGCTTCTGGATGTTGGGGCAGGGCAGTGCCCTGACCAAGCCCAGCCTCTGTGTGATGGGCATGTGCTCTCTTGGGAATTGCCATTCCTCCCCATTGGCCTTGTCAGTGCTCAGTGCATCCCATCCCTGCCTGTGCTCCCTGCAGAGCACTCAGGGCCCAGCCTGGCTGTCCTCATGGGCACAGATCTCCTCAGCCTGCTCCAGTAGTGCTCTGTGTCTTGGAAAGGCTCTGGAGCAGCCTCACAGTTGGCTCAAACCCCTAATTTCCTGCAAGCCTCCGGGGCTGTGGGATGTTCCTTATTCACAGAATCACAGAATCATTGATGTTGGAAAAGACCTCAAGGTCATCGAGTGCAACCTGTGCCCAATCCCCACCTTGTCACCCAGCTCAGATGTCCTGGATTGCAAGAGAAGTGTGCATTCTATTTGCCATGTTAGAGCTGGGGCAGCTCTCTGCTGTTCCTTGGGCAGGTTTCTTTATCTCTCCCACAGCCAATCCTCCCTCCAGGAGATCTCTGCTGTCCATGGCCACTGAGTGTCCCTGCAGGGCTGATCAAATTCCATCATCCCATGGGGAGATGCTGCGCCCAGGGCAGGAGCCAAGCATTCCTACCTGGATCCAATCTGAGCCTGGAACAGCACAGCAGCCTTTGCCCCCTGCATTCCCAGAGGAGCAGCTTTCTGCTGCCCTGCATTGCCAGAGGGAGAGCAGGCCCATCTCCAGCAGCCCTGGAGCTGCAGAGGAAAACTCCAGCCTTGTGCAGGATCCCTGCTCCAGCAGAAGCACAGCTGGGCCTGCAGGAGGGCTGAGCCACCATGGAATGGCACTGCTGCCACCAGCCTGACCCACAGGGGGCCAGGGCCTGCTCTGACTCTGGCAGTGTTGTTTTATATTACTGCATTTTTTATTTTATTTTCAATTTCTTCCCTAATAAAGAACTGTTATTCCTGCTCCTATATCTTTGCCTGAGAGCCCCTTAATTTCAAAATTATGATAATTTGGAGGAGGGGGGAGGTTTCCATTTTCCATTCCAAGGAAGGCTCCTGCCTTCCTTAGCAGACACCTGGCTTTTCAAACCAAGATACTGGAGCACTCAGTGCCACCTCCACATGCTCTCCACATGGGATGGGGATTCCAGACCTCCCTGGGTAGCCCCTTCCAGTGCTTAACAAATCTTTCAGGAAAGAAATACCTCCTGATATCCTGTTGCAGGAAGGTAGAAAAATTATAAAATAAAGCCCTCATAAAATCAGGCCTGCTCTGTTAGGTCGATGGCTGGCCTGTTATTTCTTCTAAGTGCAGCTAGCACTTTGCAAGTTCCCACGTGAAAGCAATCCTGGTGTGAACAGTTCATTAACCTAACAATCTGTTCCTGGGTGAAAAACAACTAGCACCTCCATAAACATTAAATCTATCCCATGCAAACCAGTGAAGAAAATGTGTAAACCATTTGAGAGTAGAGAGATTTGATGGACATGTAAAATACCTTTTACTAACCAATAAAGTAATTGGCAAGAAAGCTACTAACCAATTGGAGTCACACACAAGGTCTGTGAAACTGTATAAAAATGAGGTATGTGGATAAAGAATGGGCTTTTTCCACTGTGAAGAAAATGGAGTCTCACCTGATTTATTCTGATGATGTCCAACCTGAACCTCCCCTGGTGATCCAGCACCTCAATGTCTTTCTTGAAGTGAAGGGCCCAGCACTTGTCAAAAGAGAGAAATGGACTTGTCAAAGCTTTGCTCACTCAACTCACACCAGACACCTTCAGACGTGCAGGGCAGTTTTGTTCCTCTTATAAGTGATTTTATTCTGTGTAGGGTGATGAGGGGTGTATGTGGCAGGAATGGATTCCCAGGAACAAGACTGAGCTTCCAGAGGAAAAAGTGATGTAGTAAAGACAGAGACATGGGGATGAATGGAGGGTTTTAACAGCCAGGCAGCCATGGCAAGGCAGGGGAAGGTAAGCCAGGCTCAGGAACTGGAACCTGCTTTGCCTTAATGTGTTTTTTCCCTTTGCCCCTAATGTAACTGTGCCTGTTGTGACAGTGCCCTCACTGTCTTCCTCAAATGTCTCCAAAGTGGTGACAAAAGACAATGTGAAATTCCAGCTGTGGAATTTTCCAAACCATGAGTTTAAGTAAAAGGGGAGGAGGAAGGGGGAAAATAAAGGTCCAAATGTGAGAGTGGGAGAAGGAAGAGGAGAGGTGGGTTAGCAGGGTTAGGCAAGGAAAATAATCCAGTTATTTTAATTGATTAACTCAATTGGCAAAATTGCAACAGAAAACCAGAAGATTAAAAGCATAAAAGCCTTTTTCCCCCTGAGGGCTTGGAGTAAAACAACTGCAGAGTTTTTGGTGCAATTGTTTTTTTGTTTGTTGACTGACTTCATGGGGCAGTACAGCAAAGGGGAGGAAGAGCCCAGCTGTGTAGGAGCCAGAACTTCTTCTGGGCACCCCTTGAACCTCAATGGCAACCTTGGACTCAATTTACCATCTGCTTTAGTATTAGAGTTGCTTTAGCTGTGTTGGTGAAGGCTGTAGTTTCCTGAACAGCTGATGTTAGGAAAATTTTGTCATTGCCACCAAAACAACTCATCTGGTTGCATCCTTCTCTCTTTGCCTGGTTCAGGGAAACATCCATAATGAAATTGGCCCTTGTTGTTGTTTGTGTTGTCGAGAATTAACCTCAAACTTTTCCTCGGTGGTGTGGAATGGCTGCTGGATTTTATACCTGGACTGGCAGCAATTCAGGATCAGCTCTTCCCACACACTGTGGTGTAAACATGGATGTAAAATGATGTTTTTTTGAGAGGAGGAGCCAGTTTTTGCCTCTACTCACCAAGTTCACGGCCCTTTGCTGTCTCCTACAACTTCTAAAATGTACACTTCAGTTATAAGTGTTAAAATTATTGTTATTATTAATATTATTCCCCAATGTTTGGGGTCAAGTACTGTGCTTGGATGAGAACAACTGTGCATCTCCCTCTGCTTCCCTCCCGTGCCTCTGCAATGTGGTGGGGAACCCTGGGCATGAGGCTGGAGTGTGTTGGACAACAGGAGGATCAGGACCATGGGTCATGTTCTACAAGTTGGAAGATTTCTTTGTCTCTAAGGCCATCCCAGATTGCTGGCTAAGGAAGGGAGACAATATCCCAAAGAATCTAAACTCTCCAGCAAAGAAAATGCTGTTACCGGGAGCGGGGCAAAATGTGAGATTAGTTTGTAGATGGCTTTGCTGTCAACTTGATTTCCATTTCAGGAAAATCATTTAATTGGTGTAAAGAAGTAGATCTTATAATATTTCTGTGATGTGAGTGGTTGGCCGGTCTCCTCTGGTTTTGGATGTTGTTGATGTGTGTCAGTCACTACCTTCAAACCCAGCACTGTGTTCCTTATGATGAGCACATCTCCCATGTCCTCTGGTGGGTCCTGCTCTTTATCTTGCATTTTATTTCAGAACACTTTGAAAAGGAATAAATAAAATTGGACTCTGATTGTCCTGATGGTCACAGTCCCTGTGCCAATGATGTCATAAATGAATGAACAGTTCCTTAGCACTGTTGGAGTATTTAGGCAGCCTGGAATTCTGCTCTGTTAGCTTTGGCTGATGGAAACCATACTGAGTAATGAAAGAGCAGGTTTGGTTTTTTAATGCTCTTCTATTCAGGCTACTCAAGGAAGCACCTGAGCTGCTGCCCCTCACTTCTGAAGGGAAAGAGATATCACCTGCTGCTTCTGAGCAATATCTGCCACAGGTGGGTAATGCAGGGCCCTCTGCATCCCCAGACCAGGTGAGGTGGCAGCTCTCAGAGATGCCCTCACACCTGCCTCCCATCAAAAGGCTGGCAATACAAGAGCATCCCAAGAACTCTGTTGCTGTGGCATGGGGGAGATGGATATGGCCTGTGTCCTGAATGTGCAGCTCCTGCTGCACCCACCTGCAGCCAATACCCAAAGGGCAGAGTGTCCTCAATTTCTGGGTTCCTGTTGGTGCTTTTACACACACCTGTGGTCCTGGGGGGCCAAAGGAACCTCACTCCTGAGTGGGCACTGCTGCTGGATTCCTTGTGGGGCTGCAGAAAGGGCATATCTCAGGGGAAGAGAAGAGGCAGCTGCAGCATTCCCCAGCTCCCCCCATCCCTCACTGCACGCTGAGGCTTTGCAAGCAGTCAGATGATCCTGGGCATCTGTTTCCATTCATAAGTAGATGCCAAAGTGCTTCAGAAAATATCTCTCTGCATCCTTAAGCACCGTGTGTCGCTGACACCTGTGCCCTGGGAGCCCTTTAGGACAGGAATTATGACCATTGTGACCATTACCCACTACCCTGCCTCAGACAAACCTTAATTCTTTCAGCCCTGTATGTCTTGGGGGCAGGGGGCTAGTCACAGAAGAGGTCGAGGTGTTTGACTTAGTGTGTGACTGACCAGTATTTGACTGAGATTCTTCTTCCTCACAGTTGCAGGGAAATTACTCCAGTTTTGAGGCATTCAGGAAGCTTGAGCTTTTTACAATTTTCCAGGTTGGCTTTTCACACTGGGAACTCAGCTTTTCCTGTGATTTTTCCTAAGAGTCTACTTGACAGTTGTATGTACAATGTCATCCTCTATACATCTGAAAAGAAGATGCAAGGTCTGAAGTTTGCTGTATACCTGGGATCACAGATGGAGAGAGTTTTCACACACTTTGCTTTCATCCGAGGTCTAAGAAATCTCTGAGCAGAATATTTCCAAGAATACTTCTGCTTCCCAACAGAATCCTTCCCAGAACAGGAGAGTGTACTGGCCAGAGGAATCAGAGCAGACTGTTAACTCTTTGGCCCCTTCCAATCCTGCTTCCTCTGCACCATGCTCCTGGCTATCACCTTTCAAAGTGGTGCCTCCACCTCCTCTGCCTATGGGAAACATCCAGCCAAAGCAAGGCAGATTTCAGAGGGATGTGTGGCCTTAGCCCTGGGGTCTCCACTCACTGTGCTCGTACCTGAAGGCTCTGGGGAGAGCCAGCTCTTGGCTGCATGAGGGCCATGTGGCCTTTACCCAGCACAGGACACCACGAGGTTCTTGCTCCATGCTCTTCCCTGGCTCTCAGCTCTCTTTGGGTCCAACCCTGTGTCTTTTGTAGCTGAGCCCTCTGTGAGAACATCCATCAGATCTCACCTTTCCCTGTGCCAGTCTGCCCGTCTTGGACTGTTTCACCTTGGAACTCTGTCAGAGACCATGGAGTGGAGCAGATACAAGGGAAGCCTCCACCATGGGCAGTACAGATTGAAGATCACAGTGTCTTTCACTTGGAGAACAAAAGCCGTTGTCTTTGGTCCTTGTGATGATCCTGTTCTGGACTTCACCTACCAGCAGCCCTTTCCTGAGTCTGTGATGGAAGGAAGAGGTGTGTGGGGATTCAGTGCTGGGAGCACAGCGTCCATATGGAGAAAAGTTGGGCCTGGATGGCAGGGAAAAGATTCCAGTGGGAATTACAGCTAACAAAATGTTCACAGAAGAAAAGCTGAGATGAAGTGGCTCAGTTTTGCTTCTAGGAGTTCAAACCAGCAAATGTTGTGTGAACAAGAGTCTGGAAGTTGCCAGTCAGGCCTGGGACAGTAATGGAAGAGATTGCCTGAGAAAGTGAATGTGGTTTTGTGTCACTGGAGAGCAGGAACAAGGTGTTGGCCCCTTGGTAGCTCAGGTATGACCTGCAACTGCTGAGGTCACCTGCCAGACCTGATGTGTGGTCCATCCCAGTCTTGAAGATGGGCTTGCATTCTCCAAAATGTCTGTTTTCCTTTGGCCTCCAAGGAGGCCAGTAGCAGACATTGCCACGCTACGCACAGTTTGTTCCTCATCACTTGCATGCCCGTGGCCACGGCTGTGCTGCCATCCCAAGCGTTCCCAATCATGGCCTAGTTTTACAGAAATCACAACGTTGGTGGAAAAAACAATGAGATTGAAAAACAATACTGCAGGGTGCTTGCTCTGCTGGCTTTGTTTCAGAGGAGCTGCCCATCTCCAGCCAGGAGGGCTGGACGAGGGGAGAACGGACATCTGAGCGTGCCTACACACTGCCTCCACATTGTCCTGCTACACAATGCTTCCGGGTCCCTCAGGGCCAAAATCCTCCTCAAACATGCCATGTCTGCCCTTCAGGGTGTCCTGGCAGTTCCTTGCTGACGTGCAGGGGAAACCTCAAAGGTGCCCAGCCCTGACAATGGCTTCCAGAGCAGTTGTGCCTGTCACCCTGCCACCCCCAGGCCTCTGCCTCCAATACTGCTCCTCAGCCAAAATGCAGCCCACAATGGCCTCAGCCTCCTCCCTTTCAGCTTGTCCCAGCACCTCGGTGCCCTCCTGCCCACTCGGGCTGTTGCAGTGTGTCCCCATCAGCTCTGAACTGTGGCCTTATCACATCGGGACTGCCAGCCTAGCTCCACTTAAAATCATGGAATCTGAATGATTTGGGTCAGAGGGGACCTTAAAGCTCAACTCGTTCCACTCCCTGTCATGGCAGGGACACCTTCCACTATCCCAGGTTACTCCAAGCCCTGTCCAACCTGGCCTTGGACCCTTCCAGGGATGGGGCAGCCACAGCTGCTCTGGCAACCTGTGCCAAGGCCTCACGACCCTCACAGCCAAGAATTCCTTCCCAATATCCCATCTAACCCTGTCCTTTGGCAGTGATAAGCCATTCCCTCTTGTCCTGTCACGCCATGCCTTGTCTCAGGTCCCTCTCCAGATCTCCTGGAGTCCCTTCAGGCACTGGAAGAGGCTCTGAGGTCTCCCTGGAGTCTTCTCTTCCCCAGGTGAACCCGCCCAGCTCCTCCAGCCTGGCTCCAGAGCAGAGGGGCTCCAGCCCTGTGATCAGTGTAGTGGCCTCCTCTGAACGTGTTCTCCCAAATCCACATCTGCCTTGTGTTGGTGGCCCAAGAAGTGGAGGCAGCTGCAGGTGGGGTCTCACCTGACCAGAGCAGGGAGGAGGCAGAAGAGCAGCCTCATGAGGTCTTGCTGGTGGAGGATGGGGAGCAAGAACTTCCCTGTGTTCTGGCCTCGCTGAAGTAATTTCACACCTGGGCTGGTGGCCAGAAGTGGGTGACACAGTCTAAGCTGACTCCTGCTTGCCTGTGGTACTGGCTAATCCAGGCAGGATCTGCTGCCTGCAGAGCCCAGGGTCACCCCAGGTACCACCAGGTGGCTGAGGGCTGAGCTGCCCAAAGGTGGGCAGGGTGGCACCAGTAAGCACCACACCAGCTGCTAGGAAGGGAGATGGAGTGGTGTAGGATTGCTTTTACTTTTAAATTTTTTAAAAGTAATTGTTGAACTTAGTGCTTGGTAGAGTGTAAAGACGTGTACACTGTTAGAGATGTGATGAAAGGCACTTCAGTGAGCATTTTCCAGAGAGCTCATACTCTGGATTTATGGCCTGCAGCAGAAATAGAAAGGTGCTGGCTTCTGTTTCCTGCACATCTGCAGATCCATAACCTTTAACTATTTCTTGGGCACCTCTTTGGTCAGTACAGGATGTGCTCTGTGTTTATGCTCCCTCCTTTCCCTTAGCAGCCCTGCAAGGAGCACAGCTCAGAGAGGCCTTCAGGCTGTGTTTGCTGCCGTGGGCTCTGAGGGGCTGCTGTGGCCTGGGGAGCAGAGGGAGCAGATCCCTGCTCCACGACCAGCCTGTGCTCAGCTAAATTCCCCTGACTGCCTGTGCAGCAACAATGTGTGGAGGGGCTCTCTGCCCAAGGGAGCTGGGTAAGAGGATCTTGGCTGGTGCATTGAGCAGTGCTCCAAGTAGCTTTGTTCTCTCTGAGGCTGACAATTCTTGAGTTGCCCGGAGACGGGCACTGACTTTCAGAGGCAACTGAGCTTCCCTGGATGGAGCCAAGGGACTCTTTCCTCCTGAACAGTGAGGAAAAGCTCCTGTGCTTTATAGCATGTCTGCTTTTGGGGCTCAGGGCCTTTGGGGTGATCTGGTGCTCTCTCAGTCCCTCCTTCCCCAGAGATGCCCTGCAGCCCGTCCTTGGCTCACTGGGGATGTCAGTGAGGCAGAAGTCAGGGTGCAGTGGGGATTCTGGGTGAGCTGAAGTAATGGTCAGCACATCCACGGGCAGCATCTGCTGTGGAGGTTCTGAGAGATGAGTGAGGTGCTGTGGGTCTCAGTTTGGCTGGCCTGGTCTGGGCTCTGGCACAGACAGGGCCTGCAGGGCTGCCCATCACTTCATCTGGGAGAAGAGGCTGTGGGAAATCCCTCATTGATCAAGGAGCCCACACAACCCAGAGAACTTTTATGCAGACCCACAGGGGACTTTTCCACAGCTTCCTGGGGAAATGGTTCATGGGAAGGGCAGTGCTTTCACCTGTATCAACCCTGTCATTATCTCAGGGTCTTCCTGGGTTGGGCCCTCTCAGATGCTCTCCCCCCCTTCAGCGAGCTCCCCGGGTGGTGAGCCTGAGCCCTGGAAAGCTGACTGTGCCAGACTCCTGCCAGCCTCGGCCTGACTCCCTGCTCCTCTGCCTTCAGTGCCATCAAGGGTGTCTGTAACTCTTTGCCATTGCTGTCCCCTGCAGTGGCCACCACCTGAGACACTTACTAGGCTGAAACTGTATAGAGACCCTTTGGATGAGGGCTGTAACTTGTGTAATCCCAAAAGGAAGCTGTTGCCTCTACCCCACAGCCTCTCCAGCCACGGCAGCCTGACATGTACAGGAGCTGTGTACAAGACCTGACAGTTTGGGAGCCCCATGGCTGGGGACCCCATTTCTGCTACACTGGCTGTGCAGCATCATGCTGCTCTTGTCCATGGTGCTGCTCAGCTCCTGCTGCCATCGTGATGAAGGGATGTCCCCAGAGTCTTGGAGAACTCACATGTCCCTCTGTTGGGTACAGCTTCTGCCCTGTGTGCATTTGGGTACCTCAGTGACTGCTTGAAGATACTCCCAGCAGCAGTGCAGGGCAGGGGATTTCAGGCAAGTTTCAGGAGTGTTGCAGTTAGTCTGTGACTTGTAATGATGCTCATTGTGTCAGTGACAGTGGGGTTTTTTTAGGGTGTCTTCCAATTCAAGATTTTCTTATGGAATAAGGATATGTGCTAGGAAATTTGAGTTTATGCTGAAGATCATAGAATTGTCCTGGGTGGAAGTGACCTTAAAGCTCATCCAGCCACATGCCTGCCATGGGCAGGGACACCTTCCACTATCCCAGGCTGCTCCAAGCCCCATCCAGCCTGGCCTTGGACATTTCCAGGGATGGGGCAGCCACAGCTGCTCTGGGCACCCTGTGCCAGGACCTCACCACCCTTGCAGCCAAGAATTCCTTCCCCAATATCTAATCAAACCTCCTCCCTGTCAGTTTGAAGCCATTCCCCTTTGTCCTGTGACCCTGTCCAGGTCTGCATAAACAGTCTCTCTCCATCTTTCTTGCAGGCTCCTTTCAGGTCCTGAAAGGCCCCGATTAGGTCACCCCAGAGCTTTTTTTCTTCAGGCTGAACAATCTCAATTCTCTCAGCCTTTCCCCATGCTTCATCTCTATAATCAGCTTTGTAGCCCTTCTCTGAACTAGCTCCAGGAGGTTGATCCCACCTCCAAAGGAGCATTTTGTTTCTGGAAATTGACCTAGGATGAGTCTTTCCCAGTCCTGTGCATGTGAACAGCCTTAAGGACATGGAAGCAAATGGCTCTGTGTTTTTAATGAGCCAAACATGAAAACAGATTTTGAGCATGTGTAGGATATCAGAGGTCTGGATCAGGATTCAAGTCTCACAACAGGCCATGTTTTTCACAGTTCCCACCTGAAGATTGTAGCAGAGCTTTGGATTTTGTCACTAAATTTGGGAGTCCCACCCTCTTCTCTAATCCTTGGATCTTGTTCCTCTGATTTCTTGCTATCTCTCAAATTTTTCATCTTGAGATAAGACCACAGGCCTCAAGTGTAGAGAAGGGATGCAGAGCCAGGTTCTGTCTGGTGAGTCTGGCTTTGCATGGGAGACCCCATTATATGATGTCCTTACACTTTGATGCCACAGACTGTTCTGGTCACGAACTCAAACCCCTGAGCAGCAGATCACAGGGTACAGCTCACAGGAGTCTGGTCCACGGGACCTGGAGAGGCACCTGGTGCCACAATTCTGCTGCATAAAGGTGGGTGATTTGGCTCTTCCCTCCTGAGAGCAGGGGTGGGGAGGGAGTGTCAACTCACGTGGACACAACACAATTTCTCAGCTCTCACTCGGGCAGTGCAGACAACACCCAAGGCGCAGCAGCTGCCAAGAGAACCACCAAGGTGCTCCTCACGTGAAAGAGGACAGAAACCAGCCACTGGTCAGCAACAGGGCTCATTTATTATCTCATGAAAATGAGTGACAAACAGCTGCAGTAACGTCAGCAGAACCAAAGCTTTGCCCAGGCCTGAGCTCTGAGCGCAGGGCTCCCTGCTGCACTGGGTGGCACTGGGAGGGTTTGTGATGGAGTCAGTGGATTTGGGAGATCCCTGAGCTGCAGGGAGTGGATTTGAGGCTGTTCCCATGGCCTGTGTCCTCCTGATGCCACCATCCCACAATGCTGATTTCTGTTTTCTCCTTCTACACCAGCTGCCTGCCCTTAAAACAGGAGAAGGCACATGCAGCCCCCAAAATGGCTGCACTGCGTGTGGGACATGTACCCAGAACCAGAGCCTCTTCCAGCAGTGAGGTTTGGGGGCAATGAAGCAGCAGCCAGGCCCCATTTTCACCATGTCTGACCAGGAGCCAGGTGGCTACAGACAGGAGTGCCCCAGGTGTGCTGTGCTGTTTGAAGGGGGAGTGGAAGGGGCCTGGTGTGCCTTGGGTGCCTTGGCTCAGGGCTGCTGGGTGGCCTCAGGCAGAGCACATGGGTTTTTCGGGGAACTGTTTGGGTTTGGCTGCTGTGGGTTTCAGAGACCTCTTGTGAGGTGCTGTGGGTCAGATTGGAAGACTGAGCATCCCCAGCTCCTGGTCTTGGCTGGAAGTGAGGGTTGTGTCCAACCCATGAGGCTCCCAGTGAATGAGTGGGGATTCCCAAAGTAGAGGTGTCCAAAATCAGGTGTACACAAGGATCTGCTGCTTTTGGTGGCTTGAGACAGACACCAGCCCATTTTGAAGGGTGTGTGGGACCTGCAGAGAGCCCTAGAGGACAAGGCTTGGGGCTCCTGTGGGTGGCCACGTCATTGCAGGTGGCCATTTCCAGGGAGTGCCACAGAGCCATGGCTTTGGCCAAGAGGTCTCTGCCTTGAGAAGACAAGCTTGGCTTCACTGCAGGCTCCTCCTGGCTGGTGATGCTGCAGGGTGAGCAGGAGGACGTTTCCCTGACCCACTTCCTGAGCCAGCGGAGCTTTCTCCCAGGCAGTTCCTAGCAGAAGTGAGACTCACACAGGGATTGTCTCCTCCCATGGCCGGCCCTGAGTGTCTGGAGCTCAGTCAGAGCCCTTCTAGGCCAGGGGCAGCTGGCAGAGCGGTGCCTGTTGCCCAGGCAGGTATGATGGGGATGAGGGTAGACAAGTGTGCTGGTGCTTTTCAGGGAGCCGTTTGTGTCACTTGCTGGCCCCTCGGCACTGGTGTTGGCCCTCGGCGTGTGCTGTGGGGCCGTTCCCACGGCTGCTCCGAGGAGGTTTATAAGTGAGATGTGTAGGGTGGCGTGGGTGGGGAGGGGAAGAAGGTTATCCGGAGGCTGCTGCCAGACAGATCCCGGCTCTCTGAAGTTATCAGCACCTCACTGTCATTGAGGCAGGGACAATGCTCAGAGCAGCCCCTCTCCTTGCCCCTGGTGCCCACCCTTCGCTGGCAGGGGATGAGCGTCATGGAGGGGAAACTGTAGCTGTCAAGGATGGGGCGCACTCCCAGGGAATCAGGTGTCTCACACATGTGGTCAATGTCAGAGAAGTTCACCAGAGCCTGGGTGGAGTCATAGGAGCTTTTCTCCATGTCATCAGCCCTGCAGGACTGGGGGAAGCTGCCCTTGTCCTGCCCTTTCTGCCTCAGCAGGCGGAAGTCATCTCTGAAGTGAGGGTTGAAGAGCAGGTAGAGCAAGGGGTTGAGGCAGGCGGGCAGGGGCAGGACCACAAGGAAGACAGATTTGATGACCTCTGGGGTGATAAGGAAGAGATTGAGGGTAGAGGAGAAGGTGAGGAAGGCCACTGGGCAGTAGAGGAGGCAGTTGGTGAAGATCAGCCAGGCCACATGCTTGACCATGGCGCAGTCCCAGACAGCGCTGAACTCCCCCTTCAGCAGGTTGCAGTAGAGTCGGATGTAGGTGCCAGTGATGGTCAGGAAGCAGAGCATGTTTGTCATCACCAAGGCCACGGTGAAGCCCAGGGTGGTGGGTTTCCCCTCTGGGATGGGGTATGGGAGGCAGAGAGGGGATGCTCCGTACTCCCCAATGGAGAAGAGAGGCAGAACGGCAGCCACAGAGGACAACAACAGGCAGCAACAGGCAGCGGCCTTCACCTTGCCTAGGGACGGGGACTTCCCATATCCCCGCACGCAGGAGGCTGAGAGGCTGCACTGCACAGCAGCCAGGGTCAGCAGGAAGATGGCAGCCTGGGAGGCCAGCACGGACAGGAACCCTGTCACCCTGCAGCCCGCACCCGTCTCCCATCTGGCGCCATAGCGGGCAAAGTGGCCGTAGGTGAGGGTGTCCACGAGGGCCAGCATGCTGCAGGCGACGCCCGTCAGCATGTTGGCCCCAGCGATGGAGCCCACGAGGAACTTCACCGGGGAGAGGTAGCTGGGGGAAGCAAAGACAGCCAGGATGACCAGCCCGTTGCAGAGCACCGAGACCAGAACGATGACCCAGACTCCCAGGCGGATGATCCAGCTCTCAAACAGGTGATCACAGGGCTTGAAGGGACCTGGAAGACAAACCCCAAAGTTACACCCAGCAGACACTACTTCTCTCCAGTGGTGCTGCTCAGAGTGGTGGCCAAGTCCCAGCCCTCTCCTGGCCCCACCAGACACGAGTGCCTTAGGCTGGCAAGGAAAATATGACATTGTCCCCCCTCTTCTGCAGCTGCCTCTTGGCTCTCCCCTGTGCTCCTGATCCCACACTGGAGTGCCTCTGGCATCCTCTCACATCTTGTCTAGGGTGGGAAAAAGGTGCAAGGAGAGGTCAAAATGAAATCTAAGAAACAACAAACTGATCAGTGCTCCTAAAATGTAAAAAGGTCATGACTGCAGACCGACCAACACTCCTGGTGTCAGCCTGGCATTTGGGCCCCTCTGCCATTACCTCTCCTCCTCACATTCCCCCTGGGAGCTGGTGGTGTGGAGATCTGCCAGGATGCTGCATCCTGCTCTGGCATTGCCAGCCTCTCTCTGTACACTCAAGACCTTGGCTAAGAGGTGTCTGTTTCTGGATGAACGGGGATGAGCACCAGGAGGTGAAGTGTCTGTGCATGAGGGAGAGAGGCAGGGAGCTGGTATGGCAGGGAAGGGAGGTCTGGGCTGGCAGAACATGGAAGGATGTCAGGAGAAAGAAAGAATAGAAGTGGATGGAGGGGGGAGTGAGTAAGGGAAGGTCATGGAGGGGTAGAAAGATAGCTGGTCTGGAAGCTGTTTGCCAAAGAAAAAAGAAGAAAGGGGGAGAGAGTGGGCAATGGCATAAAATTGCCTCTGGGAGGGATTGGGATGTTTCAGTGAGTGGCTCAGCAAAAACAAAACCAGGGTGGTAGAAGTTTTAGATGGTAGAGAGCAAAAAAAATTAGAGGAAATGGAGAAATCTTTCTCATCTCAAATGAGGTGAAACTCAGACTGCCAGGCAGCAGGACATGCCCTCAGCTGAAATCTTATTCCTTTTGCAACAAACTCAGTGAAACAACTGGTAAAAAGTCTGTCCCTGCCAGTGTCCCACAAAAGGCTGGCTGGAACCTGACCTCTCCAGCCTCCAGGTGTGCTTGTGTAGGACCCCACTGAGCTATGAACAGAACAAAATCAGAATGCAAACTCCTTGAGCCCCAAGCGGCATGTGCAGTCCAGTGCCTGCCTGCTCTCCCTTCCTCAGGAAACAGAGCAAAGTATCCCTGCAGTTTGCAGTGCCGTAGGTATGATCAGGACACCAAGGACAAGGCCTGCCATGCAATATTCCAGGCTGGCTGAGGCAAAGCCAAGTGTAAGTAATGCAGGGAAAGAGGAGAGCCAGAGCTGAGTGCAGTGGGTCGGTGGATGGAGGAACTGGTTGTACCTGGGGTTCCTGGTCAGGCTTATCCTGTCCTGGGCCTCCCCTCCTAGGAGGGCAGCTGCATCCAACAGGGAGAAGGAGACTCCTCACCTGTCCCCCACTTGGCCTAAGCCCAACCCATCAGGCTTCTGATCTGAAAGGTCATGGGGGATCCTGGGGATTGAGAGAAGCTCAAAGGATCCCAACTCTGTTCAAAGGGCTTCCCTGGCTGCTCACCTGGGCTTGGCGTGCACTGAATAGTGGGGTGCAGCTTTGATTCCTCAAGGTCCAGCTGAAGATCATCTGCATCTAGGTCATCTGGGGAGGAAAGAACAAGAAATGGTGCTCAGATAAGAGCAAGCAGAATCATCAGAGCTAACTGGGCCAGGAGCTTTTCCTGCTGCCTGTGCTCCACACAGACCTTCCCAGCCAGTTCAAAGTAGCTGCTGGTGTACAGTTTGTCCCCTGCAGTCACTGCCGTAGAGGCAGAAGATATTGTAAACGTTCGTGGCTTGCAGTGTAGCCAACCCCTCTGTTTTTAGGTTACTCCCAACATTTGAAGTGTGAGAGCCCCAGATCCCAGAGCTGTGTGACTGCGGTTCCCTCCTCCCAGCACTCTTTATTAAAAGTAACGAAATCCTCCAGCCTGTGTGGTTACAGAACACAAAGCCTTCAAATGCAGCTTCTCCATGGGAGCTTTCTGGGCAGGCCTTGTCCAATATTTGTTCATCAACAGGGATTTTGGGGCTTTGTTCAGAGGGAACCATCAGCCTCTTCTTGCAGCACAATTTTTTTGTCAGCAGCAACCACCACCAAACAGTTCCTCAGCAGAGAGACAAGGGAACACAACATTTATTGCTTTATTTTATGCCCTGTAAAATCTTGGGACTGTGGTGCCCTGTTTTTAGTCGTGGATGTTCCCAGGATTTGCTGAGGGATTTGCAGACTGGTTGCCTGTGGCTGCAGATTCTGCAGCCATGGTGGGGTTTGTGAGCCCAGCCCTGCACCAGCATGTCTGTCATGCTGGCAGCTGCACCCCGAGCCAGGCTGGGGCTTGCTGAGGGTCAGGCAGAGAGCCCCTGGCTGAAGAAGCAGCTGCTGGAAGGGATGGGGCTGAGCCCTCAGCTGTGTGTTCAGTGTCGGCGGACACCAGGGTGAATGGCATCCTCTCAGCCTAATCCATGACATGCTTTTCTGCTTTGTTCCTTGTTCCTGTTCCCAAAGTCCTGCTGGCTGGCAGCACTGGGACATGGTGAGGACAGCTGCTGTCCTGCTGCCCCTTCCCAGCTGTGGCACCAGCACAGCCTTCAGCTCCCAGTGGAGATCTTGGGAGGGTTTTCTGCCAGCGGGAGGAAAGGGAAAGGATGTGGTTTTGTTCTTGCTACAGCCTGGTAGCCAGAGAGATGGATCTGTGGCTGTAGGATAAACTGTCTCTTGGATGAATGGACTGATGCTGGAGTCCAGGTGTGCACCTGGCAGCTTAGACACTGGCCAGGAAGGCAAATTTCCACAGCGCTGAAGATAAGCCTGACCTGAGTGGGATTGACGTGTCTAATCTGTTTAGAAGTGGTGCCTCTCAAGAGCTATGCTCCCTGCCTGTGTTTGAAAATGTGACTGGGATTATTTGATTAAAGGATGATGACAAATAACGTGCTATCTTTAGTGCCTCCTGACAAGCTTCATGGCTTTCTCAGCTTCAGGGAGCTTTGGAAAAAAAGGTCATTTTTAAAAACTGTCTGTGTAAGAATTGAAATATTACCGCTGCTTTGGAGCCTGGCAAGGAAACCCTCACAGTGGGATGGAAAAATATTTCATCCTTGTATTTTATAGTCTTATAAATCTCCAGTGTCTTTTCCAGCCACAGTGCAGAGGCTGTGATGTGCAGTCACGATACCCAAATAAAACAGACACAGCCTTTCAGTGCTCTGCTGAGACCCAGCCCTTGGGAAAGTGTAACCTGTGCCATCCATTTTCTCCTCAAAGCCTGGTTTTAAGCCCAGGTTAAACATTTTCCTGAAGTGAAGGATGATCTTTTGTTTTGCCTGGACTGCTGAGCCTGCTGGGAATTACAGAGCAATCCTTAGTCAGCAAAGTGGGATTCAAAGTGAAAAATGTACCTCTCTTTGCTAGAAACCAGTCCCTCTCCAGCCTGGGAACTGTGGAGAAAGGAAAATGGCTGTTGTGTCCCAGCAAGGCAGGCTGCATTGATTTTGAAGAAGCTGTTATTTATTTGAATTTTGATGAAGTGCCTCCACTTTCTGAGGTCATATGGGAAAAACCCTCTTTGCCAGAAGTGCCCTTTCCATGACAAAGAAGCTGCCTGTACCAAAAGTCAAGTGAGAGGAAGAGGAGCAGAATTGCTGGGGAAGGGATAGAACAGAAAACACTGAGCTGAGTGCTTTTCCCCTTTAGTGCTGTCTGCTCGTTCCCTGCTCAGTCCTGTCTCAGTCAGGGCAGTCCCTGGGGTTGCAGGGACCTGCCCTCTCCTCAGTGTGAGAGTGGCTGCAAGAGGCCTGGGCAGATCCTGGTTGGGGTCTGGAGTAGCTTTTTGAATGACAGAAGTAGAAGTGTGTCTCTAAGGACCCTGCAGGGTTTGCAGGTGGTTGCAGAATTTCATCAGTAACTTCACAAGCTGCTGGAGGAATGGGGAAGCAGTGTCCCACTGCCCAGGATATCCACACATATGTGCTTCCTTCTCACTTCCCACAGCTTTGTTCCATCATTGCAAACACATGCTTGTAAGTGAATTCATCCCCTTCTATCCTCAAACCAGAGGTCCCAAAGGGAGGTGCTGGGATGGTGATGGAAGTGCCCCAGGGCACTTTTCCTGCCCTCCCCTGCAGCACTGTTGGGAGCTGCTGGGGGCTGTCGTGGTGCCAGGTCCCCGAGCCATCTTTGGGTTCCTGGTCAGGGAACAGGGGCAGACTTGCGGCAGGGGGTGTCTGCTAAACACTGCCAGTTGTAATCCAAAGAGGCTGAGACAGTTGGGATTGCCCAGCCTGGAGAAGAGAAGGCCTCAGGATTTGGAGACCCTTCCAGTGTCTAAAGGGGTGCCAAGAGAGCTGGAGAGCAGCTGTGGCTGCCCCTGGATCCCTGGCAGTGCCCAAGGCCAGGCTGGACAGGACTTGGAGCCACCTGGGACAGTGGAGGGTGTCCCTGCCATGGCAGGGGGGCAACGAGAAGAGCTTCAAGGTATTTCACAAACCCAAACCATTCTAGAATTCCATGATATCCCAAACATTGAAAGTGTTGGAAGTGTGACCTTAAATATCCATTTTGGCAAGGTGACAGAATGATGAGATGTGCACTACTTTGGGCCCCAGGTGGCTGTTACTCAGATGAGAAGGGACATACTCAGATGGTATGGGAGGGTTCCCAGACACCCAGGGCCCTTGGGGGCATGGGGAAGAGCTGATCTGGCCCTGGGGTCCGTGGCACCTCGTGTGCTCTGAGTCTGGAGTCAGGTCGACCCTTGGGGCTGGGCTTGGCTGCCAGATGGGTGCTGGGGATGGGAGCAGGAGAGGCTGTAGGAGCCACAGCCAGGCAGGGCAGGGCTGGGTGCTGGGGATGGGAGCAGGAGAGGCTGTAGGAGCCACAGCCAGGCAGGGCAGGGCTGGGTGCTGGGGATGGGAGCAGGAGAGGCTGTAGGAGCCACAGCCAGGCAGGGCAGGGCTGGGCTCGGGGAGCCGTTTGCTGTCCCTACATGGCTGCCTGGGACAAGCTGCCTTTCACTGCCCAGCCTGAGGTTCTGGGGACTGGTTTGGGAGGGCCTGGAAGCAATGCACAAGGCCGAGAGGACAGAGCTGTCTGGAAGTGTTCCCTGTCCCTCTCACAAGTTCTCCCACAGTATCCTGAGTGCTCTGACAAGCCTGGCTGGACCTGCTGCTACACAGCCCTGAGGTATTTTCTCTTCAGCAGACCACTTTCCCTCTTGCATGAAAGGAATGTTTGGGAGCTTTTTTCCTCTTTAATGAGAAAGTGTTACAAGGTTCATATAACCCAGCCAAAGGCCATCAGTGGCCATCAGAAAGGAAGCACGGGGAACAGAAACAAAGAGCAATATCACAAACCCCATATCATCAACAGCAGACCCTGTTGCTGGAGGTCTGGAGAATCATCTGCAAAAGCTGCACATCATAAGGAATGGTGTACCTGTGCATTTCACATTTGCACCTCTGTACTTTGATATTTCAAAACAGATCCAATGTTTTAACATCTGAAAAAGGGAGCCTTTATGAACTGCAAATAGCCTCAATTGGCACATCTTAGAATCAGTCAGCATTCCCCTCGTGGTGCTGGGACTGGCCTGGAGGCCTGGGACCTGGGGTAGGTTTTGGTCTGCTGACAGGGCCAGGTGAGAGCATCCTTTAGGACATAAAGGACTTTGGTATCAAGCAAAAGCAGGTCTGTGGCCCCTTGTCACAAACTAGATCTTTCCACAAATGCCATAATTTGCTGGGCAAACCCCACAACTATCTGCACTAGGACTGCTACAGTATGGGCTGCATTAATGATGGAAAAAGTGACCTGGCTCAGAATGAAATCCTGCAGCAATGACTGTAACATGACTCCTCTGTACTGTCTGGCCAGTACAGTTACCACCAAGTCTACCATGCTTCCTGGAGCCACATCATGCCAGTAGGAATCACATTTGCTGCCCTCTAGCTGGACTCTTTGCATGTCTAAAGGTCATTCTTAGGCTGAGAAGAATCAGTGCAGAGCACAGGGCTTGAGGGTCCCTTGCTGGCTGTGTCACACAGTGTCTTGGTCGTCCTGCCTATAACACAGTGTCCAGCAGCTCTGGGTCTGAATCTGCCTCCAGATGCAGTCCTGCCTGCTCAGGCTGTGGGAGGACAGCAGGGTCCCTGGCTGGGGCTGGATGCTCAGTGCCCCTGGGAGCAGGTGGGTCAGGGCTCTCCAGGGGCACAGCCCTCTCTCCTTCTACCATGTGGATTTACCCACAGGATGCCTCAGGCCTCGGAAGTGCACTGTATTTACACAGATATATAAATAGAAGCAGCATCCAGGCTGTGTTCTGAAACGTTGTTTGCACTCTCCAGCAGTTACAGAGGAAGCAAAGGGGTTCATGTTTTTCTTTCTGTTATTCTGAGATTCTCTTGCAGAGGGATCACACCAGCCTGGTGCTGGAGCTGCTGCTGTGCTGTGGGGCTGGGAGGGCAGTGGTGCCTTGCACTCTCTGCTGGCTCCTGGAACTGGCCTCATGCAGTCTGTGCAGAGCTGCACTTTGGAGCACAGGATAAATTGACTCTTGCACAGAAAGTGCTGCTCAGCCATGGACCCTCTTCTTCCCTGCCTTGGCCAGTCCCTGTGCTGTGTTCCCCAAACATATCCTGTTGTCACACCTAACCCTGACCTTGGCTGTAGCACCCAGGATGTGCACAAAAGTAGCACACACAGAGCTCTCTCTACCTCCAGTCAGAGGGATATTCCAGGTCTTTGCGTTCATTCTCTGACTCAGATTAATCCCAGGGTCCTTCCTCTAGATGATGCAAGAACAAACACTGATGTCCGGCCAAAGGCTCCACATTGCCCAGCAGCCTAATGACCAAGCCCAGTTGTCCCAGGTAGCCTCAGCCACCTTCCAGTGCATTGAGCAGTCTCCCTCCATGGCCAGCAAGGCCAAATTGACAAACATGCCCAAGGTGTGGGGGCTGCCAGGTCCTTTGGTTCCACTGTGAAGGTTTGGATGTGCCAGACCTACTCTTTCTCCCACACAGGGTCACCAAATGGAGCCCGTTCAAAGCAGTGGGCCACCTGTGTTGAAGAAGGCTCAGCCTGCCCTCCCTGAGGCAGGTGTCACCTCTGACAGTGGCACCACTCCTGCAGAGGCAGGATTGCACCCCAGCTCACAGCCCTGCCCAGGGCAAATCACCATGCAGGCTGTTTACTCACAGTGGTTGTCAGCATGACCTGGGAACAACTCCAAGGTTCTCTTGTGGGGATCCTCCTCCTCAGGGGCCATGCCTTCTGCCTCCCACTGGCTGGACATCCTGAAGAAGCTGCTGCAGCTCCCGTAGGCACAGCACTGGTAGGCGTAGGGCACCTCCAGGACTCTGCACAGAGGAAAGCAGAACTTTAAGGTGTGTCCCCTCCATGCCCTGACTCTCCATTGCTTTGCACTTTTTGCTTAGTTCCTTCATTTCAAAGATGAAACTCATCTATACAGAGTCACAAAATATTCTGGGCTGGAAGGGACCCACAAGGATCATCATGTGCAGCTCTGAAGTGAAAGGGCCCTACAGGGATCACATACACATTGTTGGTGCTATTAGCACCGTGCTCTAACCAGCTGAGTAAAAAAAACATGGAACACTCCACGAATTTCTGTGCAGGAGCCATGCTGATCTTCTCTGTATCATTCCAGTTTTGGTACCTGTGCTGCTGACATGACAAAAGCTGGTCTGTGGGGTGATGGTTACAGTGGAGAGGGACTTTGCTTTGGTGAAGGACTCCATGTAGGACAGGGTGTGGACCCAGGGCAGCCCATGGTCTCTCTGCATCACTTTTGGTGCTTAAGACACTGTCAGTCAATAGAATGTTGTCAAACACCAGGTTTGGAGACTGCTCTAAAGTTCCCAAATAGTTCTGGTTCCAGCCAGAACAGGGTTAATTTTTGCAGTAGGTGTGAGGGAGCATGGCCAGGACCCAGAGGTTACTCTGTACCATGTTACTCATTGCCGGGGGCTAGGGGGGAAGGAGAAAATGTGGTGGGGGAGCCATCTGGCATTTGTTTGTTTTTGGGGGCTTTCCATGTAAATAACTTTCTTTTCTCATACTTTTTGTTATTAATATTGTTGCTCTTACTGTTTGTGTCTTATCTCATTGCTGTTTCCAGTAAATTGTTCTTATCTCAACCCATGATCTTGGCCTTTTGTGCCTTCAGCTGGGGAGGTGCAAGTGGTGCATGGTTTTAGCAGGAATACTAAATTGGAGAATACCATTCCCAAAACACCACATTCCTAAAAACCCTTCTGCTGTTCTCCTCAGAATAAACTAGCCCCTCTCTCCAATATGCAATACGCAGTCTTCAATTTTTACCCCAAGGCCATGTTTTCCCAGGCATCCTTTCCTTCCTTCAGTGGGAGAAGCTTCCCTAGAGCAAGGCTCCCCTTGCTTGTTGTTGAGGGCACCTTCAAACTCCAGTTCCATGAGTCCCAGCTCAGTCAGGGAATTCTCAGGTCTCCCAAGTGAAGCGAGTTCTTTAAATATGTCTGATTTCTACTTGAAAGTTGAATTGATAGTTGCTAATTATAGCATGTGTGACAAGGTTAATTCAACAGCAGCTGAGCGTCATCTGGATGCAATACCAGGCTGTCTGTCAGCAGCTGCATTTTTGGCTTTGCTGGAAGTCAGGGAGACTGCTGATGAAGGCAAAGGAACCCTAGGTGTTCCAGACAATTAAGATCCTCTGACAAGATCAGTAAATATGGTAAAACTCTATATTCTAAAAATATGCTTTTGTTTTATGTTCCCAAACATTTCTGGCCGAGCCCCGGGAGGGTCTGGAAACTCTGTATACAAGCTCGTTTCCTGTTACAAGCTCCAAATTAGATCCTATTATTGAAAGGTGGTAGGGAGGAGCAGATCCTCCCAGCAAGGCTAAGAACTGCTCCCAGATGACTCCTCCAGACATATGCCCCAAGAGTGAGGCTGCTTAATGGCAGTACCCAAAATTTAGGGAATGTTAATGGGTCCATTGCCTGGCATGGTTCACTGAAGCACTGCTGCAGGCTCAGTTTCTCTGGTACAAACACAAACCAGCTCAAGAGATGCGAATGGAACTAATTTAGAGGAGAAACACCCTGGAAGTGCTGAACTTGACCCACCCTGCACAAGGGACTGCCTGTTGAAGCAGGTCCAGAGGAGACCACGGAGCTGCTCTGAGGGCTGGAGCCCCTTTGCTCCAGAGCCAGGCTGGGAGAGCTGGAGGTGTTCATCTGGAGAAGAGAGAGCTTCAGGGAGAGCTCAGAGCCCCTTCCAGGGCCTAAAGGAGCTTGGCACTTGTGAGGGTGCAGCTTGAGTCCTGTGTCTAGTTCTGGATCCCTCACTTCAAGGAAGACATTGAGGGGCTGGAGTCAGTCCAGGAAAGGGAAATGGAGCTGGGGAAGGGTCTGGAGAGTAAATCATATGGAGGGGGCTCAGCCTGGAGAAAAGGAAGCTCTCCCCCATCAGCAGGGACCTTATCACTCCTTACATCTGATCATTTGTAACAAGGTGGGGATTGGTCTCTTCTCTGGGCACTAAGTGGCAGGGAGAGAGAAAATGGCCTCAAACTACACCAAAGGAGACTCATGTTGGAAACAGGAGGAATTCCTCCAAGGAAGGGCTTGTCAGACATTGGAAGGGGCAGCCCAGGGAGGTGGTGGAGTCCTCATCCCAGGAGGTGTTCTGGGAACAACTGGAGGTGGCATTGAGTGCTCTGGGCTGGTGACAAGGTGGGGACTTGTCACAGATCGGACTTGATGATCTCAGAGGTCTTTTCCAACATTAATGATTCTCTGGCTCTGTGGTTCTGTGAAGAAAGCCGGTCCGGCAGGACAGGACAAGGAATCCTCATTTCCTACTGGAAAGGGCAGAATTTGATGGGATATTGGGAAAAAATTCTTCCCTGTGAGGGTGGGGAGGCCCTGGCACAGGGTGCCCAGAGAAGCTGTGGCTGTCCCATCCCTGAAAGTGTCCAAGGCCAGGCTGGACGGAGCTTGCAGCAACCTGGGATGGTGGAAGGTGTCCCTGTCCATGGCAGGGGGTGGAATGAGATGAGCTTTAATGCTTCTGTCCAATCCACACCATTCTATTGTTGTATGATTTGGTGTAGAAAACCCTCCAAAAGCTTTTGGAACCCCCTGCCATTTGGAAACCAGTCATGCAGCATTTCCTAGCTATGAGTTAAAAAAGTCAGAAAGAGAAAGCCCTGCAGGCACCACTGCTGAGGCAGCCTGAAGGGAGAGCTCCACACTTCTCCTCAGGCCTGAGCTTTAAGCCCTGTGTTGGTGCAGTGATCTGTCACCCCAGCCCTGTGTGTAAACTGGAGAAGCTCCAGCTTTGGGAACCCATTCTGCATGAGTGGGAACATCAGCTCATGCATTCTTGGCTTGAAGGGAACTCCCTGGGACACCCAAGCAAGAGATGACTTCATCTGGGAGGAATTTGTGTTCTCTGGACCATGGGTGTCTAAGCCCGAAGGCAGGTGCCACACTGGGACCCAGGAGCCAAGGAGGGTCAGGAAAGTCTGAGCCTGCAGCACAGCACACTGCTCTGAGCCTTTTGCAGCCTCTTCTTCATCAGTTTGACTCCTTCAGGCTCCTCATTAATCCATAACAGACAAGACACGGCCACACAAGCAGAGTTTATGGAAGAAAACCTGGATGTCATTAGGTAGGACTGCTTCTGGGAATGTTTTCCATTGAGAGGAGCCCTGAGCTGGGCCTGCTCCATGCTTTCCACTTGTGTGTGTGTGTTTGGGGTGGGGGTGGTGGCCTGGGAGCACATCACTGCTCTCCCATGGAACATATTAAAGATGAGATGTTCTAGCAGCAGATGGATCTTCCTCAACCCATGGGCCTGGAAACGTGGAGAAAGCACGAGATGGGCAAGGAGAGCAGGAGGCTGAGTGCTGTGAGCAAATACAGCTGTGCTGAACACCAGAAGTGAAAGACTCCAAGTACCTCATTTTGGGGAAGCTCTCCTTGGTGAAGGGCTCAGAGAGAGCTGGGTTGCCTTGGAGCTTCAGATGGGTCAGTCCAGCCAAACCATCCAGGGGCAGTGTGACCAGCTGGTTGTCAGTCAAGTCCCTGGTGAGGGGAAAGCAGAGGGAGACCACAGTCAGGGCTCTGCTGCCAGTGGTATCTCAGCCAAGCAGAGGGCACTGCCTCAATTGCTCACTTGATGTGATGCTGAAATGGGGCTGGGTGCTGCACTGGGGCCAGGAGCCTCTGGAGGTAAACACTGCAGTCCCTGGGAAAATGAGGGGCTGGGGTTAGTGGCCATGCTGAAAGCTCTGGGTGGTATCTCCCTCGCTGTGCATGTCTGTGCCCCCACACAGCTCTTCCTCCACTGCAGGTCAGGGATGACTGCAGATCCCAGCCCACAAAATACCCAAGAGTCTTAGAGAGGGGGCTGAGAACTGGGGGTCCTCCAGAGCCAGCACAGATGGTCTGCAGTGACTCTTGCAGAAACAGCCCATCGTGCTGATCTTCCTTAAAGGCATCTAAGGCAGCTATGGAAGCATCAGGAAATGGAGGTTAAAGTGTTCAGGATGAGAGCCATGATCTTGAAGGTGGCCCCTCCTGCACTTCATCATCCCTTTATTAATAGTATTAATAGGAAACCTTGGGATTTGTTGTGTCCACATCAGTGCTGAGACATGCACCTCAGCACATCAGTCTTCCAACATTGAAATCCCAGGTGTTCTGGTAGCCCAGGGAGTCAGTCTGAGGAGCTCAGATACCTCCCATCCCTGGTCCACTTGGAAAGAAATATTCCTGCAACTTACAGCTTGGTGAGGGAGTGCAGGGTCACAAAGGCTTCTGGGTGAATAAACTGGATGTAATTCCAGCTCAGGTCTCTGCAAGGCAAGGACACAGCAGTAAGAAGAGAGCAGAGCAGGGCAGTGAAGCTGCTGACACTGGCCTAGCTAAGGGCCCTGGTGGGAGCACTTGTGGGATCTGTAGCCCCTTGGTCAGCAGCGATTTCTGTCCCATTGCAGTTCCCCCAGACAAGTCTGGGTCTGTGTATGGGTAGTTTCCAACAGAGGGCACAAAAGTTTGCCTTGCAGGAGCTTCTCTGCTGAGATCAATGGGAAAGGATCAATGAAAAATGTTCTTTTCTAGCTTAATTTCTGTAAATTTGGGAATTTTTCGCCAACATGCCAAACAGGTCATGTCTTAGTGCCAGAGCATCCCCAGTGCAGTCACAGTGCTGGGTGCAGCATGGGCAGACAGGGCCAGGGGTCTGGGGAAGGTGATTTTAGAATGTTTCCTGCCATGCACAGGTGCTTTGGATTCACTGAGTCCTCTCAATAAGCTCTGCCTCCATCCAAGTGAGACAGCTCCACTCCCTCTGTAAGCAGAGCAGAGGAAACCAGCAAACTGTCCAGGCCAACCTTCCTCTCTCCAGCTCTAAGGGAGCTCAGGTATGTGTGACATTGGGTGGGATGAATCCTTTCCCAGGGACCAGAACATACCCGAAGCTGCCAGAGCTTTCTCACCTGTGTGTGTGTGAGACTAGGCTGGGGCAGCATGCTCACGTTTCCCTGGGTGTCTGCAGTGTCACCTGCCACACCTCAGGCGTGACCGTGGTGTCCGTGACACTCACGGGATCCCAGGAACTATTAAATGGCACGCACACATTGCTTCACCATGGGAACAGATTTGGTGGGATTCAGTTCACTTCCTGACAGAACAGCGAATAAAGACTGTCAGGGCTCTTCCCAGATGTCACAGAGCCAGTCGTGCCCTTCAGGACCTTGCCAGCTCTCCTGGTGCCAGGCACTTGGGAGGTGACTCTGTGTGTGGGAGGTGCTTGGGTGCACTTGTGGAACACCAGCTCCTGAGTGCTGGGGAGGAGCTTTCAAACCAAACAAGATGCTCTGCAGGGGTGCTCCAGAAGTGCATGGCCCCGGACCAGCCTGTGTAGGACAGGGGTGCTGGAGCTCAGGTGCACTCAGGTACTGCCCTGGGTTCCTCCTGGCATTCAGGAGGTGGGTCTGTGATGTGGGCTCTGCCCTGGCACAGCTGCAGCGTGTGGGGTGTGGCACGAGGGGGCAGGTTAGGAGGGGGGTCTGCGGGCACAGGGGAAGCCAAAAGGATGCTTTGTGCCCTCCTCTTTCCTAAGGAGGAAATGGAAGAGGGACTCAACAGAAAAGCCTCCCAGCAGAGACAGAGGCAGGCTGGGAGCTTCCCCCAGCCCACCTGGGTTCACAGTCCCCCTCCCCAGCATGACCCCAGCTGGTCTCCTGGCAGACAATACTTGCATGGAGCGCAGGGCCACCAGCTGCACAAAGGTGTCTGCTCTAATCTCCTGGATCTTGTTGTGCTGGAGACCCCTGGAAAACAGAAACTGGTTTGAGAAGAGAGCTGAAGGCAGTTATGGAGATCTTTGTCCCAGGTCAGCACTGTCACAATGGAAGTTGCTGCCCTGGGAGACCTACTCTTATTTCAAGAGTTAAACAGGATGAGCAGCAAAACATGTCAAAGCCATTCTCTCCTACAGGCAGCTCCAGGGCTTAGACAGCCTCTGCTCATCACGACTCAGTAAAGAACTGTTGATGTGCAGTGGCCAAGGATGACCTGTTAACCCCAAACCCACACTGGTTTCCCACTTTGTTCTGCCCTAAGCCTCCAAACTGCTTTTTCCAGAGGAAAAGCTGAGAGCTTGGAGCCAGTGATCAGCAACCAGCTCTGAGTGACCCTTCAGGAAGGACCATGTGGTGCTGCCCTTTGCCTTGGTGAGGATGAAGGTTTGAGGGCTGAAGGTATCTCAGTGTTTCATGAAGAAATATCTTGATGTCTTCTAGAACCCACTGTCCACATCTGCACATGAAGTGCCTCAGCCCTCCACATCTCCTTTCCAGCTCCTTCATCCCCTGGGGAAGGGGAAAAAGCAGGGTGAGAGTTCACACAGACTCTGCTGACTGACCTACACTCTCCCTGCATCCTCAAGAGACATCCTGGATGCTCCAACCATGCACCTTGTGGGAAAGGTTCAGTTCCTTGGGGCTGTTTTCCTGGTGTGAGCCCATCCTGAATTCCCAGACCTGCAGAAGCAGCATCCCCCCATTTATGACCTTCTAGAAGGGGATACAGCCACTGCTGCTCCACCCACAGCAGCTCCCTGAGCATTTCTCAGGTGCTTAATTTGCCTTTAGGCTCAGAAACGATCTTGACTCATCCCACACAAGGACCCTCATGTGCTGGCTCTAGTGTCTCAGCTGGTATTTGGCCATGTGCTCCTGTTCCAAAGGTGGGCACTTGAGCTGCCCCCGTGGTGCCCCAGCCTGGCATTGTCCCTGCCTCCAGCCAAGATTTCACCTGGGAGCCACTGGGAGATGTGGGCACAGATTTGGGGGTCTCACTGATTGGAAGAGGTGGAGTTTGGGCAGAAGGGGTATTGCAGCAAGGTTGAGAAAAATAATTTAGGGGTGTTTAACTGTGAGGGATCACCTGTGTGGTGCAGGTGAAGGTGTGCACACCAGCAGTTACAGCAGAGTGAGGGCACAGCTGAACTGTTTGTGTGCCAGGTTGTACCACAGGCACCACCAGACTTGTTTCAAACCATCAGGAATACTGATGCTTGGTGGGGTTGGGGCTTACAGGACAATAACTTTGGAGTTAAGGGACCAAAAACTCATTTTGGTCCCTTAGTAAGAAAAAAAAAATTAAAATTTCATTAAATATTAATATTTAATATGAATACTTAATATTAATTTAATATTAATCTTTTTATAGGTACATAGGTATAATCTATTTGACTTCAGTAGCCAGAAACTGGGATTTAATGTGATTCTATATCATAGTTAAGTCTAAATTTGGCATATTATAAAATTTTGAAAGAAGGAACTCAGGCAGAATGTGTGAAACTACAGGTTTGAAATTCTGAACATTTGTCTTTTTTTGGTGTTTTCTTTTTTTTTCTTTCTTTTTATTTCTTTTTCCTTTTTTTTTTCTTTTTCTTTCTTTTTTTTTTTTTCTTTCTATTTTTTTCAAATGTTCTTCTGGGGGTACTCTCACAGCTGTCATGAGAAGCAGCAGGGGCTGTTTACTCTCATTTCCATGTAGTTTCACAGTGTTCTAATGTCCAGTGTGCTGAGGCTGGATGAGCTGGTCTGACTAGCCAGGCTGAGGTGCTACAGAGAGCAGGGACAACCTCTCCTGTGGGGTTTTTTAATGGGGATGCTGCTCCCATACATCTGTTCTTCCAGGTAGCAGAATTCTGTAAAAAATCAGGGAGTCTACCTTAATTGGTTTTTTAAACAGTTTTTCTCAAAAAGGCTAAGAACTTGTGTTCTGTTTGAAGTGTAGGGCCACATTTTGAGCTGAGTGTGGATAACTTTGTCTCAGAGCAGCAGCAGGGCCTCCTGGGGCCTGGAGAGGACCCAGTTCCAGAGCTACAGCTGAGGAAAGAAACCCCCTTCTCTCAGGAGGGGCAGGCACTGGGCAGGGTGGATAAGAGCTGCTTTGTGCCCGTGGCATGGGGCCCCTCCTTTGAGCAGAAGACATTTATGGTGGACATAAACCCCATTCTTGATTGGCTCGTAGCGAGACTGGAGTTAGTGAAAGGAATTCAGTGCTGTCACATCCTACTTCGGTTTGAAGTGTCTGGGACCTCTGACAGGACCTGACTGAATAAAGCTCCTGTGCACAGGGGATATATTTTTATTCTGTATGTGCAGAGGGCAAGAGAGTGGAGCTCTGGTCCACTTGCACTCCAGACAGTGAGTTACAATGCCCAACTTCCCCGGTGCCTGGGGAGTTCTGTGTGCGGGAACCACCCCTCTCCTCAAAGCAGCCCTTTTCCCCCCAGAGCACAGCACAAATGAGGACATCTCCATACTCACAGCTCCTCCAGCTGCTGGCATCGGTGGAAACTGGGCAGCTCTTCAATTTGGTTGTGTGACAGCTCTCTGCAGGGAAAGGACAGCACAGGAATGTTGGGACACCAAAAGCCAGTGCCCCTGAGCCCTCCTTTGGAAGGCAGGTACTCCTGGAGAGCAAGGTGACCTCACTTCATCCTGCACAGCTCCTTTTTTGGTAACCCCAGAGAGTAGGATCTCCACCCCACAGCTGCTGCTGGCTCTGGGTGTCTGTGCAAGGTGAGGGTTGCCCCATGATTTCCCCACTCGCCCACCCCCAGCCCAGCTCCCTGCAGCACAGCCCGTGGGCTGATGGAGCTGCTCGTACAGCTGGGGTGAGTTTGTCCTCCCCAGCCTCAAGTCAGCTGGGAAACCCTCCTGTGCCACTTCTGCCATGCCCAGCCCTGCTTTCCATGGGCACAGCACAGAGATATTTCTGCCAGAGCTTGCACAAGCTGCAGATGTGCCTGCAGAGCCTGGGGAGGATTTGACCAGCTCCCTCCTGGCACAGCAACCCCACTGCCCGTTGCCTGCTCCTCCTTCAGCCTTTCCTGGCTTTGTCCCAAGGTCAGGGAAGGGGTCGTGGCATTGGCAGGGATTTGGTTCAGGACATTACAGACTTCAACAACCTCTGTCCTTGTTTTTTCAAGTGCTGTCACTCGAAAGCAGTTTGCAGCAAATTCCTCTTGCCACTGGTTCATGGCTCAGTGTCATGTCAGCATCTAGAGTGGCTTGATAGAGGAAAACACACCCTGGCACAGCTTAATGAGAATTTATTGAAGCTGAAACAGGCTGGGTAAGGAGCAATGTTTAAACCCAGCTCTTTCCCCCACCAGCAGAGATTGGATTTGTGGTTGTTCAAGGGAAATTTACCCCAGGGTAAAGTTTTGTATGTGGTTTCTCGGCCGACTTTCCAAACTCGGTTTCCATTTTTCTGCCAATAGATTGCTCCTCAAAATATTTCAATTATTTTTTTGTTACCAACCCACTCACCACCAGTTTTCCATGGTGGAGAGGAGGAGGGAGGGAAAAGCAAGCAAAAGGTTTGGGCTTGGCTCTGGAGGCTGTCACCCAGGATGGAGAAAAACCCTTAGCATCAGTCACTTTTCCCTGGTCCCTGTGCCAATACATTGGGCTTGACAGGGCTGGAGCTTAGCTAACAGTGATGGGGGAGAACCAGCCCCAGAAGTTATTCCTGGCTCCTCCAGACTGAGGGTAACCAGGTGCAGCCCAGAATCTACAAACAGAGCAGCCTCAGTCACTCATGCTCTGTTGGGAACACACCAGGATGAAGGTGCTGATGGCACCAAGGGACTTCAGCTCTGCTCAGGGGAGTTTCACCTATTTCTGCTTGAGAAGAAAGACAAATCTTCCAGAGCCCAAGGAGTATTTGGACTACTCTCTCAGGCCCAGGGTGGGACTGTTGGGGTGTTCTGTGCAGAGCCAGGAGCTGCACTCAATGATCCTTATGGGTCCCTTCCACCTCAGGATGTACCATGGTTACAGGAAATCTGTGCCCTGAGCAGGAGCTCTGGATGAAAGCAGCAGGATGATGCCAGGTTGATGCCAAAGGCTGCCCTGCCTGTGTGGGGCATCCCAGGATGGCCGTGACCCTCTGCCCCTGCAGTGGCTCTACAGTCCCTGTGCGGGTCCTTGCAGAGAATCCACCCCTGGAAATGCAGCTTTACCTGTGTCATCTATGGCCAGATGTGTCACAGCCATAGCTCCTGTGGCTGCCCAGAGACAGGCAGAGAGCAGCCACTGGCTCTGTGGGGACAGGGGGCCAAGGCATTTCAAAGGCAAGAGAGATGTAAACATGCACAGACATTGGCCCTCATGCTCTCTCTCCAAACCCTGAAAGCAATGCAATTAACGTCAGGAATGTTCACTAGGAGAGAGGAACAAGGGGCAAGGAACAACTTGGTGTGTCCCAATAAAACTCTCCCACATAGCGGTGGGGGGTAGGCACAAAGAACAGGCTCTGCTGTGAGGGCTTGCACTCTGATAACTGCAGACATAAACAGAGGTCTGGGACCCAATAGCCTGGGCCAGCCCAAAGGCTGCACTTTCGTAGCAAGTCATCCATTGAATTGGTCCAGATGTCTAAAGATGAGACGTCTTCCCTACAGGGACATCTGGAACCAAAAGCCTGTAATCTCCTAAGTTACAAATTGTCTTCTTTTATTTTTATGTTTTACTCTTGTTTCCAATTTCTGTGATCAAGAATTCACTCCTGTTGCTTTCCTGGAACAAACTTGTTTTCTTTTTCAGCTTGCTTGTATAAAGACTGATGAGAGGCATGCCTGTTGTTGCCCTAAGGCTGCAAACTTGTATAAATCTGGCTCATGACTCATTTCCTGAGGATGTCTTTGACTGCAAACATAGTTGGGGATCTCAGGAACCAGGGGTGTGATTCCTGAGATGATGCAGAACCTTTCTGAGATGTTGATTTCATCATGTACCAAGCTAAAGGAGAAAGCATGACATCCCCCCCAGCATCATTCAATGCCTGGCTAAGCAGGCAGAGCCAAAGAAACAGAGACCAAGCAAAACCCCGACCTGGCTGTGCTGCCCCAGGTGAGGAAATGAGGCCCTGTGGCCTCACAGGTCCCCACCAGGTCAGACCTGATCTCTCCGGGATATGAACAGGATCCTTCCTCCAGGTGATGGCACTTGCTGCAGCTCCCACTGCACTAAGCCAAGGCTGGGGCAGAGGGTGAAGGTGATTTCCCCCTTGTTTTTGGGCGAAGAGGAGCTGTGAAGTGCTGTGGCCACCCTTACCCATCTCCTTTTGTACTCTCTATCCCCTTGCATGGGGAGGGGACAGGTCCTGCTGGTGCAGAGCAGGGAGGATGTGCCTGACTGCAGCCCTGTGACCAGAGCAGCACACTGGGATGAAGCAGCAAGCTGAAGAACAAGCAAGAGCTCAAAGTAGTGATTAAGAAGGTGGTGATTTCTGCATGGAAAAGATGATGGGAACAAGAACCACAGGATGATCTTCCACAGCTGGTCCTTTCCCTGAGCTAGACAAAAGGAAAGCCCAGTTCCTGAGGGCACTTTGTAAGGAGAAGGCGGGACAGAGACATGGGTTACTCACAGGACTCGGAGGCTGGGCAGCTGCTGGCACATCCTTCTGGGGAGGAAATGGATTCCTGCCCGGGTCAAGGTCCTAGAGGGATGGAGGAGAGAGAAGAAATGGTGTTGTTGACAGCCAGCACCCAGACTCTGTGACCCAGAAACCCAGATAGTGGCAGGAGAGACAATATCAGTAGGACAATAAAATACATTGAGAGGATAAAATCCTGCTTGGCAGTTTTGGAAACAGGCACAGCTGCTGGACCTGGCCAAGGTGAATGTGAAGAGTTCTGGGCCACTGCTGAGTAGTGAATTCACAGCTGTCCTTGGCCTTGCTGGGGCAGGTGGCAGTGGCCTCTGTAGCATGCTCTGCCATCCCTGCTCCCACTGTCTAGGCTGGACAGGCCTGGAGCCAGGACTGCCTCAGAAGCTGTGTATGAGGGAAGGATGGCGTGTCCCTGTGTCCCCGAGACATGGCAGGGCCAGGCCCCACCCTGGCCAGGGGTGCTCCAGTCTGGGCTCAGTGTAGGGACAGTGTCCAAGAGAGGAGAACCTTGTGTGGCCAGGGGCAGCGTGTCCTCCAAGGCCCTGGGGTGTGGGGAGGGGACCAGAGCAGCTGCAGGAGCCCCAGCCTGGGTGGCAGATGTTTCCTGACCTGCACCATGGTGCTGGTTGCAGTATGGGCAGAGACACTGGGGTGCAGCAGAAGTACTGCACTCAGAGGTTCACTCCTCACAGGTGCAGGAGGGAAGGAAGGAAAAAACAAGCAAACAAACAAACAAACTGCAGCACACTCGAGAGTACCGAGAGAGCCACTCACAGGGAGGAAAGCTGCATTCAGGAGCCACAGGGGTGAAACGAAGCAGAAGGGTGAGCGACCAGGGAGAGGCAGAGCTGAATACTGCACAGCACTGGGAAAGCTGTCCTCACTGAAACAGCCTGGACCACCTTGGAGAAGAAAGAGCACAGCTAGCAGGGTAAAAGGGAGAGAGGTGCCACTCACAAAACTTCTAGGCTGGTGGTGCCTTTGAGGTCCGGGAATTCCCTGATGTCCGTGGCCCCATTGAGTGACCTGCAGAGAAGCGAGGGTGAGGTGAGGTGGGCAGAGCACCTGGAGGCACGTGCGGCTGCTCAAGGTTCCAGACCCATCAGCCATGGTGGCAAATCTGCTTCCTCACACCCAGATGGGATCAAGGCCCAGCCCCAGCGTGTCCCTGTGGCTGGAGCAGACGCCGTGCGGATACAGCGAGATGGAGCTGGGCACTCCGTGCAAGGACTTGGCAAGCTCAAAGCCTCTCCCAGCCACTGACATTCTTGGCACAATCTCTACCCAGATTAAATAAAAAAACCCCAAACAATTACCACGGGGAATGTAAGCAGGGCATCCCACCCAAGCCTCCCTGGGTCTATGCATTTGGATCTAAAGAATGCAGGGCTATTTGAATGATTTATTTTATGTGCCTGGGTGAGGCTTATAAATAGAGATTTATGAGGTTGCCTCTGCCTCAGTATTTTTAGTGCTGTGCCACAACAGGTCGGCTGAAATGCCAATGTGGGGCAGCTGTTGTGGTTCAGGTGGTGCCCAGCTTGTGCTGGTGGCCCTGGAGCAGGCTCAGGGCCAAACATGTAAAGGAATCAGTGCCAGTGCTGGCTGCCCAGTAATATCCTTTGTCCCATGGTGCTGGGACGTGTTCCTCCACTTCTCCATCTTGTGGAGGAAGGCAGATGCCTTCAGTGTCTTTCTTTTGGGCAATTATGCAACAGCAGAAAAAGCAGCAGAAAAAGCTGTGGCACTTGTGTGTGGCACTTTGCTGCTCCTGGCACAGCTATGGAGACCCTGGAAAGCCCCAGTGCCTGTCAGCTGTGTGGGGAGGAGGAATTAGTGGCTGCCTCCAAAATACCCTTTTCAAAATTATCCTTCTTGAGAAGCAAACATCTGCAGTGTCTACTCCTTGGAGTAAGCTTTGGGGTTGGACAAGAGAGTGGCTTCATGGTCCTCTATTGGCACAGGGGCTTGGAAGAAGGGAGGGAGGAGGCCACAAAGGTGCCCAGTACACAGGGCTTGGAGCTTGGATGTTACCTCTCTGGGGATGTGCTTGGTGAACTTACAGAGTGTGGAGCTTTGGCAAGTACTGGAAAGCAGACTGTCCAACAAACTGGATGGGATTGTCATAAAAATGGCTGCAATGGGAAAGAGGAACAGGTCAGAGTCTGCTGCACGTGAAGAGAAGATGCTGTTACTGGTCAAGAGACTCAGAGCTACCAGCAGCAACCCATGCAGGAGGTGCTGCTGTGCTGTGAGGAATTCTTGTTCCCAGCTAACCACAGGTTCTCCCACTGGCCTGTTTTGGCTGGAAATTGCTACAACTGAGGTCTCCTGCTGCTCTGACTGGGCCCTTTGGGGTCCTGCTGAACCAGGTGGGCTGGAAAGTTGTAAAACCTTTCTTCAGTCCTACTGAGAAACACCTTGCACTGGAGGACACCTCCTGTGATTTCGCACACAGCACCAGCACCTTTCCCACTTGTCACAGTCAGTGAAGTGACTTCTAGGAAGTGAAGTCTTGTAGGACCCAGTGAGAATGGAAAGAGTTGAGCCTCCTCCTACAAGAAGCACTCCCCCCCCCCCCAACTCTGAAAGACTTTAGATGGGCTGGTGCAATGGAGAGATGAACATTCTGGGAGTGTTGGGCCCCATCATCACCCTGTGGATGCTGCCAAGGGAGAGAGGGAGAGGCTGGTTGTTCTGGCTGGAGCAGTGAATGGTTTCACCCAGTGTCACCATGGCTTTCCAGATATTGGTATTGCAATAATTTAAGTCCAGTTTGGACAAGCAGACCTTTTGTCACATGATTTTCAATATCTGTGTGGTTCAGAGAAGTATCCAAAAATCACTAACTGTGCCTAGGCCAGAGCAGAAATGACCTGACAGCTGGGTGTGTTTATCTGCAGAGCTTTGTGTCCCAGGTCTGGGCAGACACACAGGGATCTGGAATCCCAGCTCTCTGGCACGTGTGGCTGCTGCTGTTGCTGGCCAGCAGCTTTTCTGAGCACAAGGAATAAACATCAGCAGATGTCAACCAGGGCTTAGGTGGTTCCCATGCAGACCACCTGTGTTTTGTTCCTTCCTTGCTATCAGCCTGTGCTGCAGCAAACGTGAGCTGTAGGGAAAGGAGAACCCACAGCAGTTCTGAGAAGGAGCCCGAAGAAGCAATTTCAGCCTGCCTTGGCACATGGATAGCAAATATCAGATTGTTGTCATTTGACCACTGTCAGAAATCCCAACTAAAGAAAATGGGGGGAAAAAAGCAGGAAAAAAAGCGGGAAATGCTCCTTTCTGGGCAATATAAAGATGTAGGAAACATTACTTAATTTTCTTACATTGTTTGGAGGAGGGGATTCCCAATGAATGCGTTCTCCGGAATAGCTTTGATGTTGTTGTTATGAAAACCACTGTTGGGAGAAACAAATATCTTGATATTAATTAAATTAATCTTCTTTTCTCAACACTTTTAAAGCCAGAGAACCTTCAAAATATTCATCAAATAGGCGATATAGGCTCCTTCCCAGGTGCAGCATCATCCCAGCAGGTGAACAAGGTCTGTGGTTTGGCAGGACAAAATCTGCTGCATTTACTCTGTGGGTGTTCCATATGTGACTCCACCAACCCCACCGAGGGTACAAGGACTTCAGGTTTAACACTTTGCAGGTCAGGAAACAGAAACAAGCAAATACAAGATTTTCTATCCACCAGGAACTACAATTTTTGTGCATGGTTTCCATAACAGCTCCACAGCTGCCAACCACAGTGTGCCAGGAATTATCAGCCCACGTGACTTTAAAGGATTTGTAGCTCTAGCTGGGATATTTTTGGTTAAGCTTGAGAACCAACTGACAGAACCAGAGGTCACAGTCTCAAGCTGCACCAAAGGAAATATAGGTTGGATATTAGGAAGAAGTTTTTCACTGAAAGAGTGATAAAATACTGGAATGGCTGCCCGGGGAGGTGGTGCAGTCACCATCCCTGGGGGTGTTTAACAAAGCCTGGATGTGGCCCTGGGTGCCAGGGTTCAGTTGAGGTGTTGGGGCTGGGTTGGACTCGATGATCTTGAAGGTCTCTTCCAACCTGGTGAATTCTGTGACTTCTGTGAAAATTTCTATCAGGAAACTTTCTCAGCAGAAGAGAGCTCTGTGGCCACAGTCTGACCTCCTGTACAGCAAAGGCAGTCACAGGCTCCTGTGTCCAGGACTAAGACCAAGCTCTGGGTGATGCCCAAGTTGTTTATCCCAGAGGAGTCTGAGCAGGTAATTAGTTGATGAATGTTTGCAATTTGCCTCTTCTTCAGTGAAGGCATTTCAAAAACCATCTCAAAGGGGATTAAGGATCTTATTCTCATTTTGAAGGTGAGGATAATGATAGTATCTGGGCTGAACAGAGAAATCCTTTGAAAATTCTTCCAGTAAAGAAAAGAGTAGTGTCAGATTTTTACTCCAAGGCTCCCAGAAACATGAGAGCAGCTGTTTTTGTCCCACTCCAGCCTGGCACCAGTGTGACACAGGAACTGTGGATCCACATCAACTCACCCCACCCTGGGGCTTCTACCTTTGTGGGTGATAAGTGGGACAGTTTCTTATTTTTAGTGTCTCCCGGGCTGACCAGTTAGAGGAAGGAGTGCTATCCACTAAAATAGTCATAAACTGGTAATTCCCTATTATAAATTCATCCTAAGGGAGATAAAACAGTTTCTTTGCATTAGAGGAGGTGGCACAGTGCCTGCAGAAACTGTGGCCTCACAATAACAAGGTTAAGTCCAGGTTGTGGTCCCAAGCTGGGGAATGGACATCAGAAGCAGCCAAAGAACAGATGGAATTTGAGTCCCTGAGATGCCACAAGAGTGAGGAGCAGTAGGAGGAACCTGCTCCAAGGCTGGCAGAGACTCCCACTCCCCTCCGAGGTGTGGAAGCTGATGGGGAGCTGGGCAGGGCTGATGGAAATTGAGGGGATAAACTGCTTTGAGGCAGTGGATACGGCTGGGAAGGAAAAGAAAGGCTTGGACTGAGTGTTCCCCTCAAGTCAGAGCACACCTGATGCTTTATTGGTCACTCTCTCTCTCAGGGAGTGGGTTTGAAAAGGAATAAATGGAAAATCTCACAGCTCCTGCAGTCGGCCCAGTGTCCTGATAGCCCCGGGGAATTCCAGCAGCTCGTTGTAGTTCAGATCCCTGAAAGACAGAGAAGGGAAAAGCATTAATTAACATTTCTGAAGGGACTCAACCTTTGAATCTGGAAACTTGGTCCTTAGCATGGGAGACAAGTTTTTCCTACCATGCTGATCCAGCCACTGCCTGGAAACACAATCTCACCCATTCCTGCAGCAGGAATATTGCAGCAGGAACATTCCCTGCTCAGAGCACTGCCAGGTGAGAGCAAGTCCAAGCCATGGCTGCTGCCAGGGGGCTCCTCCCTGCCAAGGGCCCCGTGCCCAGCACTGGGCAGTGGTGCTTCTCCCCATCTCCTGAGGGCCCTGGCTCCTTCTCCCAGGAGCTCAGCCCCGGGCCTTTGGCTCCCAGTAATTTTTCTTGCCTCTCCAGGTCAAAATGGGGTTCTTTGAAGGACAAGAAACACGAGCAATGTCAGTTGTGTGGGGCCCATGAAAGGCTTCTCTGTGGTGTAGAGGGGATCAGGGACCATTCCCTCAGTGGGGACATTCCTCATTCCCCCTCTTGGGGACACTGGGTCTCCCTGCCACTGTGTCATGCTGTGACTGGCAACAGTGGGAAGAGGAGTCTGTGGGAAGACTTATGTCTTCTTCTGATGGTTGGAGCCAACCCCACATTGGAATTTATGAGCCAAAGCTGGAAGTGATGTGCAAGAAGTACTGACACTGTTGAGCATTAAGTCTAATCTGCTGTGTAGTAAAATAAATAAAATACACCATGTTGGTTGTAGTGACAAGTGTAGAATTTACCCACCCCGACTTGGCAACTAAAAGAGACATCTGAGTCTGAATGAAATCTCAAGAGTTGTGTTTGTTCTCCAAGATTTGGCTTAACCTCTGGAAAAGGATTTATTTGACTTTTGGGGCACTGCTGGCAACCTGGAAGGAGCAGCTCTTCAAAGGCACCAATCCTGCTGTTGACTGGAGGGTGCCCACGGAGACTGGCTGGGCCTTGGGTGTGCAGCACTTCTCTAGCATTCCAAACTTTCTCCTTGGAAGGCAATTTCAGCTGTCACAGTAACATTTGGCCCTGTCCTGGCCATCCCACTTTGCAATTCACTGAAGTCTGACAGCCCTGCGACTGCTTCCTACCTGCATGACACTCACCAAGTTTTAAGTGGTAGATACTTGGGAACATGATTACTGGCTCCTGGAGATTACTGTATAATTACACTTAATGAACCTCAAAGTAATTACCATGTAACCTGGATTGTGGTTCACGGAACAGAAATAACTGAGCATTTACCCAGCAATGGGCTGCTGCCCAATTACCCTGTAATTCTCATCCTCTGGCCCAGGCCTGGTCATTATGTTATGATCTCTCTTGGCCCCCTTGTCTCTCACATCTTCTCTCACTACCAGTGCCCCTGTTTGGGAACAACTCCATGGCACCAGCTCAGCTTTGCCCTGAAGGTGTTTACATGGGAAATCAACCCAGAGAGTCTCTCCTAATAGGTCCTTCCAGGACTTCCAGTTTATATAATTTATGTCTTAGGGAATGCTTATCACAGAATTACAAGATAGGGCACAAACCCAAGAGAAAAATATGGAATCAGGTTGTTGTGGGCGGATTTTTGTCAGGTTTAGCTCTGACAAGGTCCACACCAGACCTTGCTGCTGGATTCCCTGAGAAGCCCAGGTGTTGTGGCAGGTCCTGGTTTGGCAGGGTTTGTCCCCTGACACTGAGGGCAGCTTTCCCTCCTCCAGTTACACAGGGATCTGGATGTAGGTACTCCGTGTAGAGATTTGAGCAGATGAATCCTGCTCCAGTAGGATCCAGGAAGGGCTCATGTCTGATCGTTGGCAGTGCTGGCAATCAGCAGGGGAGGAGCACAGGGTGAGACCCTGAGCTCTGCCTGCCTGGTGCCCACCCTCCAGAGTGGTGGCAGGGTCCCAGCACACCTGAAGCTGCTGTGCCTGTCCCAGGGCCCAGGAGTGGAACAGGAGTGGTGTCCCCTCCTCACATCTATTAGGCAGGAGAGCTCTGCCTCTCCCTGAACTTGCTCTGACACACTCTGTTCTCATCCTGCTCCAAGCAGATCAGTGCTTTTCCTCAGACTTCCCTGCTTGAGCCCAAATTGATCTGTTCAAGGATAAATAGCCCAACACATGACTGCTAATAGCCTCACTCTTGGCTTGTAGCTCCCTATCAGCTGCTTGGGTGCTCTTGGCCAGTGTCTGTAGATGGCACCTGCCAGGTTCCATCAGGGCCTGGCTGAGGGCTCTCACTGCACAGGCTTGGTTACCAGGGGCAGGACTGTTAGTGACACATCCCTTCTCTGCTGCTCAGGAAAATACAGGAGTGGATTTCCCAAGTGAACAAGCAATGGGAAGTGCAGGCAGGACCCCACTGGGCATTTTCAAAGCACCAGTCAAATCTGATTAACCTCCAGATCCCTGCACTGGTTGAAATCAGAGGCATTAGCAGCCTAAGTCGACTGATAGCCCCAAATTATGCACATAAGGTGCATAACACCTTTAAAAATTTCACCCTGCAGTGACTCCCTGAAATTAGAGGGAGATTCCACAGGGAGCAGGAAGCTGCCAAGGTCATTCAAGGCTGGGTGTCTGCCTGTGCCACTTGCCTCCCCTGCACCACAAACTGGGGCTGGGATGAGCCTGTGTGATGCCAAGGGATGGTCCCTGGAGAAGAGGCTCTGTGAGCCCCAGCCTGGGTGACATTCAGCCCATCGCTGCAGTGTCACTGCAGTGTCACTGCCACTGTGGGGGCTTCCTGTGATGGCACAGGGCTGTTTCTGCGAGGTGCCAACAGATATAAAATATTGCCCAGCAGAGAGGAGCCTTGGCTCACCTGTGATTCACGAACAGAACAAGGAATCTTAGATCTGCAACTGGTATTATTTACAGGGAATAATTCATCTTGCTGGATATATTTGCTCCTGTCTTTAAAAATGTGTTTCCTTTCCAGCCTGCACCTCTTCCAGGCAGGCTGGTCTTTCATCAGCAGATGAAGGTTCTGTTTGTACCTCCACATGTGAGCAAGTATGTACAGGACCAGCTCTTCCTGAGTGAACACACACCGTTCCCAGCCCTGGCAGCATCCTGGGGCCTCCCTCCCCTCTGCACTTGACACATACAAAGAGCATTCATTGTGTTCAGAAGCTCCTGCTGGGTAAAAGCCCATCTTGGAATGCTGGCAGCCACGGGGCTTGTTGGAAAGTGGAAATGCAACCAGGTGTAGCCATGCTGCTACACCCCAGCTGCCAGCGACCCCATTCTGTTCTGTTCTGTTCTGTTCTGTTCAGAGGAGACAATGTGCCCGTGCTCGCTCCTGCCCTGCTTCCTGGGTTTTGGGGTGGTGAGCCTCCCTCCTGGAAAGAGCCCAGCTGCTGTGGGGAGCAGGTCCCTGGGTGCTGCTCACAGATGGCTGCTCTGGATGGTGCTGCTCTCAGCACCCTGACTTGTCCTCAGGGCAGCTCCCAGCCAGCTCTGCCCAGTTCATGGGGTTCAGCTGGCTGGAGGGGGCTGGAAGAAACCAGCACTCAGGATGGTTCTCAGGTGCCATCTCTTCCCTGCAGTGGTTCTCAGGTGCCATCTCTTCCCAAAGCCCAGACCCATGACGTGAAAAAGTTTCCCTGTCCCTTCTTCTTTCACAGAACTGGAGTTGGGCTCTGGTCCAAGCAATGGCCAGAAACAGCATTCAACCTCCACCAGGGTGTTCCTGTCCATGGGGAAGTTTCTGTTCATTTAGTGAAATCCAGTCCTCAGGTCTCTCCACAGGTGCTATCAGGCTCCATCTGGCCCAGACATCTCCTCTCTGCCTGCTGTCAATGGGGAATTTGGCCCAGCCCATGTGCCTGCTGGTGGATCTCCAGAGCTTCTTCCCCAGCACAGGGTCAAGGCAGATTGGAAGGACTCACGGCTCCGTGGGTCAGGGATGATTTTGCTTTTTTATTCCAGTGGCAACAAAATTTCCTCTCCTGAGCATGTCAGGGAACCGTCCATCAATCACAAACCCTCTCCAGGAGCTGGTAGATGTAGGAAATGGAGGTGCTGGAGCAAACACCTTGAAGGGTTCCCTTCCTCTCCCAGCCTCACCTGAGGTACGTGGGGAATGCTTTGCTTCCCTAGCTCCACTCTCTGCCACCTTCCCACTGCTTCCAGATTTGGGATGAAGCAGGGAAAGCTGCAAAAAGCCACTTCACTCTTCCCACTGCACTGCCGTGGCACGGGCTGCGGTGGCCCAGGAGGCCTGGACCTGGCAGTGCTGCCCCAGCCCTGGGGTCTGACCAGTCCCTCCCAGTGCAGCTCTGATCTCCACTGAAAATCCCAGCACTGTCCAGCGTGTGGCTGTTGCACTCAGGACTCCTGTCTGCTCTCCTGTCACTTTGTGTGTGACGTGTGGGGTTTCCTGGCTGTGGAGTGCTGTCCTTTTGGGCACAAAGGAAATCGAGGGCAGCATTACTTGGTGGAAGGATGGCAACACTTCCTGGCTGTGGCTATGCCAAGCAATAGGGAAGCCTCACAATAACAAAAGTAAATTAAAAAGAATGAGCATGACATAAAGGAGTTTTCCCCATTATCAAGGGCTTTTGAAAGTGAAATCAGTCAGGCAAGAGGTTCAGAATGGATGTGCAAGAGCAATGACTTTAAATAATCCCTTTCCTCAGCTAGGCTCAAAGTTACCAGCTCTAGCATGGCAGTGGGATGGCAAGAGGAGCCTTGTCTGTTCTTCTACTTGAGATGAAAGCCTCTGAAAGGTCACCCAGTCTGCCCAAGACACAGTGAACTGGCGGCTTTCCATTGTTTTTATTGCTAGAGGGAGCCTATAGCTTCATATTTGGAAGATCTTAACCAACACTGTTGTTTATTTAGAAATAAAAGTAAGTTGACATCAAAGGCCCAGTTATTTTGGGCTTTAACTGCCAGGGTGATTTGAAGCTGACAGCAAGCAGCCTGGAACTATTAATATCTTCAGTCATGCCAAAAGGAGAGAAGAAGGGGAAAGAGTCTCAGGTCAATTTTCTGCCTGTTAGGGACTATTAGTGGTTCCACACAGGAAGCCAAAAAAAAAAAAATTATATAGTACTATAAATTCTTCCATAAGCCACAAAACACCACAAATTTGCAGCTAATAAACCTGAAGATGAAGTGAGATTAGAAGCTGTAGATGGGACATTTGCTGACTATTTCAGTCCCAGTGGAGTAGGAGATGTTACCATGGTGCCTGGAGGGGACTTTGTGCAGCCTCCTCTGAGGACCTGCATTTCCACCTGTCCTGTGCTGGCACCTCATCAAGCTGCCAGTAAATGTAATTACTGCCTCTGCTAGTTGTGCTGGTTACTGTGGGCAAATCAAGCGCTGGAAATGATTTAATTGGTAGTCTGGAAGCCCAAGGGGGCCATGGTGACCATGTAGTTTGACCTCTTGCCCAGTACTGAGCAGACAGCTTTACCCAGGCTCCATACATCCAGTCATGGCTTGTGGCTGAGCTGCCAGATCAGTTCAAATATGAAAAATAACTGCACAATCTGGTGCCATATTTTATGGGTTCACAGATTCATTGAGGTTGGAAAAGCCAAAATCATTGAGTCCAAGCCCACACTAGAACATGTCCCTAAGCACCCTTAGTGGTTTTTTGAATGTTTGCAACACTTTCTGTTGGGTAGCACCAGGCCAAAGCTCACTCTCCTGGCAATGCCTATTGAGGCAACAGTCCCATGAATGGGGAATGATTAGCATTGACTCTGTGATTGCAGAAGGCTGATAAATTGCTTTATTCTTCTCTATCACACTATATTATACTATACTATACTATTAACAAACTTGTAACTCTTACAGACTGTCTGATGCAGCTTTAACTTAATTGGTCAATTAATCTAAATACAATCTAGTGTCTAATTAAGCAACTACTGTTTGGTAAGCAATTTCCTATAACACAATCTACATGTGCACAACAACAGGTGCAGCAAATGGAGATAAGAATTGTTTCTCATTCTCTTCTCCGAGCTTTCTCACAGCTTGTCACAGCTTCGCAGGAAAATCCTGGGAGAGAACTGTGCCTCTCTGTTCAGAGGATATGTGATTACCACAAGTGGCAGCAGTGTGTGTGTGCCCTTGCCCAGCTCGGCCTGGGGGATGAGATGCTGCCAGAGCTCTATAATAAATGAGAGGAGGCAAGGGGGATGTGGAAGGCCCCAGAGCACTTGTCTGGCTCCAGGCAATGTGCCCATCCCCTAAAGGAAGAGAGAGATGTTCACATGCACCGCGGAGAGGCAAGACCCACCACGGGATTCATCTGCTAGGATCAGTGCTTTCACTGGGACATTAATAATGCCCTAGAAAACCCCTTTTTAAAAATAACTTTTCTCCAAGTTATAAGGAGAAGCCAGGCTATGATGGAACTTGAGGAGTGCATGTGTGTCCCAAAGGAGCAGAGATGGGCTGCCCACTGTGGGAAGGCTGTTGGATACTTAGGGTACATGATTCCTGCCACGAGCAAGCAGCAGTCTCTGAACGAGGATTCATTCTGACAGCCTGGAAACTTCTCAGCCTCTCACTGACAGGGTGCTGCAGCACTTTACAGGGTTTCTGTGGCACTGCTGGTCCATTGCTGACTGTCTGTGGGTTGCTCCTTTGCACCCCTGCAGCCACCAGTCCCTCCCAGCACAGCTCTGACCTCCACTGAAAACCCCAGCAGTGTCCAGCTGCTGCACCCAGGACTCCTGTCTGCTCTCTGACTGACTGACAGAGGTGATGGATAAACACTTGATGTATTTAACACTCTGCCATGCACATTCCGACACAAAGGCACCTCGTTTCTGTGTGCTGGGACACACAGTAACACCGAGCTGATGGCTCAGGAGGCAGGCAGGGAGGAGGGGGCTCTCTGCCAGGCTGGAGAGGAAGGCAAAGCTCAGGGAAACCTGGTCTACAGCAGAGCATTCCCCAATGGCAGGAAAGAAGCTGGGGATGTCTACCTGCTCCCCAAGGTGCACAAATGGCTGGGGATCAGCCCCTGGAGCCCTGCTGCTGGCAGGAAGGAGCGTAGGATGGAAGCAGAGCTCCCGTGCATCAGCACATCCATGGGGGAAACGTGCCCCCAGCTGCCTCTGCTGCCCTTCTGCTGCCTGCAAGGGCTGCTCCTGCTCTGCACAGGCATCCCTTCACATCACACACATTGGGAGGAAGAGGCACGGGCAGCTGCTCCAGGAAAGGCTCTGGCAACACAGAAAGGCTTTGGGAAAAAGAAGCCCAAAGAGCCAGAGGAGCTGAGGACCTGTGATGTGTCACAGCATGTGCAGACTCAGAGGCTGGAGCTTGGAGAGCCTCAGTGCTGTTGTTCATTGCAAGATCTTGCAGCCTTGCTCCAAGGCTGCAAGAACAGTGGCAGGGGGAGCCAGGCTGGAGAGCTGGCCTGGTTAAGAAGGGGTATGAGGGTTTGGTGGGCAAAGGGAGAACAGGTATAGTCCTACAATGGAGATGACCCCTACAGTGGAGCCATGGAAAAGTGCAGCCCCTCCAGAACTACCTTTTCACCTGAACTGCCTTCACTTTCTCTCTTTTTTTCTTTATAAACCTGCAAAATATCATGTCTGACTGGGCTTGTGTTCTGCCAAAGCTCAGCCTGGTTACAAGGCACTGACTGGTGAAGAGCTGAGCTACACTGGGGAGGGCAGATTCCTGGTAGTCCAGGCTCCTGCCTTAGGGGGAGAAGCTGCAGCAAACTGGGAGGAGGGCCCAATGAGACATTTAGTCAGTGCCAGGTGTGTTTGCCAGATCAGTTTTATAGGAGATTTTGTTTGGAAAAGTCACTTTCCACTTACACAATGATCAGAGCAGTCCGTGAACTTTATAGCTCTGTTCTTGGGCTGCGCACAGGGACCCATGCAGCCAGGGCCCTGGGCTGTGGCCCTCTTTCTAAAAAGCCACATGTCCCCTTCCTTTCCCAATCCCCTCAGTCTGGGTACCTGAGTGCCTTAGGTTGCAAAATGCAGCTGGGGCTGTGTATTCTATTGCCATGTTAGAGCTGGGGCAGTTCTCTGCTGTTCCTTGGGCAGTTTTCTTTATCTCTCCCACAGCCAATCCTCCCTCCAGGAGATCTCTGCTGTCCATGGCCACTGAGTGTCCCTGCATGGCTGATCAAATTCCATCATCCCATGGGGAGATGCTGCGCCCAGGGCAGGAGCCAAGCACTCCTACCTGGATCCAATCTGAGCCTGGAACAGCACAGCAGCCTTTGCCCCCTGCATTCCCAGAGGAGCAGCTTTCTCCTGCCCTGCATTGCCAGAGGGAGAGCAGGCCCATCTCCAGCAGCCCTGGAGCTGCAGAGGAAAACTCCAGCCTTGTGCAGGATCCCTGCTCCAGCAGAACCACAGCTGGGCCTGCAGGAGGGCTGAGCCACCATGGAATGGCACTGCTGCCACCAGCCTGACCCACAGGGGGCCAGGGCCTGTTCTGACTCTGGCAGTGGTTTGTTTTGTATTACTGCATTTCTATTTTTTTTCCTCTCAGAAAGAACTGTTATTCCTATTCCCGTATCTTTACCTGACAGCCCCTTCATTTCAAAATTATAATAATTTGGAGGGGGGGGTTTCCATTTTCCATTTCAAGGAAGGCTCCTGCCTTCCTTAGCAGACAGCTGTCTTTTCAAACCGATACACTGAGCCTCTCCTGAAGTCTCTCCCATCCTCTGGCAGGGCAGCTTGGGATCACACAACCAAGCTCTGGTGAGCTGCCTGGGGACCCACGCTGACACTGGAGCATCTGGATACTGAGGAAGTACCAGAGCAGCTCAGTGCAGCAAACAGGATGTCCTTGAGGGGTCAGATCCATCAGCTGCTTTGGGAATTGTACACATTTGGGATTAACATCAAGAGACTGCACAAAAGGCTTCAAATTGAACATGCTGATGGAGAGAAATCCACTTGAGGAGCAAAGTACCATTTGGCAGACAGTTTTCTGGGAGAACAGCAAAGCCTGCCTGGCCCTTAAAGTGTTAAACAACCTTTGTATGAGCTGTACTGGAGATATTTCCCATTTCCTTCTTCCTGCCTTCATTGCCCAAGGTGTACTTTATATTAATTTTCTACATTTTTTTTTTCCTCCCATAGAAAATCCAGCTCTCCAGAGGAGTTGGTAGGTTCCAGCTCTGCTCTGCATTTACAGACTCGACTAATTACCCAGCTAATGGGATGGGTGCTGTGGTAAGGGCATTTCCTGTGAGGCAAGGTTAGGCAGATAAAGTGCCTGGAGCCAGAGGATTTTAGATTCAGCCCTTCTGGGAGACGTTTCTAATTTATTAGTGCTATTTTTTAAAAATAAATTAAAAGGGTTTTAAATGAATGGAGATTTGCTCTTTCCAAGTGATTTATCTCCTTTGTGTGATGGGCGGGGGAGCTGGCAGGGATGCAGATGGGGAGGGAGAATCCAGGGAGAGAGGAAACAGCGGGGTCATCTCAGGTGGAGGGGATGGGCAGGGCTGCGTGGCCTCTCTGAGCACGTCCGTGGCAGAGACAGGCTGGAGATTTCCCAGAGGAGCAGCACTTCTGGGGCAGATTGTTCTTATTTTGGCTGCAGCCCGGAGGCCTCCAGCACTTTGAGCTGGTCCTGGGGAGCAGCCATTCATTCCCCAGCCCTGCCTGTGCCCCAGGAGTCACCTTGGCCCCACTGGGGGCTGGCTGGGAGGCAGGACACTGCCAGAAAAGGCTTCTGCTCTCTGCCGGCACCAGGGGCTGTCTGTGTGAGTGTGCCGAGGCAGGGGAGCCCTGGAGCCTGTCCTTGCTCCCTGGGACCTGGCTGTGTCCATAACAGGGCCCACGGGCAAGGCCACAGCTCTTACATCTGCGTTTTTCCCTTTGCCTCAGCAGCTCCAGACAGAGCTCTGAGCAGGTGTTGGGGAATGTGGTTGGGGAAGATGAAACAGGAAAGCCTTATAAATATGATTACCTGGCAAAAGATTTTGAGAATAGGGAAACTGTAAGTGAGATTGAAATGAAAGCAAACTTTGAGATACCAAACTTAGTTACTGAACAACTGGAAAACAATGGAATGGCTGGCTGAAGGTAATCCCCTTTTGAGGAAACAACACCCTTTGCTTGCAGACAGGTCCAAGGGTCAGAGCAGACCCTACTAGCTTGGCACAAGGGGCCCAAAGAGCAGTTTTTAGGGTTTAAACTGTAACACAGTATGGTATTGTAATGATTTTTATGGGCTGAATGTAAATGATATAGGATTTGTATCTTGTACTAGATTAGTTAGTGAAAATTAGAATATTCAGCACAGAAGAAGATTTATTGTATTGTAACGAGAACTTCGTCCTCTTATTCTTCACTCTCGTCCTCTCTCTTGCTCTCCCTGTCTTTCAGGCTCCTTTTTGGGGCTCCTCTTTGGGGCCAGCTCTGAGCTGTGGCTGGTAGCTCCAAGCAGGGCCCCTGCACCCAGGCCCTCTGCAATAAACCACAAGTTCCCAGACCTGGCTTCAGAGATCTCTCGTCTCCATCCCGACCATCCTATCCCCCGTTGCTCCTACAGAATGTGAGGTGGCTTTTGTGGTGAGGGACCTGCACATGCCTTGCCAGGGTGCTGCTTGGCACTGCCAGCCCAGCTGAGCTACACCTGAGAGCACAGACCTGCCAGAGCCACTGCTGCTGCCCACCTGCCTCGTACCAGAGCCCCCAGACTGGCCTCACCAGGCTTCCTGCTGTGTGTGTGTGACACTCAGCCCCCAGGGCCACCACCATCCCTCTCCCTGCTTGGACAAGACAGTCTGATGGGAGAAAAAAAAAGCACTCCCTCCTTTTCTTCAAAGCAGAGATCCCTTCCCAGGGGTATTTTCAATGAGTCACTTCCACAACTGCTTTGGTGGAGGATTTGGGAAGATCCATGAGGAGCCTCTGTCCCCTTCCAGCTGCAGTCTGCACTGGCTCTCCGGGGTCTGCTCTGCCATGGGGACACCAAGGACTGAGGGCTGCCTGATAGCAGGGAAGGTGGCAATGCTGAATGATGGTCTGTGTGTGCTGCTGTTTGGAGATGGAATCTGGGGCCAGCTCTGAGGTTCAGCTGCCATGGCTGTCTCTGAGGCACACGCACACTCAAACACCTGTGGCTGCACAGGTTCAGGTCAGCTTCCCCTCCCATCCCTCTGCACAGAGCAGTGACCTGGAGCTTGGTCATGCAGGGGGGCTTCACTCATTCCTCTTCAGCTGTGATCCATGAAATATTCATATTTTGGGGACACAGAGGGATAAATTCAGTGATATTCAATCTACCTAACGAGGCCGAAGTTGAGCAATGTGAAGTATGAGGCAATTGTTCATCAGCCTCTAGACTGTGCTCAGACTGATGGCAAAGCTCAGGGACCTTAGGACACTCAGCTTTCCAGGTGAAGGTGGGCATGAGACCAGCCTCCCTGTGGAAATTGATGTCACAGGGATCCATCCCCTCATGAGAAATGCTTTCCTCACAGAGCAGAGAGGAAGCTGGCCCCTGTGTTAGCACCATGCAGGCCTTTGGCTGGCAGTTTGCCCTTGCTGTTCCTCTGAAACCACAGCCACGCTCTCCCTAGCACTCTGCCCCCGCCCTGAGCACAAGGTCTGTTGTTACCAAGAATCAGTCTCTGCCATTGCAGGGATGCTCCTGGCTGCAGCTGAACTGCTCCTTCCATCAGCTTTCCCGTAAAACTTGCACTCACCAGGCTTATGACACACAGCAAGTCTCATCACAGAATCATGGGATGGTTTGGGTTGGAAGGGGCCTTAAAGATTATCTCATTCCAAGCCCCTGCCGTGGGCAGGGACATCTCTCACTAGAAGATGTCTAAACCCCCTTGGCCTTCTTGCTGCTTTGGAAAAGACTGAGAAAATAAGTCTAAGATAATCAGGAAATGTAGAAGTCAAGATCTTTCCATCCAAATGGCAGAAACAGGTGATGCTGCCAGATGTTTTACAGCAGATGTCAGACATCCCAAAGGAGAATACACCACGGGGCAGGACTGACAGGGCAAATCTGGAACAGGGAAGCAATGCAAAGAGCATTGTGTCTGCAGTCTCAGCTCTTGGCATGCCTTGCACCTACTTCTTGCAAGAGATGGTGCTTCTCTTGACTCTTTTTTATTTCACGTCCCCATCCCCCACCCTCTCAGGATACCCTCACCCCGCTGTGCCAGGCTGTTTGCTGTGGTCCAAACATTCACCTTGGCCACAGGCCAAGCCCGTGCCCAGTGGGTGATGGATGTCCTTCCCTTGGTGTTCATGGTCTCCATGCCCAGCAGGGCAGTGCTGACTCCTCCCTGCATTTTCTGTGGGCATCCCCTCACCTTACACCTTGTGTGGAGGATCGAGGCCGTTCCCCAAAGGGGCTGCAGGAAGAATGTGTCACATCAGCATATTTACACTCTCATTTACTCCATGTCTTTGGGAAAGGGCTAAAAAATGCCAATCTTCTCCCACTCTGACCATCTAATCCCTGGTTCCACAGCTCAGCTTGGGGCTTCTTCCCACAGCCCTGCAGGGTTGTTCTGTGTCATCTCTCAGGCTGATGAGAGCTGGAGAGGGAATCTCACTGGTTTACAGGGCTCTTTCGAAACCCCTTTGGAACCTGGCCCAGTCTGCTCTGAGTGCTTCCAGCCTACCTGCCAGCTCTCCTTCCCAGGAACAGAAGGCTGGGAGCGGGGGGGAGCAGCCAGGTCTTGCCCTGACAGATAAAATTTTCTTGGAGCTGCTTTCTCCAGTTTCATGCTGATATTTGACTCACTGAGGCCTGGTGGGTGCTGCACATCTGCCTGTCCCCCGTCAGTGTGGAGAACACAGAGCTGCTCTTGCTGTGCACTTGGTAGAGCTGACTTGTGCACAGGAGCTGCAGGTAGTGCAAAGGAAATGTGAAGTAATTCATCTGGCTTCACCTCTTTCTAGATTTGCTGCCCTCCTGAAATATCAGGGCCAAGCCCTCTCCAAGAACAAAGATGCTCCACTGGGGTCTGTTTTTGCAGAAATGCTGAGACTGGGAGCAGGTGAGCACTGTGGTTGTACTTATGCAGCTCACACATTGCTGAGACCTGCATGGGGCACTGCCTGCTGCTTCTCTTAGGGTTTTGGCATTTAATAAAAATAGAAGTTTTCCTGTCTAGCTGAATATGAGAAGAAGTATTTCCCTTAGGGAGACAGAGGTTTTTGCACCTAAAACCTCCCAGGCTCTTCTGAAAAACCTGAAACAATGTTTTCCACTCAAATATTACAGTTCTTCAACTATTGTGCCTGGTTTATAATCAGCATCTGGCCACAAATACTCATTTTAGGAACCCTGGAGAAATTTCTGTCTTCACCAACCCTTACCATCCTGCTGCCTTCCAGGAGGTAACACCCACGGGGTAACTGAGAGCATAGTTTGGCATCCACAAGCCAGGAAAATGTGCTAAGTGCTGTCAACAGAATGTAATCATAATTTGAGTTAAAGGATAAATGTGGAGACTGTAATCATCTCCACATGCACAGGAGCTGAGAGGTGGAAGGTACATGCAGGTCTAGCAGCTTGGCTGGGACAGTGTAACCAAAAGTTTGGCAGTTTTTAGCCCCAGAGCTTGCCCAGCTTTGGTCAGCAGACAGGTGGGTACTAAGGATTAACATGGGGGTGGCTCCACTTGAGGAACACCCGTTCCTCAAGGATCACTGAGCTGGAATGCCTGCTGGCCTGAAGATGAGGATTGGATGCTCAGGCCAAGAGGAGCAGAAGGTCTCTCATTGCTCTGGAGGACCCTGCTTCAGAGCAATCAGACATAGAAGAGAGTGTGGAGAGTCTGGAGCTCCCTGCCATGGCACCGTCCCTGCTGCAGGCAGCTGTGCAGGGTGGGGCTGTGGGACCCTCACACCAGTCCATCCTGCAGGGCCTGGACACAGGCAGAGTCCTGCTCCAACAGGACCACCCTTGGAGGCTGGATCCTCCCAGGGGCAGAGCTGCAGTGCTCCAGAGTCCCCACACTGCGGCACAGTCCTGGCCCTGGGGGCAGTGGGAGCAAGAGCAGGGGACACGGAGCTCTCCAGGTGCTGGGTGGCACCTTGGATGGGCAGCAAAAAGCAAAGAAAATGTGAGAGTGGGGGCAGGGTGGAAGAGAGGGAAAATGAGCACTCAGCAGAAATGGCTGTGGAAACAGAATTATCTCCCAGGGCTATGAAACCCTTTAGTCTTTCCCACAGCAAACAAGGGGGCATCTTTTCCTCTGCAGCTCCATCCTGCTTGGGATGGGCAGCAGCATCTCTAACCACCCTGGCTGCAGAGAAGGGTAGCCCATATGCAGGCTGGGATGTTGCTGCACGTCTGCTACAGCTGTAGCCCAAACAAGGTTTTCTTCCATCAGCGAGTTCTCTGCTTCCTCCTGCAGCTCCTGCCTTTGTGCTGCCTGGGTGCCACAGCTCTGCCCTCACATATTTGCCTGTGACCACCAGAAATGACTGGGGAGAAAGCCAAGCTGGGACCCGTGGGTCACCAGAGGAGACTATCCATCAGCCTCCCACCCCTGGCGCAGTTCAGCCTCTCCCCAGCTGAGCCCTTCTGGGTGGTCCCAGGATCTGCCAGTCTGCGAGGGAGAGACAATGCGTGTCATGGTCCTGCCCTGAGGAGTGTGTCTGGGGACCAAGGGTTTGCCTGCTGCTGCCACTCTTGCCTGATAGCTGCTGTTGGCACCATGCTGGGCACAGAGGGGCCCTGTCTCCTTGAGTGGCACTTGAATGCTGGGAAGCAGCGTCTCCTTCTGCCATGACCTGGACCCCCTGGTTCTCCGGGCAGGAAGGGAGGGCCTGACTCTGACCCCGACCCCGAGCCTGCATGAAGGGACATATTTCTGCACAATTGAAGGCATCAAGCACCTCTTCCAGTCTTTCAGAGCCTCAATTCATTTGTTTGCTTGTTTATGTTTCCTCCTGGGCCGACGCACAGCACATGAGGCCCAGGCCACTCCTGCAGCTGTCACAGCACAGGGAATGTGTGGCCAGGCTGTGGGATGAAACTGTCCCCGAGTTCAGGGTGAGCCCCCTGCTTCTAATCACAGGTGGTTTGGGACCATCAGTGGAAGGGGACCTCAAAGCCCACCTCATTCCAGCCCCTGCCATGGCAGGGACACCTTCCACTATCCCTGGTTTCTCCAAGGCCTGCCCACCCTGTCCAGGGATGGGGTACCCACCACGTCTCTGGGGACCCTGTGCCAGGGCTCAGCACCCTCACAGCCAATAATTCCTTCCTACTGTCTGATCTCAATCTACCTTCCTGAAGGTGTGTCCTGGGGGTGAGTTCATTCCTGATTCCCATCTTCCATGCAGTCTTCCGATGGATTGTTTCCCAGCCACGCCAAGCACATGGTGCACAATGAAATCAGCTGGCTAGGGGTGATGCCAGCAGACATGAGATCCCCTCAGAGATACCCCACAGACCCCTGAGGACTTTACAGGCCCCAAACTCGAGCCAGCTTCTCGCTTTTGGTTTTTTGTTTTTGGGAGGCTTTAGGACCGTGCCCGTGTGCTGAGGAAGGAGATATTCCCTGAGAAGGGAATGCATCTCAGCTCTTGGGATTGCACCAGGACTGGTGAAATCCTGGACACCTGGAATGGTGTCCAGGGCCTCAGAACCCCTTGCCATCCACACTGCCCACATGCACAGATCCCCCTGCAGCAGCAGCACAGGAGGAAAGCCCAGGCTGTCACTCCCCAGCAGGCATCATGCCCTGGGCATCCACTCGTGCCTGGAGCCAGCCCTGCTGCTGCCCTCAGTGCATGGGCACCAGGGACACGTGTGGGTGTAGAGACTTCTTAAAGCTTGACAGAAGGCTCACATAGGGTGTATCTTGATGTAAACGTTGGGATAAGAAATGTTGACTTAGATATGTTAGGGAATAGGACATTGTTGAGAGACAAATGGAACTAGAAATGAGTTTCAAAGGATGGTTTTTAAATAAGACTAGATATTTTGGAGAAATAGAACTATGAAAGATGCATTGTAGTAGGACCCAAGCATTGTAGTAGGACCCACGAGGGGTAATTTTAGATGATTGGTTTTAAGGCATTTACTGCATGGCATGGCAAAAAGCTGATAAGCCAAGAAACACTTATAATGTATTGTAATTAGGAAATAGTTGGCTTCTGATTGTGATAGTGAATTATAACATCTGCATTGTCTCACCCCTCGCATGAGACTGATAATAAAGTAAAAGATTTTAAAATGCCTCTCAGTTACCCCATCTCTGGGTCAGGAAAGGGGTTAATCTGACAGTGCATGCTGTGCTGGGAGATGAACACACCCCATGTCTTTAGGGCAGAAAATGAAAGAGGGCACTCACAGGGTTTCCAGGCTGTGCAGCCCATCAAAGCCGTTGGCTCCCAGGCTTTGGATCCGGTTGTTGTGCAGGTGCCTGTGGACAAAACAGAGATGGTCACTGGGGGTGCAGGCTGACCTCGTCCTGTGTCCAGAACATCCTGTAAGCTGAGCACAGCCTGGGCTGGGATGCCAAGGGCCCAAGGGTTCCCTCTCTTACCCCATGAGGCACATGCTGGGTGCAGTAGTGCTTGCAGAGAGCCACAGAGCTCCCACTCCTCTCAGGAATTCCAGGCTAATGTAGGAGTTTCCCTGAGATCTCCACCTTCACAGCTGCCAGGTGGCTGTGGATGAACATGCTTAAGCAAGAAGCTTCAAGAAACACCCTAGAGCTCACCTTAGCCTGGGCTCAGCCCATCTGTGGCTTCACCAGCTGTTCTTGGGCACTGGGTGCTACCTGAGGACACAACTGTATTTGGACTCCTTAGAGTCTTAGTAGCAGTAAGAAGACTTTGAGTGCAAAATCATCCTGTTAGTCATAGTTTGTTATCTTTACATGTGAAAGGAAAAAAAAAAAAAGAAAAAAGAAAAAAGAAAAAAGAAAAAAGAAAAAAGAAAAAAGAAAAAAGAAAAAAGAAAAAAGAAAAAAGAAAAAAAGAAAACACTGCCAGTTCCTGGACCAGCTCCAGTTTGATTGCAGTGAGAGTTATCTTCAGTTCAGTGCTTCAGAGTGCCTGGCTGAAGTGCTGGGGCTATGCCACAGGCTGATGCACATTCTCGGCACCATAGGAACAGTTTTTTTCCTGTTCCTCTTCCTGCTGCTACATGCCACAAACATCTAGTGCTTACAGGCTTGGGAGCTCCCAGCCTTAACGTTGGCACTGGGAAGCCATATGCTGGGGGCCCCTGCAAAGCCACCTGGGGTAATTTTGCCTTGGAAGCTCTGTAGGTGATGAGTTTCTGGCATTCTGGGTTCTGTGTTTCCATGGATCCCTCACTCCTCTGTCTCAGTCTTTTGGCAAACCCAAGGCCTTAATCCCTGCATTCCTCGTCTTGGATTATCAGAGACTCTTGTGTTTGTGTGCACATCTCAGTGCTTCTTCCATGCCCCTTCCTTTGCAGCTATGGGCTTGTGGCTAATTGCGCATCTCCCTCTGAAATCCCCCTCAAAGGCACCTCTGAGTCCATGGACAGAGTTTTTGTGAGCAGTCTGAGGAAAGTCTGCTGAAAACCAGGAGAAGACAAGCCACTGCTGCCCAGTCTGCACTTCTACCAGCCTGCACTTTACCCCCTTGGTGATGCCCATGCTTGCAGTGCCATGTTCTGTGTGCTGGCTGCCCATCAAGGTCTCTCGGGGGGGGTTCCCCCATCAGTTCAGATTCTCTTTTAACACCAAGTCCATGTGGTGAATTGCTGCCATACCACTCCTCTCGGGGATCCTTTTGTCCCATGCCCATGATAGCACTAGCCCAGCCTTTGTCCAGTGCTGCTGCCTCCTTCCAAGAGCCTGGGGGAGGCTCCATCCTGGCAGGTGGATCAATGATTTTTTTCATTATTTGCTGCTTGATCTAAATGTGTCTCAGCTTGAAAAATCTCTCACTCCACCTGGATTCTAGCGTGAGCTGTTTGGCTGAGCACAGGCAGCTCCCACTGCCAAATATTGTAGAGTAAAACAGGAGGAAGCTGGGAGTGGAGGAGCAGCCAGGCTCTAGGGCAGTTTGATAGGGGCCTGCAAAACAGAAACCAGCCTGAGATGGATGTTTGGTATTGAGATGAGAACAAACAAACATTTCAGAGGAAGGAGAAGGGAAAGATATCTGATAAAATATGTTTGCTCCTTTGAGCAAACAGGAAAAATGAAAAGGATGTTGCCTGCAAGAAAACTTGGATTGTAACTTTTAGAGGAGAAAAGAAGCCTGAGATCAAAATGAGAATCTTATGGGAGAAATTTCTCTTTGTCACAAGAAAAGAAGTTTGTGCCCAGATGGTTTCCTCCATCAAATGTTAGCACTTCTGGTCATGCTGCCTTCTCTTCAGTTGGTGCTGCAAACCACTTTGAGTTCCTTTGCCACTGGATACTGCCTTTGGCAAAGAGAGGTTTGGGGTCTGGAGTTGCTGTGGGATCACATGAAGAGGTACCACAAGAAGCACATGCCCCAAACCCCTGTCTGCAGTGAGGGGACATTGTGGGGACAAGGGAATGCTGAATGCCAGGGAAGATGTGAGCTCCCTGGAGCTTTGTCAGGACAGTGTGACTGGACACCTTGTCTGAGCTTGGACGTGCTGCCCAGCTGACTGCTATCACTACAGCTGGGCAAGGAGACAGCAGAGAAAAGCAATCACCTGCTGTGTTTATATTTGGCTCTAGAGTGCTTTGTTTGGAGGCAAAGTAATGAAAATCATCCGAAGGAAGTTCTTTGTTGGTGAGAAAATTATGAACGACCAAAAAAGGGAGTTATAAAAAAATTTGCTGTCCAAGTTGAACTCTAGAGTCACCCAACCACATGGCAATAATAGAAACAAGAGAGCTGGAAAGGTAAACACTTGAAAAGACATTCCTGTCTTCCATCCTGCCTTTTTTTTCTCCCCTGGTAAACAAATTTTAACAAGCGGAATTGCAACATCTCCAGTGCTTGTCAATTTGCGCTCGGCCCACACAACGTTATATTCTGCCCTGTAAATTACAGCTCAGCTGGTTTGATAGCAGCTCAAGGTGCTTGATTCTGGGCTATAAACAACCCCTACGATGCAAAAACATGGGAAGTCTTTAAGCTTTTGCTGTAACCCACCAGTCATCTTGGTAAGGGCAATGGGCTTTAGGAGCTGGGTCTCTTCCTTTGCAGGTCAGTGCCATGGGGTGAGGGTGGGATTGGGCAAATACCCATGGAAGGCTGTGCCTGGGATGAGGACAGTCACTGCTTTTTTTTGGGCTGGCTGTTCTCAGCCATGCACTTCCATCAGAAACAGGAACAGCAATGGTCATCCTGAACCCTGACAGGTGGGACCTCCTGGGAGCAGCACAAGGGCTCCCACCTGCCGTGGGACGAGCGAGCTCCTCTGCTGCTAGGTGAGCCCTTGCTGTAACCAGCATCAATGACAGTGGCTGCAGAATCCCACACAGGCTGGAGAGAGAAGCTGCAGCCTGGATGGTGCCTCAGGTGGGGAGAATTTAGAAGCAAAGCAGAAAAAAATCAAACCCTACAAGACATATTCTGACCTGCGATAAGAAACATGCAACACATTTTAGAAGGAAATCTTCTTTCCTTGCCAACAATTTCTCATCAGAAATTGGGAATAAATTTCCCCATCATTCATGCAGCACCCTTGGTGAAATTTGTTCAATTTTCATCTGACTTCATTTTCCATTTAGTTTTTCAGTGAATTAAAAGGTCCTGGAGAACAGTCTGAGAGACAGTCCAACACAGGCAGTAGCTTCAACTCTGGCAATGCCACCTCCAAGGGGACTGCACATTTGTCTGACACAGAAGGGAAGCAAGCTGAACTAGTGCCTAAATACCGCTTTAATGAAGGTGCTTGTCTATATGGGCAAGGAAAGGGAAATTGTATCAACATCTGCATTGAACACTGGTGAAAGCAGATCTGGCAGGACAAACGTGGTGCTGATACCCACACTGGTAACTGGATGTCAATGAACTGAAATGGGTGCAGAGAAGAGCAACAAAAATTATCCAAAGGCTGGAAAAAAAAAAAAAAAGGATGAAGACGTAGAGAACTCAATCTGTTTTGCTTATTAAATAAGATCAAGGGGATGAGTGCAGTGTAATGTATAGGATTCTTCCTGGTTAGAAACTAGGTATTAAAATGGTTCTGTGATTTAGCAGAGAAAAGAATAATAAGAACAAATGTCTGAAGTCAAAGCCAAACAAAATTCAAATGGGAAATATGAGTGTTTTGTTTTTTTTTTAACACTAAAGATGATTAACCACTGGAACAGACTACAAAGAGAAGTGGTGGATTTGCCATTGCTTTCATTTTTAATGACTTCATTTTTTTCTTCTCAAAAAGGACAAATGCAAACATTTTCCATCAATTATTTGCATTAGATGATTTGAACCAAGCTTAAATCTGACATCATATGAATTCTCCCCTGACGAGCCACTGCCATGATGAGCTTCCATCTTTATTGTGGCAAAATTGTCCTATTCCTCAACTTGGCCATGGATAAGTAGAGAAATCTAAATCATAAATGGTGCAAATTCCATGGATTGTTTCCATTACTGGAGGACCAGCATGAGGCTTGTCTGGTGAAGAATAAAGCTCGATCAGAAATGACATTCTCAGGGTGCATTGGAGCACGATTTGCTTCTTCCTCAAGTGCTGGAGAAGGAAATCCACTTTTGCCAAGGCAGCAAGCTTGGTCCTCTGAGAGAAAAGGCACTTTTGCCAATAAAAAGGCTCATGAATGGGACCCAGATGTCCCAGGCAATATTGTTCTTAGTGATAATGAATTGCACATGCCTGGCACTCCCTGCCAACACTGAGGTTCCCAACAACTTCTCAGAGAGATGCTGGTAACCCCCTTGCACAGGTGAGGGCAGGGATTCATAGGCTCATCCTGCACCAGGCTGGGATTTGGGTGCTAGGAAGCCCCAGGCCCCACAGATGTCACTGAAATGACTGGTGGTCAGCTTCCCTGGAAAGCTGGGATGTGTTGATGATTGCTCTAGGCAAGGAAGACACTGAAGAGCAGTGGTCCCTTCTGAAAGTCTCAGGCAGAGTTACACCAGAACATGGACAAAATGGGAATGGGAACCCAGGAGTCTCGCAAGCAAGTTTTCTCTTCTAGTCACTAAACCATTCTGTTAGAGAGAGCTGCATCATGTCCTTTAATGACAAAAACTATAAGAAAGAGGAATTCTACTAAAGGTCCTTCATTTAATGTCTTCATACTTTCAGCTGGAAGGTGCTGCTGAGTGACCTTGACAATAAATTATCAGCTGATATTCAGGCTGTGTGAATGTCAAGTGCAGCAGAGGGGAGAACCAGTCTTCTGTGAGCATACACACTACCAGGCTTTTATACATCTCCAGGAAAGAGGTATCGGTGCTTAGTAGCAATGAAAAAAGCAAATGTAGTGACAGGAATAGCTAGAAGAGGGAAAATGGCACTGAACAGCATTGTACCATGATATAAAACAGAATTAATTTTTGTCTTTGATGCAGTGCACAGAGTTGGTCTCTCCATCTGAAGGTGTGAAGGAAAAAATAAGTGTAATATGAGAACTAACTTCTGATTTTACACACACAGGTAGTCACAGGACAAGGGGGAAAGAGGGTAGATTTTTTTTTTTTTAGCTGAGAGAAGGTAGACTTAGATCAGATGTTGGGAAGAGATTCTTCCCTATTAGGGTGGGGAGGCCCTGGCACAGAGTTCCCAGAAGCTGTAGCTGCCCCTGGATCTCTGGAAGTGTTTCAGGCCACTAGATGGGGCTTGGAGCAGCCCGGGCTAGTGGAAGGTGACCCTGCCCATGACAGGAGTGGGACTGGATGAGCTTTGAGGTCCCTTCCCACCCAAACCATCCTGGGATTCCATGTTTCAAACCAGGTAAGTGGATGGAGACTGGAAGAGCTGAGCTGAGGGAAGGGTGAAGTAGACATAACAAATCCAGCAATGGCCAGAGGAGATGGACACAAGCACAAGAATTAGAATGCCTTAAGCATTAAGAATTAGAGTGCCTTAAGCAAAACTAACTGGTAATGGCATGAGAACAACTTTTCCCAGAGTCCATTTTTTCGACCAGGTAGGCAAGGGTGAGGGCCAGGTCAGAGGAGTGGAGCTTGTCTTTTACTCCCAAAAATGATTCCTGGAGGTTTGCAGGAGCTTAGGCTCCCCGTGGACCCAAACAAGGAAGGATCTGGGTTTTGACCTCGTTTGCTCTAACTTAAAGGGTTCTCTGCTATGTGATGAAAGTAAAATTACTTGAAGATTTTCTCTATCCAGGTCCCTCATTACAGGGCAACCCTCTCGACTGCTTGGCCTGTTTTGAAAAGTTCACTCTGGCTCTGTGTCCCACACACATCCCAGCATCTCTGCTGAGAGCTCCTTTGGTGACATCAGGGAAGAAGGGAACTGCAGCCCACTGCAGAGATGTGGCAGCAAGGACACATCTGCAGCATGGGGGATTTCCTGGCTATGTAAGATTTTACTTGAGAACTCCTCTGGAGAGTGGGACTGAAAGAGGTGCTGTGATTCCTGGCTTGAAACTTCTTGCTGAATTCAGCTGACAAAGGAAATGAGGGACACTACTGAGAGCTGCTGTCAGGCACTTCATTGGACTGTCAGCACAGCAGCGTGGGGGTTTCAGATGCTGGCTGCTGAATGAAAAATCTCTCATGCTCAAGAAAGATTATGATTTTTGTAAAGCAACCTTTACTTCATAGAAACCATCAGCTGAAAAGTATTCAGGATTATTTCTGTGTGCAGGTACTAAGATACATTTGGTCCTAAATAGATCAGACTGGAAGGTAACCATCTATTCCCATGAAGTATCCTGATCAAATATTCACCTCTCTTGTGCCATCAAAGCACAGTGCCAGCACCCCAGCACACGGAGCCCTTGTTATTAAAGCTGGGAAAGGGTGGTGCCAATTACAGAAAGTCATGGATTTCATGATGAGTGATGTACATGGGGCTCTGCTCACTGAACAGCCTGCAGCCCTAGTTTGAAGCCTGCAGCAGCAATAGATGGGAATAAGATCAGGGAATTCCTCAACAAAGGTGTCATTTATAAGCAGACACCGAACCTTTAAAGTATTCCAGATGGAGGCTCTGATGTCAGTGCTTGTGGTGGTGCAGGATGATGAAATGCTTCTGCCCAGGGCACAAGGGGTGTGGAGAAGGAACAGCACAGCTGCACTTGGGAGGCTCCTGCCCTCAGCCATGGTCAGTCATGGTCATCCGTGGTCAGCCATGGTCAGCCATGGTCAGTCATGGTCAGTCATGGTCATCCGTGGTCAGCCATGGTCAGCCATGGTCAGCCGTGGTCAGCCATGGTCAGCCATGGTCAGTCATGGTCAGTCATGGTCAGCCATGGTCAGTTGTGGTCAGCCATGATCACCTATGGTCAGTCATGGTCAGTCATGGTCAGCTGTGGTCAGTCATGGTCAGCCATGGTCAACCATGGTCAGTCATGGTCAGCCATGGTCAGTTGTGGTCAGTCATGGTCAGTTGTGTTCAGCTGTGGTCAGCCGTGGTCAGCCATAGTCAGCTGTGGTCAGTTGTGGTCAGCCATGGTCAGTCGTGGTCAGCTGTGGTCATTTGTGGTCAGCCATGGTCAGCCGTGGTCAGCTATGGTCAGTTGTGGTCAGTCATGGTCAGTCATGGTCAGTTGTGGTCAGTCATGGTCAGTCATGGTCAGTCATGGTCAGCTGTGGTCAGCCATGGTCAGCCATGGTCAGCCATGGTCAGTCATGGTCAGCCGTGGTCAGTTGTGGTCAGCCATGGTCAGCCATGGTCAGTCATGGTCAGCCATGGTCAGTCATGGTCAGTCATGGTCAGCCATGGTCAGTTGTGGTCAGTCATGGTCAGCCATGGTCAGCTATGGTCAGTCATGGTCAGTCATGGTCAGTCATGGTCAGCTGTGGTCAGTCATGGTCAGTCATGGTCAGTCATGGTCAGTTGTGGTCAGTCATGGTCAGTCATGTCCCTGAGTACTGACCAGGCTGTTCAGGAGGGATTCCCCTGTGCTCAGCCCCATCTGCCCCTGGCCTTCTCCCCCCGGGGCTCACTTTACCCCTGGAGCTGGGAGTTTTGTTTGCAGCAGCAGGCAGATCCTCATCTACCTGCGAGTGCAGACACTTGCAGAGGAAGGCACACAGACCGTCTGCACCCTGGTGGGAATGTCTTCTCTCCAGCTTGGCTGTCTTTTGGGAACATTTGCTTGTCAGCTCGGTGGGTGAGTCTGGAGCAGGGACATGTCCCTGGTTGGGACACAGGAGGGACACTGGGTGACTTTCCACTGGTGATGTGTTGACAAGGGCTTGCATGGAAGCATGGGAGAGATTTATGGGGCCAGTTCTGCCAAACACTTGTGATCCCACAAAAATGTAGCATCGTGTCCCACAGAGCCTGGCAGGATCACACATGTGTTCCCTTCCAATTGTATGTGGTGGGACATTATTCCCTCCCTTGTGACCTAATGGTCAATGACTTTTATTTCTCAAGCCTGCCTGGTTAATTAAGGAGTTGCTTCTTGCCCACAGTATGGGACTAGCCGGAATGAAAGCAGCATGCTTTGGAGGCTGAAATGAAACCCCAAATGTCAGCTCACCCGCTGAGCGAGCTATTAAAGCTGACTGAAGTGGTTGCATTATGGTGGCCAGGGGTTGCCTTAGAGAATGAGCACTATTGTGGGTGAAAACTACTTTTTTGATTTTTCTCAAGTTGCTTTTTGCTTTTCTCCTAAATAAGCCTTTATGCTTTGTCTAAACAGATGAATTTGATGCTTAATAAAACTCTGAACTGTGCTTTGTCCAAGCACTTTCCATGCTGGATGGGCTCAGTAAACACTTTAAATTTTGAAAGGGAAATAATTGCTAAACTTTCACTAAGGCATTACATGCTGAGGTTACTTAACACCCTGCTATCAGTACAAATTACCAAACTAGAGGTGGCATTTCATGTGGATAGAGGAGCTCTAAAGCATTTGGCAATCACACCCGAACTTGCTAATCAACACCAAAGAAGTAATAAGCATCTAATTTGCACATGTGAAGTTCCTTTTAAAGGGAAGATAATCTGCAAGCCTCTGTGGATAGAAAGGATGCCCCTCCAGAGCAGCTGCCGAGGGGTCAGCTCCCTTTCTGCCGGAGGTTGTGGCTGGTTCGGTGTCTCACTGCCCGTGGAGGGAGCGTTTCCATCCCGGAGCAGCGCTGCTCTCCCCAGCGCTGGCTGGGAGATGCCAACAAGGCGGGTTGGACAGCAACCACCGCAGAACATCTGACCTGCAGATGTACCACACTCATGCAAATAAGCAGGCACTGGCTTGGACAAGGTGTTGGCGTTAGACCTTTGGTTTAAAATCGTATTTGGTAAGAAAAGGGGGTGAGGGGAGGAGAGGGAGTGAGCTGGTATGTTTTGCAAGAAATTAAAATATTACTTTTTGACCTGACTGCAGATTGTTGCAATTTAATTATTTTTTTTCATGTTGCTAGAAATTCCTGTAGTTTTAACACAGGGATTGGAGGGAGGAAAAAAAATAAGAAGGTTTTTAATGCTTGAGTCTTCAAGGAAAATAATCTGGTTTTTGTTTGCAGTTACTGATTTGTCTTTAATATAAAACATTTCTTGAATTATATCAGGGAGCCTTCTAGCGCTTCACTGAAAAGAGGGGAAAATATGACAAAAACCAAGAGGCAAATTTAGCATTTCATATCAAATGAGGGGGAACAAACCCTCTGCCCCTCGCCCCAGGGGGAGTGAGCAGCAGGGATTCCCACAGCAGGAGAAGCCCCTGGGCAGCACCTTGTCCCAGCCGAGGGAATAAGAAGTGGAGGAGGCTTACAGCACCACGAGGCTGCTGAGGTTCTGGAAGGCAAAATCGGGGATGTGCCAGATCTGGTTGAGGGCCAGGGTCATGGCCTGGAGCGCTGGCAGGTGGTTCAGGGCTCGCACGGGGATCTCCGTCAGGGCGTTATCGTCCAGCCACAGGTGACGCAAGGAGAGCAGCCCCTCAAAGCTCCTGTCGGGCACCACGGAGATGAGGTTTGCGTCCAGGCGGCTGGGTGGGAGAGAAACAGGATGGGGATCAGTGAAAGCCCTTCCCCAGCTGTTGAGCAAAGGGAGCGGGAGGGATTGATGGCCAGGGAGATTGGATTGGGTTGCAAATAGGAGATGGAAAAATGGCCAGGGAGATTGGATTGGGTTGCAAATAGGAGATGGAAAAATGGCCAGGGAGATTGGATTGGGCTGTAAATAGTGATGAACATGAGAAGGTGTTGGTGATGCTCCCACCTGTGTTGGGAGATGTCTGCCTGTGGAAACCCAGGGCACTGGGAATATTTCTCTGGCTGCTCTGAGGTGTCCTGACCCCCAGAGGAGCACTGACTGTGACCCTCATCCATGGAGAAAGAATCCACAAAAGTGTGAAATAGATTATAGAGAGCAGTGTAGGTGTATCACTTGTTGAGAAATTGAGGTTTTGGGATTTTTAGTGTGTTGTGGATGGAAGCAAGATGGAGGGCACAGGGTGCTGTCCTGAGTTTCTTCTTCATGCTTCTTCTTCCTCCTTCTCCATGGGTTTGGGTGGCACTCTGTACCTGGGCAGAACAGTCTGCATTGGGGCTCTTTGGGATCAGTTATTGGGTGAAAAGGGAAAATAATCTAGGTGTCAGTTCCTAATTGCATAGTTTAGTCTTAAAAGACCTTGTAACAAGAGATTGTTGGCCATTTTGTGCATCTAATGAAAAGCTGCTGAACTCACAGTAGTGAGACTGTTTTACTGATAAATAATGAACACCTGAGTCCAAACACGAAACTACTGTCTCAAGTGCCTTCAATCCAGACACAGAGAAACTGATATCTGCCCACTGCCAAGTGATGCCTCAGGTTTTGGCTTTTCTATTTTTCAGATTCTGTGCTGCTTTAGTGTGTGGGTCCGGGCTTCACACTAGGGGATGGTGAGCTCTCTGCACAGAGCAGGGAGACAAAACAATTCCTTCTCTAGCTGAGGGCCAAGGACAGGACAAATCCTCCAGATCTCAGGCCCAAGAGCACAAACAACGTGGGCTGAAGAGAGAAAAACAAGAAGGATGGGACTTCATGGGCTGGAGCTGTAATTGGACAATTAACCCCAATATGCAAATAGATTGAAATTTATAAAACTGAGAGGCTGTCCATTTTGTGACCATTTTGGGTTCACCTGGGGCGTAGCCCTGGCTGGACTCTCGTGCTGCCCAAGGTGGATCTATTGAGGCCTTTTAATAAATCCCGACTTTATTCTTTAGCTCTGTCTAGTCTGTGCTCTAGGTCAGCCTTCACAAGGCATCACAAGGGCCATCCCTCCTTGATGCTCATTTGGTGCTGCCAGCTGATGGCAGCTTCTGAAGCACCGTGGTTGGGCTGAGTCCCTCCAGGTGGCCCCTGGGCTTGCAGCTACCCCTTGAACTTGAGGCATCCAAGCTGCATGTCCTGGGGCTGGGCTTGCCATGGATCTGCCTGAGCAGTGCCAGCCCAGGCTCACCCACGGGTGTGCAGGACACCAGACCTGGAGCCACGGCCCCATTCCAGAAGGAAAGGACCTGTCTGGAAACGGGAAATGTGTCACAGCCCTGCTCGGGGTCCCGTGTGTGATCCCAGCCACCAGGGGTACCTGTGCAGGAGTCAGACCCCGTGTCACGGGGCAGGAACTGAGCCTGTGCTCTGCTATCACACTTTTGGGCCTGTCCTCCCCTTCATTTGCCAGTTGCTTCTTTTTAATCACCGTGGAAAGCTTAAGGCTGTTGAATTTGAGGTTTAATTTGCTGAGAAATTTTAATTTTGAACACTTGTTTTTGTTTCAAAATAGAATGACAAGCCAAAAAAATATTAAGGTTATTATGAAAAAAAATTAAAAACTTAGGTTTGGGAATCATCTCTCGAAAGACCTTTTATTGTAATGATGGTGAGCAGGATACAATGTGTTATCTGTAGATTTTGAAACCAAATTATAAGAGGAAAATACTTCAGTTTGGATGAAATACCAGGAACCAATTATACAAAATATTAATTTCCATCCACAGCCAACAGAGCTTATTTTATTTTTCCAAGCTATCTAAGGCAGAGATCTCTGAATTCAAATTGCAAAGAGGAAGCACTTTGTCTCTTATCAAAGCATGAGAGAAGGAAGTTAACAGAGCTGTCATGGCCCAGCCCTCAAATCAATGACCCTCCAGAAAGGAATGTGGTAAAGAAATTAGTATTCTTGACTATACAAAGTAATATTTTTGATGAAAGTTGAACACTAGAGCAAACCTCCAGACACTGAACCCCCCAGGTACAACCCTTCTTCAAAGAGTACCAACACTTCTTAATTCATGGAACACTGCAATGAACTGCAGGAGGAGACCCAAGGCCCCATCACGAGTGGGAGCAGGGGAGAGGCTGGGTGCAAGCCTTGCTTTCTGCAAGGGGGTGTGGGTGGTATTTCCTGGGGGAAATTTTCAGATAATCCTGGGAAACAGACCTTCCCTACATCACAAAAAGAAGCATTTCCTGCCCTGGCTGGCCTGACCTGGATGGACAAACCTGGAGATTTATACCTGGTTAAGAAGTGCAGTCAAACCTTCCTGAGATCTCCTTCAGAAAAAATGTCCTTGAAATGCAGAGTACAAGCTCTGGTACAGCATCACCTTAGACTGGAATGATAACCCAGGGTGGGTTAAGCCCCTATTCCATTACTCCCTTTTTTCCATATGAATGTATTAACCTCAGAGGGTGGGCAGGCCCTGGCACAGGGTGCCCAGAGCAGCTGTGGCTGCCCCTGGATCCCTGGAAGTGTCCAAGGCCAGGCTGGACGGGGCTTGGAGCAGCCTGGGATAGTGAAAGGTGCCCCTGCGTTGGCAGGGGGTGGAACTGGATGGGCTTTGAGGTCCTTTCCAACCCAAACCATTCTGGGATTCTGTGATTCTGTTCAGTTGAGAGGATCACAAAAGCACATCACACCCAAAGCTCCATTCCCACAGGTTTTGTGTCCTTGCTCAGAGGGACAACACAAGACAATGGATTTTGATTTTTCCTGTTGAGAGAGTAGGCATTGCAAACTCTGCCCCAATTTACTTACTGCTGCCCCAACTACAAACAAATCAGAGAATAACATCATTCATCTTCTTGAGACAACTCCAAAGAATAAAGATAAGAAAAGCAAACCCTGCAGCAGCTCAGAGTAAGGCTAAGGATTCTATTTGAAAATTTCATCAATATGTTTTGGGACAAACAAGAACTTTTTGAGCAAAATTAAAACTTCTGCATGAAATGTTAGTTTTTGCTTAATTTTTTTTCCATTCCTTCCTCAGCATAAGAATTGTGTTAAGTTTTGGCATCATAAACTGTTAAAATAATAATAAAAAAAGCAGCACTGCTTATTTTTCCCAGAGATATTCCTTTCATCCAAATCCCTATAAGTTTAATGAAAATTGTTTTAAAGTGAATGCTCAGTTTCAAGTTTAATTAATTAAAGAACAGACGATGAAAATACCCATGAGAATAGTTATAATTTCTCAAGCCCAAACTGAGCTTTCAGAAATGTAGATGCTCAACCAGAGCCAGGGGCTGGTACACCAGGCTGAGCTGGGACAGGGACAGGGACAGGAGCAGGGACAGGGACAGGGACAAGGGAGTGAGGTGGAGCCCATGGCTGTCCAACTTTCCATCCCACTTTGCTCATGAGCTCCTGAGTCTGACCCACAAAGGAGTTTGGTTTGTGATGGTGCCCCAGGATTTGGGGAAACCATGAATGCTGCTGGATTTGCTCTGTGGCTGTTTAGCAACACCAGGGAAGGCCCCTTTTCCCCTAGGGATGCCCATGGGTATGAGGAGTGCAGCACAGGTCCTTGGTGCAGGTTTTTGAGAGCTTGGATCCATCCTAGGAGTTTGTTAACACTCCTGGATGGCTTCTGGCTGTGGACATGCTGCAGCCTCATGTGTCCACAGCTCTGTGCCTCCACAGCTCGCTGTGGTGAGAGGTCACCTCTGCAAGGCTCAGATAACCCCACCTCTTCTGCTCCTCACTCTGCAGGGGCTGCCTGGTGACCTCCTGGCGAGGTGTGATGTGTGGCAGCTGTCCATGAGACACTCCCTGGGGTCACCTTCTGGGGAGGTGTTGGGAAGCTGCAGCCATGTGATTATTGCCAGTCTGCTCCAGAGTGTGGAGATCAGAGCTCAGATTCCTCAGTGGAGCAAAAGGGAGACTTTCTGCTGGTACAATGAGCTGGACCTGAGAAGCCTCAGAATCAGCACAGCACAGCAAGATGCACCTGTCTGGAGCCAGGTCAGTTAAAGTTAGGAACAAGGAAGTGCCCAGGTGAAGGCATTTCATGTGCAGCACGATGGGCAGGACTCCTTATTGCCTTTGCAGCACTGCTGAGGGGACACGGGCTCAGTGACAGCTGCATTCCTGGCACCAAGGGATGGTTAATTGCTCCTCAGGGAGCTGCTGGCTCTTTCTGCAATAGATGTGCATTCTTTCTAATAAAAGATGTGCATGTGGGGATTGCTAATTGCTATGGCTTTCAGACAGCTCTCTACTCTCTTCTGGAAGCAGAAAAGCTGAAGTTCTTGGCACAGAGTTGTTAGTAATTATATCAATTATACTAAACAAAAACCAACCCAACAGTTCTCTCCTTTCTTCAGTGTGTGACTCTGGCTCCGTAAATGTTTTGTGTTATGATTTATACCTGAGGTAATTGGGCTGATTAGTGGGTAAATGAGACAGCACAGGCCAGGGCTGGCTCCTCACCTTCCACAGAGATGTTTTAATCTTTATTTCACCAAATCACTCAGTTGGTTTTCCTTGCAAACTTTAACCCTTTGCTTGCTTGCAGAGGAAGATGCCTCTGACAGAGCTGCTGGATGGCTCAGGAGAGGGGCTCATCCCACGCCTGCTGTCGAGCAGTGCTATGGGTCTGAAGAGAGGATCACACACAGGGACTCCAGATGTCATCATGGCCAAGACTTCCAAATGACTTCATGGGCTCAAGCAAGGCTCTGCAGAGAGCCGGCCTCTCTGTTGCATGCAGAAGGAGGTGATTTTAAGTGGGACATTCAAGAACAACAGCTTATGAGAATCATCAGCAGCTGAAAGTCTCAGTTTCTGGCTTTAGAGCTGCATCTGCTGCTGAGAGTTACAGGGTGTTTATATGACTTCAACATGACACTGACTCAAGTCCTAAAAGTGCCTGCAGTCACCTCAGACTTGGGGGCTACAGGGGTAGTGAGAGAGGGAGCTGCCTGGAAGGACATCCAAAGTCCACTGCTCTGAGGCAGCTTGTGCCCTGGGCAGATGTTCACATCTGTGCAGAGCCGTGGTGGGAGGACCAGGTCAGCTCCAAATGTGAGTGTGCCTCAGCTTGCAGTTGCTTCTTTTGCTGCTGCTGTGGAGTGACAGCTTTGGGGAGGCAGACGAACCATGTGGAATCAGAAAAGGAGGTGTTTCCTTGGGCAGGACATTTCCAGGTCAGCTTCATACTGAGTTCCAGGGCTAAGGGCCAAACATGCCTTGGAAGAGCCCCTTCATTGCTTGAATGTTGTCTGTGTTTGATAAATGCTTGTGGAGAAATCAACTGCCTTCTTGTCAGGAGCAGTTCAGAGAGGATGGTGGCATCAGGAACACTTCTAGAAGGAGCCAGGCAAATAGGGAAGTCCTTTTCTGAGGAGAAAAGGTCAAGAGAGGAGGATTCCTCCTTTCCAATGAGCAGAAGACAAACCAATGCCACCAGTGCAGCCACTGGGGAGGTCTTGCCAGGGGTGGGGTCTGTGCAGTCCTCAGTGCAGTGAGTGAGGTTTGTGTTAATCCTGAGCTGATCTGGCATCTTGTGTTTTCTGTGTCATGGACCCAGCAGTTTCTGAGAACTGTCTTTTCCCAAGAAATGCTTCCAGAGTGTTTCAGAAGATGTACGAGTGTGTTTCTGAGCTGTTGGTAACATAACTGGCAGAATAATCAGAATAACCAGGGGATAACCAGAATCAGTTTCTCTGTTCCCTAACAGATGTGGTGCAAATGCCTCAGCCTATGACTGGTAGAGGCAAATTTACCCATCTTTTACCATTTCCTTCTGGCTGTGAAGGATTTAAAGGGGGAGCTGCAGCCTGGAAACCAACAGAAATGCTGAATACCATGCTGTCAGGACATGTTCTAAATTTTGCTACTGTTTTTTCCTTCCTCACACGCATCAGAGCCAGTGAGAGCTGTCTGTCTGCATGTCTTAGGACACTCATGTGCAGTAACTGGCCTGCAGCACAGTCTGGGGTGCTCCCCACAGCCCAGTCACCACAGGGCACTGGGACCTCAAACTCCAGCCCATCCTCCCAGTGTTTTTTGCAACACCTCGGGCTGTTATCTCCCTTGATAAAGCTGGAGGAGACTTGCCCCTGAAGTGCAAGCACTGAGTGGTGCAGGGCTGGGCTGTTCTCTCTCCAGACCAGGGAGCTCCTCTGTGGTTCCCTGTCCACAGCAGAACACAGGACACAAAGAAAGGACATTCTGGAGGGAGAGCTGTGGCCACTGAAGGTGTGAGAGCTGAGCCAGCAGCACGGAGAGGAAGCACTGGCTGCCCACCCCTGCCACCCCACCCCAGGGACACCAGAGAGGAGCTCACTGGCCCCAGTGCACACGTGTGTCAGCTGAAGAGAGCTGAGCTCACCAGAAATGTCTAATTGGTGCCTTCAGGCAGTCGTGTCTCTCTTCCTGTCTGAGTTTATCTTGAAAGGCTCGATTGAGTTACCTCCTCTCCCATAATAGGATCTAAGTTCCTTGTAGTAACATAAGAAGGAGATGATGTCATTGCAGCTCAACTTCTCCGATAACTTACTAATGACTGGGGCCAACACCTCAGCTCCTTTCTCAGGCAGAGCTCCCAGCCTGAGTCAGTAGCTGGCAGCTGAGCTCCGGGGAGCTGCCTGCACGGAGCTGAGGGCACTGCGAGGGAGGGAGGGCAGCTCCGGGGTCACCCTGCCCGAGGCCACTCTGTCCCCACTGCCACCCTGCCGGCTCCACACGTGCTGCTCCTTGTGCCTTGCTCAGCACTTCTGGGGCCTGACACACACAGGCAGCAGACTCTGGGTCCCTGAGCCTGCCCGAGGAGCCCAGGGAGGAGCAGGGCTCTTCTATCCACTGATACCTGCTGGGAGAGGACAAAGGCAGCCAGAGACTGCAGTGCTCACTGGGAAGGGGAAAACTGGGTTAAATTTCTACCTGCCTCTTGGGTCTTTGCTGCCATGAATGAATTGTAGATCCAGTGGGAAAATGGAGCTGTTGGAGTGGTCCCAGAGGAGGCCATGCTGAGGGCTGGAGCCCTTCTGTTCTGGAAACAGGCTGGGAGAGCTGGGGCTGCTCAGCCTGGAGAAGAGAAGGCTCTGGGGAAACCTCAGAGCTCCTTCATGTGCCTCACAAGGGCCAAAAGCAAGATGGGGACAGACTTTTTTGTAGGGTCTGTAGCAATAGGACAAGGGGTGATGGTTTTAAACTAAAAGAGGGGAGATTCAGACTAGATATAAAGAAGAAAGTTTTTACAGTAAGATGGTGAAACACTAACACAAGCTGCTCAGAGAAGTGTCCCTTCTCTGGAAGTATTTAGGGTTGGATGGGGCTCTGAGCAGCCTGGTGTAGTCAAAGATGTCCCTGCTCATTGCAGGGGATTGGACTAGATGACCTTTAAAGGTCACTTTCAACCCAAAGCACTCTATGATTCTGTGAATGACACATTATTGCCTTGTAGGCCAGCTCCTCCACCTGGCATCCCTGCTGTGCCACAGAAAGGCTCACAGCCCTCAAGCAAGACTCACAAGTGGTGCCTGGCTCCATTTTCAGCTGGAAACTTGTGAAAACCATCCCCGGCAGTGAATGGAGGTTCAAGACACAAACATGTTTGCAGTTGGCTGTGGAACAGGACCCGGTGAGAAAGTTTGCGAGGCTCTGTTTGGACTGCAATGAGTCTTCCCTCCTGACTCAATGGGGCATGTTTCTGTGGGAAGCTCTCCACGAGGGATGCTCAGGAAATGAAATCAGAGCAATACCCAGACTCCACACAAAGTGTCTTTGGTGTAGACAAGAGGGCTTTGTTATCCTCAGTTGCAAACACCTCCAAAACCCCTCAGGTCAGAACGGTGCAAGAAGGATTGCCAAAATCTCTGTGCAGCTATAGAAACTGCTGAAAGCTGGGCAGCTGTGCCAGCTCCCCGACCAGCCTCTCCCTGGGCCCTGGCATTGCCCCCTTGGCCATGGTGCCAGGCACAGGGAAATGGAGAAGGTTCAGGAAGCAGCTGGAGGCTGAGCAGAGTGGTTTAAAGCTCACCAGTCAGCAAGGCCTGCATATCTGGTGGGAACCATGGTGTTTGTCAGACATAGGGCAGCTGGGAAAGAGAAGGGAGCCCTTGGGACAGAAGGAGCAGGACATGCTGTGCTCTGGGGAGAGGGGCTCTGAACAGATCTAGGCATGCTGGAGTGCTGGGTCCAGCTCTGGGGCCCTCAGCAAAGAAACACACAGCTCTGTTCGTGTGTGTCCAGAGGAACTCATGGACATGATCCAAGGGCTGGAGCCCCTCTGCTCTGGAGCCAGGCTGAGAGAGCTGGAGGTGTTCACCTGGAGACAAGAAGGCTCCAGGGAGAGCTCAGAGCCCCTTGCAGGGCCTAAAGGGGCTCCAGGAGAGCTGGAGAGGGACTGGGGACAAGGGATGGAGGGACAGGACACAGAGAATGGCTTCCCACTGCCAGAAGGCAGGGTTAGATGGGAGAGTGGGAAGGAATTCTTGGCTGTGAGGGTGGGCAGGCCCTGGCACAGGTTGCCCAGAGAAGCTGTGGCTGCCCCTGGATCCCTGGAAGTGTCCAAGGCCAGGTTGGACAGGGCTCGAAGCAACCTGGGAGAGTGGAAGTGTTTCTGCCCATGGCAGGAGGTGGAACGAATTGAGCCTTAAGGTTTCTTTTTACACAAACCATTCCAGGACTCCACGATTCTATGACAGATGTTGCCAGTTTAAGTATGTCCATTCCTTGCTCATCTATCTCCAGTTTGCCTGAAGCTCCTCTGTGGTTCATCAGGAGTGGATGAACCACAACTCCTTACACACATGTGAGCTTACACACCAATGCTTGAACACCTGGGACCCATCTTCCTTTGGCACTGACATGGCTATTGTGTGGAACAGCTGTTGTCTCTCATTTCCATTGAGCCATCACCAGGGACACACAGCACGGCCTGGGTGCTCACGTGGGTGAGTGAGCTCAGGTTCATGACATTTATGGGTTATGCCATGACAAAGGTTAATGGAAACACATTGGAACTTCATGACTTTATGAGGCAGGAGTGTGGATGTGAGCTGTGATTGTTATTTCTTCAGTGCTCACCACGTGCCCAGGACACACACTTAGGGCAGCCAAGGCACTTCCTGAAAGCTCTTACAGCCTGAGATGGGAAGTGACAGTGTGTATGAGGAGGGTATGAAGGTGGAGTCAAGTTTTAATGTTTGTCAGAGTCTCTTCTGAGGGACCTCTGCTTATTGAAAGGTGGGTTCTGCAGTCACTGCAGTGTGGGCAGAGAAAGGGGGGAACAATCTGGGGAGATATGTGACCACCCTGCTGGAGTGCCATAGTCAACACAGAGAAGTTTGGAGGTGACTACAGTGCCTGGTGGGCACAGCCAGGCAGGAATAGCCACTGCCAAGCTGCTGGACAAGCACAGCTCCAAACATCCCCTGTGCTGGGACCTCTTCATTGGCAGCACAAATGGGAATTCTGGAGGTGCTGGGGCGTGGCAAGGGAGTCCCTCACCATCACCCCCTTGCAAGTGCTGCCAGCCACCAGCTCAGTGAATGGGGAAATTAGAAAGTGAAGTCTCAAGAGAGAAGCTGACATCAGGGACATGCTGGCCCAACTTAAGGTCATTGGGACCTGAATGACCTACTCTCTGCACATTCCAGGAAAGTATTTCAAAAGAAAGGAAGCTGCTGCTTTTACACATCATGAGCACAGATGAGGCAGCTGATGCAGCTGGGGCAGTTTCTCTGTCTTGTATCTCCATACACCATCCTTGGAGGAGATACCAATTCATGCAGACAGCTTTTTTTTCTGTATTATTTTCCAGTTCTTGACTGAAGTTTGCTAAACTTTTAGCTGTCAGCCTGGTAAACCACACAACACTCTTGTCTTCCTGGGAGAGGAATCCTGGGATCCTTCACAGCATTGACACTTACAAGCATGAGATACATGGACATTGCCTTTACATAAACTTCACAGCAACTCATTGCTGAAAAACAGCAAGTAATGAATGAAAAACAAATGCAGCAAGGATTTGTTGTGGCACTGCTAAAGTGAACTGCTCCTTGAGGATGATACATTCAACAGCTTGTGTGTGGTCATTAAATCTTCCTCTTAAAAATGCCATTGAGACCATTGTACTGGGATAACCACATTGCATTTCATGGTTTTTTACTGCTAAGCAGAAAAGAGACTAATCTGACCAGCTGAGTTCCTCCTACTGACAGGAAAAAAATCCATGTCTGTGATGTACCACCAGCCATGCCTCCTTTCTGACTTGCTCTGAGAACAGCACTTGCAAATTCAAATCCCTCCAGCTCTGGAGTGTAGAGAAATTCCTCCCTGGTTAGAGGGTAAGCTGCTCCTTGCATTTGTATTTTTGGGCAAGATGATCTCCTCTGGTAGATTTCTCTGAGGGCTACACAGATGTGGCTGAGCCATGTGCAGGGGACTGTGGGGAGCAGAGGTGCTCAGCCCTGCTTTGGTACCCCTGCCCTGGTGGGGTGTGTCAGCTTGGCGGGCTGATTTTGCTGGATAAAAGTGAGGGGTGGGGACAGGGAGATTTTTCTTTTGCCTTCCAAGTGTAGGAAAACCACATCTCACCCAGTCTTATTCACACAGAACTTGAAACCAGTTATAGGGTCTTTCTATAGCCAGAAGAGAAAACCAGATTCCTCCAGAGAGTGATTCATGCCCCAGAGAGGGCTCTGAGATAACAGAGATGATTCACCCTCTGCAGATGCTGATCATTTTCCACTGCTCCTGGGTGAGGTAATATCTAGACAGACACGGTCAGGGGAGACAAATCCACCTGGTTTGCCTGAGGGAGACGTGGGCACAGCAGAAACTTATCCAAAGTGAAGGAAGGTTGTGTAGTGAGGCCATGCTGGTGACTCAGAAGAATTTGATCTCCTTCCTGGCAGTATTTTAGGATCCTCCACCATGAGGGAAGGATCCAGCACCCCAGTCACAGCAGAGGCACAAAGGCACCACTCCCCTGGTCCCAGGTACTCAAATCCCAGGTACAAACCTGGCCCAGGGTTCTTTGTAGCTGTGCCAAACACCACGGTGGCTGATCTCCCCCCTGTCACCTTTGGGCTGCAGGAAGCTGCTTCTTGGGTCCTAGCAAGAGCACAGTGACCAAGATACAGGTTTTGCCCCAATAAAAGAGAGTGATGCATGCTCTGCCAAGTAGATTTACCAACTTTGGCTTTTGAAAATACATTGCTGCTCGTCATTGCAATAAAAATGGTTTTTGGAGGTACTGGGGAGCACACTCTGAACAGCATGGGGAGATGAGCTGAATGGCAAATAAAGCTGCTGGAACAGGAAATAAGGTCCAGCCGTGCACTGTTTCCCAGTCAGGGATACTCTTGAGCCCAGACCTGGGATTTGGATCAGGCCCTTATAAACAGAGGAACGAGTCCAAAATCGGAATGTTGAACTGCATTTGTATTCTAATGCACCTTTTTCTCCTCAAACCTGGTCTGATCTTGCTAAGCTATTGTTGCCAGTCCTGGTGACAAACACAGATCTCCAGTGGCAGCTCAGACTGGCTGGAGGGAAGAGCTAGGGCACGGCAGGTTGGAGGACAGCCCAAGGTATACAGAACCAAAAAAATGTTATTTGTTCAAAGTCTGTGCTGAAAATCAGTAATTCCTCTGGATTTGCTTTGTCATTGATGGACCAAATTATGAGAAGTGGCCTCAGGAGAAGACATCAGTCCCTTCCAGGGACATTAGCCCACCTGAAACAAAATTGTATCATCTCTTCCCTGTCTGTGCACTGGCTCAACTGCACAAGCCACAGGGGCCACTGTGCCATTTTCAGGTGACTCCCAAGCTGTGCAAGCTGTACCTGGGTGGTGGGATCATGGCAGTGCAGACAGAGAGGCTCCTGCTTCCATACAGCTTCGAGGAACATTAGGAGAAACCAAACTTCAGCAAAGATTCACCACACCACGGCTACAACAGTGCCTAAAAATTAACTTCAGTGCATCCAGATGTGTGGCACATCTGCCTGCAGTGTTCACTTCAACGTGGTAAAGTCTGCTCTTGGACCCTCCCAGCCTATCTCCTTTGTAGAAATACTGTTAAAGCCTGAAGTGCCAAAATGGAGATCAGGCTTGTGGAAACAGGAGTGGGGACTGAGCTCCCCTGACTCGATTGTGCTGCTGTCCAGAGCTGGCTGCTGGGAAGAGGGGCCTCAGGGGAAAGGGGATTTCAGAGCTGGGATGGGAAGGCTTTGAGCAGCCTGTGCCCTCACAAGTGGAAGGACAGCAAGCTGCTGACACTGTGATGCCCACCCTGGGCTCCTTTTCCTGCTGCAGGAATGCTTTCTGCTGCAGAGGTGTCCATAGCAGGGGAAATCCAAGGTCCTGTGTGCTCAGCAGCAGCAATCACCAGGGAAACATGTCCAGTCACTTTGCTTCAGCCCATCTTCTTACACTCCATCAGAGCTACCTCACTGCTCTTCCCTGGCCTCTGTTTGTGCTCCAGACTCTGTGGCCAGTAAGTCAGAGCTGAGGTGGGCTTGCCACAAGACAGCTCCTATGCCAGCAGGCTGTTAGTCACTGCTGTGCTGTACTGACTTTATAGCTATCAGTTTGTCTGTAGCTTTTATCCTCTAAACAACCCATGGAAACAACACCTTCCCAAAACCTCACAGCATCACGTGTGATTTATAGAGAAGAATATTGCTGTGAACAGCAAACTGTCAAATCTCAAACAGATCAAAGAAGTGAAATGAGGAATTAACAGACTGAGCTCTTCAGGCCATGTTGATTCCAAAGGAATTTTTTTCTTCCTTCTGTCATAAGAATTTATATGCTTGTGAGAATCTGATCTGGTGGGAAGAGCCTTCCTCCTTTGTCTACATCAAAGTCCACATGTTCTCAAATTGCTATAAGTCATTTTTTGCATTTTAATCTCTGGCCATATGTATGAAAATAATTACCTGCCTTAAGGGACAGGGGAGGAAGCAGCCCTTATTGCATTTCCACAGGAGTCCAAATGGTGGCAAACTAACGGGATGCAGGAAGTGGATAGTTTTAGTTAGAGGAACAATTAACCTATGTACAGGGAGTTACATGTCAGGCTGATTTAGCACTTATTGATTATGGGTCAAGCACAGCTGGAGTGAAATCAGAACATAATGGGAAATTACAGCTTCAGCAAACAGGAAAATGATTTCAGTATTTTTAAGAACAACATTTATGGCACAGTTTCTCCTCCAGATTCACCCCAGCTTGTGAAGGCCAGATGAGCAGAGGACAGCACTGCTGTCACACAGGGGTCACAAACAAGAACATGTCCTTGGTGGGGATGGTGCTGATGGGACCAGAGTGCTCCTCAGGGAGCCTGTGGCTGATTTCAGCTGGGAACAGCAGGTTTGTGGCACAGTGGCAGGAGAATTCTGCAAATATTCCAGAGGGATGCAAGAGTGTGATGGAGAAAGGGGAAGTAAAATGAGGGCAAGGCCAGGATCACAGGGAATGGGGCTGTTGCACAGTGGTACTGGCAGTGGGTGCCTCTGCGCTGGCTGTGTTAGCCACAGGGTAGCAGAGCGTGGCTGGCTGCAGGGGACTGGCACATGCTGGCAGGGAGGGAAGCAGTTACTTTGCTGCGCACAGGAGTTGCCAAGAGACAGAAGAAGATGGAGACACAGTCACAGGTTGTTTTCCTGGATGCCATCAAGCCCAACAGCAAGAGTCAATCCTCGTGGGATAAAGAGCTAGGGAATGAACCACAAGGCTTGCACCCAAGGGTTTGCCAGCAGAATGGAGCATCTTGCCAGGGGCATGAGAGAAGACCCAAAGTGCAGTGTGGAAAGGGGGTAGGGGGAGCTCGATCTCATGGTGCAGGATATTGAGACTTTAACTCTTCTGCCTGGCAGTAAATCCTCCCTACCCCCACCAGGCTGATATAGACAACACTCACCCTGAAGAGCCAGACACATGCTAAACACCTTCCCAAAATGCTGATCTGCAAGAAACTCCCAAAAAAGCTTTCCATAGGCATTTGAAAAAGAAAAACCAGGAGTTTATCTTGATCTCTTAATCCACCAGGTTTCTTTTCTCTCTGCTTTCTCTACCTCGACAAGCTTGGTAATTATAATTTATAGCACCTGCTCACTTTGAAATACCTTGGACTCTTTCTGCCTGGCAGAGGAACAGACACAGTGCCCATCTGCTTTAGGTAAGTGCTCACAAACCACAAAGTCGTTAATTAGACTGACACACGACTCTTCCAGAATGCACATGGTATGTTGTTACTGCACCTACAAACCACCAGCAGCCAGACACTCTGCCAGGGGATCACAACTGCATCTGAGCATTATGTAAGGCCTTGGCAGCCCTTGCAGGGCTCAGAGCATTGCCATCAGGTGTGCGTGTTCTTTCTAATCCTCCCCACCGGCCTTCCCAACATGCTTCCCAGATAAATCAAGCCTGCTGGGAAGCAGCTCCCCTCATACTTGGTAGGAGGCTCAGTCTCCAGAGCTTGGACTTTTCTTTTGAAATCCAAATTCCTCTTTGTATTCATCTAGAGAAAGCTGCCAAGGTGTCCTTCCTGACATCTGGGGCTGCAGACAGTGATGTCTCCACATCCTGTAGCTGACTGTGAGCAGCACAGGTCTGGTTCTGGTCTGGGCATGGCTGCAGCTTTGGAGGACCTGGTGGGGGGTTCTTGTGAGCACAGGGGTGTCTGATGTGGATGGGGCTGTCTGGATGGGCGTGACACTTGCCCCCTCAGGCTGGCTGACACTTCTGGCTGGGGAAAGATGAACCCTTTCAGGAGGGATGGTGTAGACCACAGGAGGTCCCTGATGGCCAATGGTTGTTGATGCCCAGTGGTCCAACCTGGAGCAGCCAAGCTTTGGGTCAGCACATGGCATGATGGGCAATGGGCATCCTAGACCTACCAATGCCCTTTTGGCACAGAGGTATATGAGATGAATGGAAACCTCCTCCTGGCTGGCTGGCATTCACAGCACCTGTGGGAGAGTTTGCAGGAGGAAGCTCTCGTACCATGTTTGAAATGTTCTTTGCCAGAATTCTGAGCTGCATCTTCCTTGGTTAGGAAGGATATGGGGGGATCACACGGGGCAATGGGAATATTCAAGAGAAGGAATCCAAAGGGGAACACCCTGACTCTCCCATCTCACTGAGACTTGCCTGAACCATTTTTTTCTGACTTGCTGTCTGTCCAGTGAAGGATCTTCAGTAACTCGGGCTCCCAGGGAGCCAGTGTGCCTCATCTAGAGTTCTGCCAGTGCTGGTTCCTTAGCATGTCTTTTGTGGGGGACACCACCCCTGCCATGAAAAATTCTGCACACCTGAAGTCCATGGGTTGGCAGCTTTGAGAAAGCTCCTTACCTGCAGACAGGTCCCCATCAGAAGGCAAGGAGAGGGGGAGGCCCACAGAAGCAGAGCAGTGTAAGTGTGGTCTTTGTGACATCTGTGTTTCTCCTTTTTTTACCTGGCCTTTTAGAGCCAGATGTGAGCAGGACCCAGGTACAGAGAGCTCCTGCTCTTGGTACAGAGTGCAAGCTGGAGCCCTGTGCTCAGGCTGCCACAAAGCCAGAGGTGAAAGGCACAGGGGGTGCATGTGCAATGCAAGAGGACCCCAGGCTTTCCTGAGCTGGAGGCTCTCTGGAGCAGAGAGTTCATGCTCTGACTGTGCCCCCAGCTCTGATCACTCTGGACAGGGCACTCCTACTTCAACCTGCATCAGCACCTAGGGACCTGCGGGTAAGGAGCTTTCTCAAAGCTGCCAACCCATGGACTTCAGGTTTACAGAATTTTTCATGGCAGGAGTGGTGTTCCCCACAAAATACATGCTGTGCAACCAGCACTGGCAGCACACTAATTTTTACTACTCTAGATGAGGCACACTGGCTCCCTGGGGGCCCAAGTTACTGAAGATCCTTCCCTGAGCAGACAGCAAGTCAGAAAAAATGGTCCAGGCAAGTTTCAGTGAAATGGGAGAGTCAGAGTGTTCCCCTTTGGATAAAAATGAGGCATGGCTTTCCTGCTGCCCTCTGAGTGACAGCATTTATAGAAGTTTCTTCCTGCCTGGCCTCCCCTCTCCTCGAGTAGGTACGTAAAGCTGATCTCCTGCTGTCAGGGACTCCCAGACCCTCTGCAGACTTCCAGTTGGTTCCTTATCTCAGGGCATGCACCCTGCAGAGCCTGCAGGAGCTGCCTGCACTGCCCAGCACTCTCAGCCAGCAAGCAGAGGGACCTCAGTGCAGGTCTGGATACTCCTGCCTGGGAGCCAGGCTTGTACTGCTGCAATGCTGCAAAGGGACCCTGCAGCTCAATTCCAAGTGCCACCAAAGCTTGGGTGATGTGTCCTGCCTCATCCTCTCTAAATGCCCAGAAGCCAAGACAGCTGCCACATTTGGAGACAACTGGAGTTCATTGACACAGTTTTTTGCTACATTTCAAATCTAACTTTGTGCTGTGCAGGCAGTGAATCCAGCCTCTCTCTGTCCTACAGTGGCTTAGAACATCCCTTTCTGTCCCATTTGTCTTGTCCCCTCATCTCTTGAACTAACTGGCAAGTATTTCTGATAGAACTTAGCTGAAAACAATTGTTCTCAGTCTCCACTTGGTTTCGCTTCTTCTGTTGTAATCCTGAGAAAAGACTTGGTCATTGAGAAGTCTGCCTTTCCTCTCCTGGGTCAGTTTGTCCCTCAGGGATACACACTTTCCCTTCAAATCCTGCCTGAATCCCAGAACGACAAACATGGACACCAAATGTAAACACCTGAAAGAGCAAGAAAATAACCAACACACAATCCCTTTCTGTCTGGTACTGGTTCCACCCCACTCCTCTTGGCTCCTGTTTTCCTCCCCTTCCCAGCTGTCCTGCTTGCTTAGGATGTGTAGTCAACATGCAAACAGAGAGTTAATATTTCACTAAGTGCCATACAAGTCTGGTAACTCGTGGACTGTCATGATGTGCCATAAAGCCACTTCCCCTTCTGAATGGAAAAAAGGAGTCTCTGAGCAGCACAAAGACACTGGGGCTCAGATGGCCTGACTGGGAATTCCTGAAAACCATGCTGTGGGTGACCTATAGATGTTCCAGGCTGGCAATTTTTTTGGCAGTGGATACACAGGAGTCTCATAAACTTGTGGAAAATGACTCAGGTATTTGAAAAAGAGGGGAAAAAATCACTCTAATGCAGACCTGCGTGGAGTCTCTTGGTCTGAGGTGAGTAGCCACATTTGGAGAAGCCATGGCAGTAGAAACCAAGCAGAGCATCTCAGCCCTGTGTTCCCCTTCAGACACAGTGCTGTTGTGTGCTGTGCCTCTCCTGATGGCTGGAGAGCACCTCTGAACATGAGCTATAAGAACTGCAGGGCTCTGCAAGCACTGGGGGAGCTCCCCTGGGGGAGCAGCACAGGGTGAGACCCAGGATGCCCTCCAGGTCATGCTTGCCCCAGCGTGAGGCACAGCAATGGTACCACCTGTAACACTGTGTGTGTCCTCAGAATGTCCCATCCACCCCCAGCAGGGCTGTGCCTTGCAGCCACACTGGGCTGTGTCACCAGACATGGTTCTTGGGACCTCACCCAGCCCAAGGGTCTCTGCAGGGCAGCTTCTGTGGGAGGAGGAGAAAGTTGCTCTCTACAGCTGCCTGAAAGGAGGTTATAGTGAGCTGGGGTCAGGCTCTTTTCCATGTCTCAGGTGATAGGACAAGAGGAAATGGCCCTAAGCTCCTCCAGGGGAGATTCAGATTAGACATTAGAAATTATTTTTTCTTTGACAGAGTGGTCAGACATTGGGATGAGTTGCCCAGGGTGGTGGTGGAGTCATTGTCTCTGGAGATGTTCAAGATGTGGCAGTCAGGGATGTGGTGTGGGGGTCAGTGTGGTGGTGCTGGGTTGATGGCTGGATTAGGTGATCCTGAGCAGATGATTCTGTGATTATATGAAAGTGCAAATAATCATCTTTGTCTGCACATGCCCTCCACACTTTAAAGAAGTCAGGCTCGAGGCAGAAGAGGAGTTTGGTGTGGTCCTAATGCGAGGCATTCTGGCATGTTCCCCTGGAGAATAACCATCCTGTGGAATACCCATCCTGGAAAACATCTCCCTCCTGTCCTCTCCGTGCTCAGGGCAGGTTTCACTGCAGCCTGGGGGTGATCTGTGCTCAGGACCCCTCTGAGAAGCACTTTTTGCCCCTCCTTTAACCATCCCAGACAGGGAGGAGTTCTCCATTGCATGGAACACTTCTGAAACTTTTGCTTGCAGAAGAGACTGCGGGGCAGCTGGTTGAAGAGTGGGGCCAGCTTCAGGGGCACACATGCAGAAGTGAGAGCTGGGGATGTGACTGATCTCCTATGGATTCACCCTGAACTCTTGTAAGCACAAAAGAATGGGATGGGTGAGGTGGGTTCACTGATGTAACACCTACACAAGTTACTCATGTTTTGCTGCTTGCTTTTTGTTACAGAAATCTTCTCCTGGAGCTCTTCATCTTACTGGCACAGGTTGCCCAGAGAAGCTGTGGCTGCCCTGTCCCTGGGAGTGTTCAAGACCACGTTGGCAAGGGGCCTGGAGCAATGTGGCCTCATGGAAAGTGGCCATGGCAGGGGGCTGGAATGAGATAACCTTTAAGGTCCCAACACATCTGCTGCAGGGGATTGTGCTGTTACCAGTACACATCTCTGGTTTTTCATATGGTCTGCCAGTTCTCAAATGGGCCTCCCAAAAAGGGTGTTAATCAGTCACCTGTGTAAATCTGACAGGATGAGAGGAAATGGCCTCAGGCTGTGCCAGAGGAAGTTCAGGTTGGACATCAGGAAGGATTTCTTCACTGAGAGGGTTATTAGGCACTGGAAGGGGCTTCCCAGAGGGGTGGTGGAGTCCCCATCCCTGGAAGTGTCTGGATGTGGCACTTAGTGGTCTGGGCTGGTGACAAGGTGGGGATTGGGCACAGCTTGGACTCGATGATCTTGAAGGTCTTTTCCAACAGAGATGATTCTGGGATTCTGTGCTCTGATTCTAAAGAAGCCCTGGGCACTCTGTGACCATGAGAATGTGAATTGAAGCTCACTTAGATAGAGGGGCGCTTTAGACCCCATCCCATGAAAAATTTATTTTCCCAGCAAGAGTTTTCCTTTGAACTTCCTTGCTCCCACTGTGGCTGGTGGCTGGTGAATATGCTGTGGGCCTGGCTGGGGCACTTGGGAGCATTGGATGGAGCAGTTCTGCAGGTCTCAAGGTGTTGGGTCCTTTCCCATCCTGAACTCAGGTCCTGTCAGGCCTAACAATTTGGTTTTTTTTTTTCAAGAAAGAGGGAGGAGTGGGAGACCACAGTCCCAGTCCCTGCTGTACCCAATCTGGGTCTGGGACAGGATTCAAAAGCAATGAGGGGCTAGGAAAGGACCCTGAGCCTCAGGCTCAAGAAGAGCTGTGGAAAGTACAGAAGATGTGGCTCTTTTACAGAGAAATGAGGTCAGGTATCTTAAAAATGGACGATGAGAAGAGGAGGAGCAAAGGAGCCCAGAGGGACCAGGCACGGGTGCTTGTGCACTGCAGGGGTGAGGGGCTGAGGGAAGCTCTGAGGGGGCAGGAACAGCCCAGACAGGTTGGTGCACAGGAGCAGGGCTGCTCAGGAAAGGCAGGAGGTCCCTGCTTAGTCATCTTGGACCCTGGGTGGGAACCAACCGGCTTGGACAGCATGTTCTGGGGGCAAGGAGGACACAGCTGGCTGCAGCAGGCTCTGGCTGCAGCTCTTGAAAGCAGTCCTGCTGTGACAGGCATTAGGCATGTCCGAGCCAGACCTGCCCAGATGCTCACCCTCTGATTTTACTCCAAGCCTAGTCTCCCTCAGGTTGTCTAAAGCAGCTTATTTCTTCCAAAAATTTGCTTATACTGTTCAGTTTCTGCAGGAAGGGCACTGGATCCCAGCTGGCCCTAGCTCCTGACCCAACTTTGGAGACACCTGGGAAAACCACCCTGGGTGAGGTGTCCTCAAGTGGACTAGGAGCAGGCACCTCAGTGCTAATTCACACAAGGGATCCTCCCACCCTGCCTCTCAAACAACCCCCAGAGTGCTGCAAGTATCTTCTTGAGGTGGTCTGCATTTCTCACGTGCCCTGTGGTATTTTGGCAGGGGCTGTGGGCAGAGGAGATGGAGCATGTGGACCTCCCAGCACTAGCCCAGGTTACCCCACAGCAGTGGTGAATGCCCCAGGACTGGTGGCCAGAGCTGCAGTGGTGGCTGTGCCAGCAGCTGAACCTTCAGAAGCCAAGGCTGGCTCTCTGCAGCCGTGGGCTCTGGTGGCACTGGCTGTCACTCACTGGCAAGGCATAGGAGAGACAGGCTGAGGGGGGAAGGGGTGTTCCCAGGACAGTGACCTGCTGTTGGAGATCTGGCTGCTGAGAATTTCAGACTTTCTGTGCTGACAGGCACTGACCCCCAAGACAACACTGCATTGACCTGAGGCCAGGGAGAAGCTTCCAAAATGGAATGACAGAACTGGGATTGTGGGTGTGGAGTTTGAATAGAAATGTGCAATATCACAGGGTGGAAAACTCAGAGTTTAAGGTTCTGGAATATAGTAATATCTATAAAGCAAGATGGAGGTTTTGGGGCAGAGGCTGCTCCTTCTTCACCTTCTTCTCCATGGGTTTGGGTGGTTTTGTGGAATTGGATTAAAAAATCCGCATTGCAGGACACAGGTGGTTGGTTATTGGGTTAAAAGTGAAAATAATTTAGGTGTCATTTCTTAATTGTTTTTCCTTAGAAGACCTTGTAGTGATAGATATGGGGCAATTTTTGTAGCTTGTTGGTGAAACACTGCAGAACTCACTGCTTGTGAGACTGTAACATAGATAAGGAAAAAATAAACATCTGAGTCTGAACACAAAATATCATCTCAAGCTCTTTCAATCCTGACCCTGACAGAGGCAGAAAAGAAGCCAAGAACCAGCAACCTTCCATGCCATGCTTCCCTTGAAAGAGAAGTCACTTGGAAAACAACCTGATCTCAAAATCCCTGGAGTGGGGGACTTGACTCTGGCACTGATGGTGATGTCAACACAATTTAATAATAACCACAACCATGTGCCAATGATGTTTCAACAACAAATGTTTCAAATCTCTTCTGGCAGAAAGAACATTCATATCCTGCACAGCCAACACCCCCATTGCAAATTAATATTTAAATTGATATTTACAGAAACTCCTACTGGGTACTGGGAGGGCCACACATGAAGAACTGTGCCCAGTTTTGGGGCGCCCAGTGTAAGGAGAACGAAGAGGAATGAGACGGGTCCAGTGGAGGGCTAGTGGCTGAGCCAGGGTCCCAGGGCTGTTGCCCCATGAGCAGAGGTGGAAGGAGCAGGTTTGGTTTCACTTAGCAGAGAAGGGGCTGAGAGGAGAACTGCCAGGGACCTGCAACCAAAGATGATGGAGCCAAGCCCTTCAGGGTGGTTCCAGGTGATCAAACAAAGAGTAATGGCCACAAATTGCCTTCAAGGAGTTTTAGGTTGGACTTGAGAAAAAGTTTCTTCCCCAGGAAGAGCAGCCCCAGGCTACCAGTGAGAGGGGAGTCTCTGTGCTTGGAGAGACAAAGCTGCAGCTGCCCCCCTGAGTATTTGGGATAGTCCTGCTCCAAGCAGGAGACTGCCAGAAACTGCTCCCAGCTAACATTTCTATGATAAAAGGGCTGTGTAAGACTAGGACTGAAGTTAAGGATTAAGGGATAAGGTCAGATTTTCAGTGGTTCAGCCCAACTCAGAACACTCTTACAAGCTTCAGCTGTGCTCCCTGCACCAAGCACACCTTCCCTAAATCCACTGGCACTCCCACGGTCTGGTCTCAACTCTGCCCATACTCGGCAAATCAGCAGAATTCCAAAGTTGTGTGAATTTTAGGGAACACAGGAGCACAGACCTGCTGTGGGTACAGCTCCTTTACAGGAAAAGCACAATCACAGCCTCAGCTTCTTCCCAGGGCTGAATCGGTAAAGTCTTTAAAGCAGCTCTACCCTGCCACAATTACTCTCCATTTGGATAAACCAGCCCAACTTGCACTTTGACAGGCCAGAGTGTCCTCTGTGCTCGCTGGCAGGTCCTTTCCCCACTGTGGTCCACAGTGCAGAGGACAGAGACTCCTTGGGTGGATATTTTCCAATGTTCCTTGAAATATGCATTGGCTCTGGTGGCCTTTTCATCACAATGCACACATGGGGAGCTGTAATTTCAACATCCTCTACCAAGACAGTGTTTCTTCCTTGAAAACTACCCTCCCCTCCCTTCCACTCTAAGTGACAGTAATCTTTGAATAAATTGGAAAAGAAAAGGAAGAAGGAACAGAACATCCTTGACAAAGGAACTAATGACTCAAATGCTGGGAAGCCTGGGGTCCCCAAGGGACTGTGCAGCTCGCAGCATTGATTTTTAATGACTTACAGAGATTGGAGATTTGGAAGATCTCTCAGTGCCTCTGCAGGGATGCGGCTCAGCTGATTGTTCTGCAACATCCTATAATTAGAAAAAAGAAAACTTTGTTAAAAACCCAACAACAACAGCCTGACATGAAATGGAGGATGTTGCTGCTTGTTTCTGAAGTTGTTCTGGGCTCTTGCTGGAAAGCTGGAAAGCACCACATTGGCCAGCCAGGGCTCTTAAGCAAGCTTAAGGTGGCTGGCCGGTGAGCTGCAGCCCAGTGTGGCCCAGGAGGTGCAGCAGAAGGGCCAAGGGGTGAGTTTGGTGCACAAAGGAGCCTTTGTCCTGCAGATGTGCATCTGTTGCCCCAGACTGACACCAGTGCTCTGAGCCAGGCATCCTTTGCCTGTGTGTGTCAGTGGTTCCCTCCAGAGGGGATGCAAACCAGCCCTTGGCAGTTTTCCTACCCCACTGTGGCACAGCAGGCACAGAGGGTGAGGAGCTGCTCACAGGTGTTTGCTCAGGGACCTCACAGCCTTGGCACAGCTGGCAGCAGGAACTGGAACTGCTGTGGAAAAAAACAAATCAGAGACTGCAGAGAGAGCAGTGCCTGGGGCTGTTGGGCTGAACAGGCAGGAGCCAGGAGGAGCCCTCAGGGAGGGAAGTGAGTGTAGGGCGTGGAGGAGGGCCATGGATGTGGGGACACCTACACAGGAGATGGGAAAGGAGGAGACAAAGGTGGCAGTGCACCCAGGGGTGGGTGTCTGAACAGCTCTAGGGATGGAGACGGAGTGAGAGCCACACTCCAAGGGCTGTTTCAGACCTGGTCAGACACAATCCTCTCTCACTGAGCTACTGGAGCACCACACATCTGAATTTATTGCTGTCATAATCTCAGCATCTTTGCAAAGGCTGTTCTTGACTCTGGACATGCTTCTGTCCTGAAGCTACTTGCTCCTTCCAGAACTGGGACATCACTGACACATGCTCCCCTGGGTAACAGACACATCCTAGCTGGGCCAGGAGAAGTGCCTAAAAAGGGAAGGTTTTACATACCTGAGGTTACTCTTTACAAAACCTTTTTAGAGTGATTGGAGATGGCATGAAAAAGGAAATGGGGCTAAGGGTCCTATCATAATTTACTGCCAGTGTCAAAGGAGCAGGGCACGGCCTCAGTGGTGAGGGACAGCCCAAAGAATATGGACCCATTGCAGTGACTGCAGCCTTTCTGCCAAGAATTCAGAGGTCTGACATGAAAGTTGGAAAGAGACAACTTCTAAATATGGGAAGCTTTAGGGCACAAAACTCTTTGACTTCTGGAAGATAATGGGGATTCACCAGAAAATTATTTGTATGAACACAGAGGAAAGAGCAAGGAAACAAGGAACTGTCAGTAGTAGCTCATGAAAAATGAGTTGTGCCAAAATCTCTTTCTATACAGGGCAAAAGAGCATAAGAATGGAGAAGAAATAGTAGACACCAGCTACCATGACTTAAGCTTTTCTTTGGTAAAATGTTAAATTTTGACATTCAGTGCAGGGGAGAAGATGTGTTTGGTACAAAAGGCCAGAAGAGAGGCCACACTTAATAAATGGTTCCCTTCCAAATGAAGAGCATCGACAGCATCTCACCTGGCATTTCTGCCAACAACTTCCACATATGAGGAGAGAGGTTGCTGTGGAAGAGCAGTTGGGAAATGCAGAATTCCACAGGGAAACTGAGGGAAAGGCTCCATAGATGAACAGGGCTAAAAGGCTGCACAAATACAGCTGAGCATTGGCTTACAGCTCTGCCTGGGCTAGTGGGAGTCACAGGAGAGCCAGGGCAGGGCAGAAGTGTTCTTGGGAGAGAACAGAGACCCTGGGGGTGACTGCAGGGGGTGTGGGGAGCAGGACATCAGCTGTGATGCTTCTGCTCCTCTTGATGCTGGACAAGCTCTGGCCAGGCCACACTGTCCCACTTGGGACCTGCCCTGCTGGACGTGAGGCAGCAGCAGAGCAGCCAGATGACAACAGGCAGAAGGATGGGGAAATGCCAGATCCTCACCTCTGGGGAGCCTAGAATAGAAATTGGAGGGCTGGTAGAAGAGTGGGATTGATGGGGCTCCCCCACCCATGTCCTCCTCCTGCAGCTCCTGTGCACAGCTGCTCCCTGGGCAGCACAGGGCCACTCCAAGCCTCTGGCACTCTGGCAGTCACAGCTGCCTGCCCCCTCAGCTCCTCTCTTGTACCCCCTCACCGCACCCTGCCCCTCTCATCTCCCTCTTCCCCTGCCTGGGGATGTTCTCCCCTCCTGCTGGCCGTGCTCACGGGGCAAGGGCAGGGAGCAGCGAGCACCAGGAGCTGCCTGGCTGCTGCACCCAGAGCCCCTCCCCACGGGGGGCACGCTGCCAGGCTGCTGGCACCCCTCTGACATGGATGTCACCCACACAGCACGTGTGGCTGCTGGGAATGAGCCCTGGAAGTCCATAATCATGGGCTGTGCATCTCCCTCTGTGCTGTGCGAGGCCGTGGGAGCCCCAGTGATGGATCCCGTGGGTGTTCTCTGCAGCCCACTGGGATGGAAACCTCATCCAGCTGGGCAGCTGTCCCACAGGGACCAGCACAGCCTCTGGGGCTCCTGCTCCTGAAGATGGATTTGTTTCTGCAGCCAAGGTGTGCTGGGGAGATAAACCCTGGGTCCTGCAGCCCAAAGAAGTGGAATAATAATTCATGCCTGTTAAAAATCAAGAGGATGCAGAGCTGGACACAGAGAGATACTGAGTGGGGCTTCAAAAAGTGCTTTCAGGGTTTTGGTGGGATAAACATTGAGTCTCGGTGGCTCTCTGAAATCTGAGCCTGGTGTTTAGTGTTGATCATTGGAAGTATCTGAAGTCAGCACTAAAGCAAAGCTCATTGTCACACTTCTGCTGGATCCTGCTGCCTGCCATTTATTACAAGTCTCTTCTCCAGCCAGTAAAACAGACTGAGAGACTTTCCAGACCACCATCAGCATGGACTGGTTCCAAAATGAAGCCATTTTGGAGCAGACAAACAATATTTGAGGAAGATGCTTCAGAGACCTCGAAAACCACTGGAGTGGTGGACAATGCTGTTTTTCACAGCAGCAGGGCAGCTAGAGAAGTTTTCAGATGCTGGGACTGGGACAAGAACCAGTGCTTCTTCACATTGAACGTAATTAATCCAATACCTCATCATCAGATCATGACACAGAGAAACCAAAAACCCTTTTCCAAACAGAGTTTGATAATATTCTAGAGACAGGGCCACCCTGGTATTAAACAAGAAATTCTTCATTCAGCCTCAAGCTCAGGAAAGCTCCAGCTTTTCTTACAGGGAGCTCAGGTTTTAGCAGGAGAAGACATGCTGTGTTTATCCCTGGATGTCCCAGGATGGCTTCTCTTACAGTCTGGTGTTAAGGATGTTAAGGACAGCCCCCATCAGGCCCTGCTCACTGCACTCAATCCTTACACATCACGTTAAACCACCCTTGCATATTACTTGTTTTTCATAAACAACACACAACATGATTTGGGGAAGAGCTAAAATAATTGTAGCAAAATTTGGTGGAAGATGCCAGGTGGATGATCCTACACACCTGCAGGATCACACCTCCTCTCCGTGGCACCTCCTTCCTGGGGCTGCTCCGTACCAGGGTGCCTGGGCAGTGCCACAACAGGAGGATGGCAAAAGGGTTCAGAGGGCAGCAGGGCATCTGAAAAGCTGGGACAGGGCTACTGGGTCCCTCTATGTCTAAGCTGTGGCATTTTGCCCTTTGGGGTGCTGCTCTTGTATAAGAAGGGGGAAGACAGTGCTGCAGCTCACTGAGAAGAGCACCTGCAGCATCCAAGAATGGCCAACACATTCTGCTTCAAGAGGTCACTGCACATTTATGTCAGCAGCATTGAAAAGAAGGAACAACTCTGCCAACCATTCACCTGTCACCTCCTGACTCATGGTCCTAAAAGCCTGGGGCAGACACTGTCCCCTCCCTACATTCCTGCTTTCCAGGGTGTGGGCAGGGATGGTGGTGCAGGATCTGTGTGGACCCCAGGCCTGCTGCAGGGTGACTGCCTGAGACACAGTCTGTGAAGCTGGACCTCAGTCCACAAAATCACAGCAACCCTGAGATCCCAGGTCACACTGGCCTCAGCCTTTGTCTGTCAGCATCTATCTATTCGTGCCTCTCCCTCAGCTCCTGCCTTCCAACAAAATCCAACAAAATGGATTTCATTGGCTTTCCTACAGCAAGGTGCTGCTTCACAGCAGCTTGGAGACAACCTTAGTCAAGAGCTCAAATTCTTGTGCTCAGGGAGCAATCCTGGTCTAGCTGATGCGATTTCTCAGTTGCTGAGTCTAATTTTCTTAAAATTTATTCAGGGTGGGCAGGCCCTGGCACAGGGTGCCCAGAGCAGCTGTGGCTGCCCCATCCCTGGAAGTGTCCAAGGCCAGGTTTGGGGCTTGGAGCACCCTGGGCCATTAGAAGGTTCCCTGCCATGGCAGGGGGTGGAATGGGATGGTCCTTAAGCTTGCTTCAAATCCAAACCATTTTGTCATTCTATGGCCTTGCTGGTTGATGAGCCAGCTTCTGGACAAGCTGAGGACACTGATGAACATGACAAGCAAAGACTGCTCAGACCAGCACTGACTCAAGCCCAGGTGTGGATGGAGCACTGTCACCTTGCTTGGCACTGTTCAGTGCCCTGGTGGTACCGGGGCTTGCAGATGCTGGCAGACATGGACACTCCACCTGCTGCCCACAGCAGTCTGGCTGGAACCAGAATAAATCACAGCTCCTCAGAGGTCGGGTTTCATTTTCAGAAGTAGGAGGATTGTTTGTCAGCAGGGACCACGCCTGAACGACCAGAAAAATGTTGGGATCGGGTCCCATCACACCAGGATCCTTGCACAAGAGAGCCTCAGCAGACACACAGCCCTCAGAGGTACAGGCCTGTGCATGATAAAATGTCCCCATCCTGGGAGGCTGAAGTGACTCAGCCAGCACAGTCAAAGGGCTGTTATTGCTGGAGGCAACTGTGCCTGGAGCCCATGCATGGGGATTAAAGACATTCCAACCTCTGCACGTTCCTCTTCCCTCCCAATGGGAGCGTCTCTTGGATGGGCCACACCATTCCCTTTGTCTCAAAGCCATTTCTGTACTGCACAGGCTCAGGGCTGGCCAAGAGATAGGGTCTGTCTAGGGATTTCTGAAGTGTCCCAAGCCACCTCCAAACCTGCTATCCTGGGGCAGCTTGACTTTTCTGGTGGTGTTATTTGATGTGTGTTTACACGCCAGGCGAGTCAGCACCTGTCCTGGGCCACAGGAGGTCCTGTGGTCACTGCTCAGGAGGAAAAGAGGAGGGGATGGTGAGGTGGCCACTGGGTAGGGCCCATCCAGGGCATGTGGCATGGGCTGAACAAGGCCACTCCTGTCCAGCCTACCTGTTGATGGAGATGAACCATGGGCAGGGCTGGGGCAGGGTGTGCTGGGAGGGATTTCAGGCCGTGCTGGGCTCACACCCCAGGCTGTGCAGAGCTGTGCAGAGCTGTGCAGAGCTGTGCTGGGCAGTGCTGGGCAATGCTGGGCAGTGCTGGGAAATGCAGGGCAGTGCTGGGCAGTGCAGAGCTGTGCAGGGCAGTGCAGGGCAGTGCTGGGCAGTGCTGGGCAGTGCAGAGCTGTGCAGAGCTGTGCAGGGCAGTGCAGAGCTGTGCTGGGCAGTGCTGGGCAGTGCAGAGCTGTGCAGAGCTGTGCTGGGCAGTGCAGGGCAGTGCTGGGCAGTGTTGGGCAGTGCTGAGCAGTGCAGAGCTGTGCTGGGGCAGTGCAGAGCTGTGCTGGGGCAGTGCAGGGCAGTGCTGGGCAGTGTTGGGCAGTGCTGGGCAGTGCAGGGCAGTGTTGGGCAGTGCTGGGCAGTGCTGGGGCAGTGCAGGGCAGTGCTGGGGCAGTGCAGAGCTGTGCTGGGGCAGTGCTGGGCAGTGCTGGGCAGTGCAGAGCTGTGCTGGGGCAGTGCTGGGCAGTGCTGGGCAGTGCAGGGCAGTGCAGAGCTGTGCTGGGGCAGTGCAGAGCTGTGCTGGGCAGTGCAGGGCAGTGTTGGGCAGTGCTGGGGCAGTGCAGAGCTGTGCTGGGCAGTGCAGGGCAGTGCTGGGCAGTGCAGAGCTGTGCTGGGCAGTGCAGTGCTCACACCCCAGGCTGTGCAGTCAGGCTGGGCAGCACGGGGTCTGCACACTCCCACAGGCTGGTTGGGACTTGCAGAGGAATGGAGTGGCAGGGTGGGCCTGCTGCGGGAGCAGGGTCTGCAGCCAAGAGGATGCACCCAGGCATGTTGTCCTCCACCTTTTGGGATGAGGTTGTGGTTGCACTTGGAGTCTTTCCCTGTGGAGTTTGGTGTGGGATTCCTTCTTGGCTAGTAAGCCCTGCTGTTGCTGCTGCATGTTCAGCCAGGAGTCAGAGCAGGGGCACTCCTGGCTGTGCAGGGCAGCATTTGGGGAGGGCTACCTGAGCAAGGGCGGGATGTCTGGGAAGCTGTGGCAGCACAAGTCAGCCCCATGGCCAGCTGGGATGGGAGCTTCCTGGCTGATGGAGCTCCAGGCAGGACACTTGGAGGTGCGAAGCATCTATGCAGCTCATGAGGAGGTCTGGAAGGATGGAAAAGTTTCCAGTTGTCCAGATACTCTCATTAAGCAGCATATTCTGCCACCCTGGAAAGCTCCAAGGCTGGGAGAGCATGGGCCAAGGAGTTGATGTTGAAAGGGAAGGAGCTTGCAGAGGGGTCAAAACAGCCTGTGGAGTGGCTCCCAATGATCCTGGCAATGAAGCTTGCACTGAGGAGCATCAGCTCCGTGGAGAGGATGTGGGTGCACCGTGCTGCAGAGCAGCCCCCAGGAGAGGTGCACTCCCAAAATCTCTGCACAGGGATGGACCTGCCAGTGGAGAAAACCTCTGAGCACCAGCTACTGCTGCTGAGCATCCCTGTCAGTCTGCCCTTGTCTGAGGGGGGCTGAGGAGGCCACATCTCCCCTTGCCCTTGGCTGGCTCAAGGCTCCATGCATGAAGATCTCAGCACATCCCAGCAGATCTGGGGCACGATGTTTTGTTGGAGTGGGGCAGCTTGGCTCTTCCCCTGCTCCCTTCCAAGTCTCCACACACCTGCTTCCCTGGGTGTACCCCTGCATGGTTTCTGCACAGGCCTATCTTCATGGCCACTTTCCAGGTGGTTTTTGTGCAGGGAAGCAGCCAGAGGAGGCAGAGCCAAGAATCTGCTCCAGGTTCCAGAACCTCTGGGATTCACTCCGAGGGCAGGGAGAGACCATCTGCACAGGCGGGTTGGTGGAGGAATTCCCAGGGTGTTTCCCATCCTTTTTTAAACATAAACTGATTCTCTGGGAAGACTGGGAAAGCACCAGGCCCCTTGACAGCCCAAGAAGCATGTGAGAGTTTACTTGTGGACCTGCACATGATTGCAATTAGCCCTAGGGCTCTAGCACACTAAAATTAAACTAGGAAAATTGTTTCCATCCCCAGATATCAGCCTGCCTCCTCAGGGGACCCCCCTGTCACCAGAGGAAAGATCTTTGACCCTGCTGTGAGTCAGCTCCTGAATAGTCCAGGTTTCAGCTGGTCGTGGTTGGGGCAGCCATTCCCAGCCACAGCCATGCCTGTCACTTGTCAAACCTCAGCCAGCCTGGGACACAGCACCCATTTCTGTAAAGACAACATCCCCAATATCCCTGTTGCCATCTACTCCAAAACCTGCTATTCTTCATCTTCACATATGGAGATTATGTATTTCCTGACTCATTGCAGCAGCAGCCTGTCCTTGAAGGTCTGTGTCCATCCTCATTGCCCTCTCCCCCAGGTTAAGTGACCTCAGCTGACTCACTGTTCATCACCAGACCCCCAAACCTTCTCACTGAGCTGCAGGACCCAGGGTTTTACCTCCCCAGCACACCTTGGCTGCAGAAACAAATCCATCCTCAGGAGCAGGAGCCCCAGAGGCTGTGCTGGTCCCTGTGGGACAGCTGCCCAGCTGGATGAGGTTTCCATCCCAGTGGGCTGCAGAGAACACCCACGGGATCCATCACTGGGGCTCCCACGGCCTCGCACAGCACAGAGGGAGATGCACAGCCCATGATTATGGACTTCCAGGGCTCATTCCCAGCAGCCACACGTGCTGTGTGGGTGACACCCATGTCAGAGGGGTGCCAGCAGCCTGGCAGCGTGCCCCCCGTGGGGAGGGGCTCTGGGTGCAGCAGCCAGGCAGCTCCTGGTGCTCGCTGCTCCCTGCCCTTGCCCCGTGAGCACGGCCAGCAGGAGGGGAGAAGATCCCCAGGCAGGGGAAGAGGGAGATGAGAGGGGCAGGGTGCGGTGAGGGGGTACAAGAGAGGAGCTGAGGGGGCAGGCAGCTGTGACTGCCAGAGTGCCAGAGGCTTGGAGTGGCCCTGTGCTGCCCAGGGAGCAGCTGTGCACAGGAGCTGCAGGAGGAGGACATGGGTGGGGGAGCCCCATCAATCCCACTCTTCTACCAGCCCTCCAATTTCTATTCTAGGCTCCCCAGAGGTGAGGATCTGGCATTTCCCCATCCTTCTGCCTGTTGTCATCTGGCTGCTCTGCTGCTGCCTCACGTCCAGCAGGGCAGGTCCCAGGTGGGACAGTGTGGCCTGGCCAGAGCTTGTCCAGCATCAAGAGGAGCAGAAGCATCACAGCTGGTGTCTCAGGGCAGATGGAGGTGATTTGCCCATTTGTCCTCTCTGAGTCCTCTTCTGCCTTGATTTTCAGCAGAGCCAGAATGGTTAAGTATAATCTCAATGCTTTGCCTCTGCCTAAAGTGAGAAGACAGGACTTTGCTGCATGCTCCTCTCTCGACATCCCAGCACCTCTCTGATGCTTCCTTTCTCATGGGGTCTTCAGATTCCCATCTCCCGATACCCTCTGGAGAGGGGAATATCTGTCTGATTTTGGTGGAGATTAAAGTTCACTTTCTGTGTGGTTTTGGTGGAGATTAAAGTGCAAAGAAAAGCACATGACTGCAGGAATGGTTACACTGGCCCTAAGGGAGCACAGATTGGGTCTGGCTGGGGAGCAGTGCAGTGAGCACCTCATGCCCCAGGACGTGCTGTCCTCTCCCAGTGTGGTTGCACAGGACATGAAAATAACTGCAGCCCACAGGACATGGACATAACTGGGGCCAGTCTGGTGCTCCCCAGTTCCCTGGCACACTTCTGTGTAGTGCAAAAGGCACCAGTTTACACCAATGTACAACTTTAAGGGCTGCACCCTTATCTCTGTAGTACCCACAGTGTCCATAACAACAGCATCCTACAAATCACTGCACTTCCCCAGCAGCCCCAAACTCCTCCCAGTCTTTTAGGCTGAAATTTATATTTGCAGTCACAGAGCTCCAGGATACAGGGAGATCTTGGAGCCAGCTCAGCAGTGGATTCTGACCCTCAGCAGGCTTGGATGGGGTACAGAAAAGTGCAGCAAAGGGAAGAGGGAACAGAGCTGTGGCTGGGGAAGAGGGTGAGGGGCTTTGGTCACTCCCAGGGCACAAGGAGCAGGGTGATCCAGCCCCATGGCCTCTCTCCAATGGAGGCTCTGCTCTCCAACCCTGGCCACAACCAGACTGAGGGAATACACTTGTTCCTCTGATTCCTGGAGAGATGGAGCAGATCCTGCTGAGCTGTTGCAGAGCCACCAGCCCCAGCCAGGTCACTGCTGCAGTGATCTGAGGAACCTTACTCACAACCTGAAGGAAACACATGGTGGCCTTCACCTGCCTTCTTCAGTACCTTGTGGTTTTCCTCAGTCTTCTCTTAGTAGAGAAATGAGTGAGAGTCCCCACCCTTGCCAAGAGCCCTTCCAATGTGATTAAGCTCCATGCTCCTAAGAATTGTCCTGGCAACATTTCTAGACCTGTTCCAGCAATTCCCAGGGACCAGTCTATCTCCATCGTGTCCCTCACTGCTGCCCTTACTCTTACAGTGACAGAGGAACAGGTGGGGTCAATGGCTGCTTTTCCTGGAGGGTGCAGGGACCTGCCACTGCATTCCCCCAAAGCCCTAGCTCCAGTGGAGCCCACAGAAACACTGCAGAAAGTAATCAGAGCATTTCCTGTAGTGAGAGCACATGGCAGCACAACATTCTACTGCAGACAGGCCAGGAGAACCATCAGAGTCTTTGGAAAGTGAAATGCTCCCAGTGGTGTGGGATCTGGTAGTGCCCCTGCTTTTAGGAAGCAGGAACTTGATAAATAAGAGGTTCATGGGTGGACCAGTCACTGTGAGCATCCACCCTCCTCCCCTTGTGGCTGGGCTAGTGCTCTGCACACCCCCTGGAAAGGTTTGGGGTCAGGTAAGTGCCAGAGAACAACAGGATCATAAAGATTGGACAAGCCCTCTGAAATCGCTGAGTGCCACCATTAACCTAGCTCTGCCAGCTCCACCATTAAACCAAGCCCCTAAACAGGCACATGGTTTAGTTTCAGGCAGGGCTGCAGCCAGAGGGACATGACAGCCCAGATGCCACCCTGTGCAAGTGGCACAGCCTGGCTGAGAGCAAGGCAGCTCATCCTGCAGCATGAGGACACCAACCCAGGCTCTCACAGGACAGCCTGGAGCAAGCTTGCCATGCAACCATTTCCAGATGGGAATGCCCTGATCCCTCACGTTCCAAGCTTCTCCACGCAGCCATTTCCAGACGGGAATGCCCTGATTCCTCACTCCTCTCCTGGCTCTGGGGTGACTGGTGATCTCATCCCTGCTGGTGCAGCCTGTGGCTGTGTCAGAGAGCCCTGTCCTGGGGCAGGAGGGCAGAGCTCACCCTCCCCTTCCCATGGAGCTGTGGGCTCTGAAGCGAGGCATTGCTCCAGTCACACTGCATTCGCCCATACCCGGGCCTGACACAAATAGAATTGATCAAAAGCACCTTGAAAAGCTCCCGTCCCCAGAGCAGAAGGCTCCTCTTGTTGAAATTGGGTGGGAGAGCTGCGGTTTTTCCTCAGTTCCTTTGATTTGTTGCCTAATGCAGGGGATGGATAAATCTCTAAGCCCTGAGATTTAGGGCAGGATTCATACTTTACATCTTCAGAAGACGTAGTAAACAGCCTTATACTCTCTAATCCTGGGAGCAGGTTTGTACCTGCTCTCTCTGCATAAACTGGACCAGCTACAACAATTTCACATTGTGGCTGAGTTCAAAACATCCCCTTGGGGATGAAATGTTTATTGCAGAAGATTTTTAAGATGGTTCCTCAGGGAGAAAGGGACTCCCACCTCAACATCCTGCACAGACCCTGAGGACTGTCACATGGACATAAGAAGCAGTGACTCCATGAGCAGTGAGACACCTTAGGAAGGTGTCAGTGCAGGTGCCACAGCAGAGCCCGCTCAGCTGAGTGTGGCTTCCAAAGTTTTCAGAGGAGCTTTGTCTCTCATACCTTCCCCACTGGGCAGCAGGGGTGGGAGCTGCCTGCAAAGACCTTTATTGAGCAGGGCTAGCAGATCCCTGATGGCTGCAGAGCTCCTGGGTCCAGCTGCCTCCATCGGCCCTGGGGGCAGGCTGGGATCCCTCAGGTCACACTGCCCAAGGATCCCACCTTTCCCAGGTCACTCCAGAGCCCTGCAGAGGCCTCTTGGGCCATGAAGGGATTTGTGGTGAGGACAACTGAGCCGGACAGAGCACAGGCCCCTTTCCCGGGTACCTGGGCCTTCGAGTTGCTCCAACCCAGCCCCGACACAGCAGCAGAGCAGAAGGGGCCAGTTTGGGGTCTGGGCTCCACATCTGGGGGACACCACTTGAGGGGGGTTTGGTGAGTTTTATGCAAAATGTGAACCACTGCAGATTCTCCCAGGGCACATTGTGGGCACACCGTGCCCTGGGGGGACCTGCTCAGTCAGCGGGGTGGGACACAGCTCCCCAGTCAGCACAGGGCATGTTTGCTGGGGTGTTTAACACCTGACCCCACACCTTGAAGCTTTGCATCCCCTCGGGATGGCTGCAGGTCCCTGCTCATGGCCGGTGCCAGGGGCTGGGGAGAGGCAGGGACAGGGATTGCTCTGCAGAGAGGAGCGAGTTACTTACAGAATCTTCAGGCTGTAGAGGCCAGAGAAAGCTTCCCCTGGGATCCTGGAGATCTGGTTTCCAGAGAGGCGTCTGCAGTGAAAAGAAGAGCCAGTCAACATCCCTGTGATGACAGTCCCCTGTCTGCAGAGGCTTAACAACTCATCCATCCTGCCACTGTCCCCTCCAGAGGAGGCTGCAGCACCTGCCAGCTGAGCCACAACCCTGAGCTTGGGCAGCCTCTGCAATCATCCCCTCGCTCACCCTGAGGAACAGCAAAGAAAACCACAGCTCCTGCCAGACCTGAATCCAGCATTTTCAGCATCCAGGGACAGCTCATGGCTTAAAGCCATTTCCTGGATAGACACAGGTCCCCAGCACAGAAATTACAGCACAGGTAGTGACCAGCTTACAGACCCTGCTCCATGCAGGCCTTGGCAGAGAGACTGGAGCAGGGGACAGCTGTTTCTGCTCATGGGAGGACTGTCCCTAAATCCTGATGAATGAGGGCCAAGAGATGGGAGAGGAAGATGAAGCCAAGAGCAGCATCACAATGGAAAATGGGACATACCTGGGACATAGAGCGAAGAGCAGGGGAGAACATTCAGAACTTACTGAAAGAATTTATTGAAGGAAACCTGTGGGATTTGCCATCGTACAGCATCACCTGGTCTTAGAACTCAAAATTTAACAAGGCCCAGAGCAGGCTGGGGAATTAAAAGGTATTTGCACTTTTCACTCACATAAGAAACTGCATCACTGTTACCATCAGGACTATGGTGGGGGCATGTGGTTGAGCCAGGACTGAAGTCCAGGACTTCTGAATCTAGGCTTGACCTAGAGAAGAGGTGACTTTTCTCTTTCTCCTCCTGTTTCACCCATGAGGACAAACATGGATGAAGTCCCAGCACCCATCAGCCAGAAATCACAAAGACAGGTTCAACAACCTGATGAAGACCCTAAATTGCTACTAAAATTGGGCAAGAAACTTGTCTACATGACTTGGAGTGGAATATTGCATCTCCAAAACAGAGACACTGAACATCATTTGTGACCAGGCTCATCTTCACTCTCACAGAAAGTCCAAACCAGGCCCAAGAGGTTGGGCACAGACCTGGCAAAGGTATCCATTGAACTTTGACAAAGCTTGTTTCTTTTTAGACATTTTGTCGGGGAAGGATCCGGGTGTGGAGGCTGAGCAGTGCAATCCTGGCTGGAAGCAGAGAGCAGGGGAACCAGGGCTCTGCAGAGGTCACCAGGGGACCAAGGTGTTCTGGGCAGCCAGGCTCACCTGTGGCAGAGCAGGCGTGTGTGGGTGCCTGAGCTCTCCCTCCCCTCGGGAATCTGCAGAAAATCGCTCCCATAATTAGGCTTCTGACAGCATAAACAGCACAGGGTCGTCTCTTTAATGTGTGTGAGCAGGTTGGAACCTGCCTCCTGCAGCACATGATCTGCCTGGCAGGCTGGGCTATTTGTCACTTAGGGGCTGTGATTTGGGGTAATTGCTGCTTTTGATTGCTGATTTCCACATGGGAGGGAGTGTTGTCCGGGAGGCTGGAGTGCTTGCCTGGAGGGGAGGTGTTCCTGCACGGCATCCTCAGCCTGCTCCCTGCATCCTCCTCCCTGGCTTTGTCTGTCCTCACCTCCCCGCAGCTCCGGGCTGCCGGCAGCTCACACCTACTCCGGGCTCAATGTGCCTCTTCTGGCAGCTCCGTGCCTCTCTGTTCACCTTCCTGGGTGTGTTTGAGTGTTTGCCAGGTCCCTAAACGGATCTGGAACCTCCAGGATTAGCAGGAGAGGAATGTGAAGCTTAAATGGAGCCCCAGCTGGGGCTGCTGGCCTCAGAAGGGTGGTGGGGAGCCCCAGATGCTGGTGGGACACATGCAGAGCCAGCTGGTGTCACCTCAGCACTGTGGGTGACACAGAACATAAGGGGGGAAATAACTCTGTGGCAGATGCCCTGCTTTCAGTGGGTGAAATTAGAGGCTTCACAGGTGAATTTAGAGGCCCAAAGCATCCCCCAGGTAAGGGCCCATGCCTCACTGTTGCTGCAGATGTTTCTGTCCTTGGCCATGTTGCACTGAGATCTGCCTTGTCCCTGGCTCACCTCTGGTCTCTGTCTCTTCTCTCCATGCCTTTACCTCCTCCCTGCCACTGAGGCAGCCCAGCTCCTCTCCCCAGGGTTAGGGGTCCATGCCAGGCCAGGAGCAGGCACAAAGGCAGGCACCAACCACAACACTTCTCTGAACTCTCCTCCCAAGGCAATTGACAGTGTCATTGGGGTCCAAGATGGGCTCTGCCCACTTCTGTGCAGGGGCTGGGAGGTGGGATACGTCTGTGTTTGTGCACACAGGCTGAGTTTTGATTTTCCTGGAGGGCTGCATGGCTGGGGCATGCATACAGGGTCTGGAGGTGTGGGGTTTGGGGGTTTGCTAGACCTCCCAGGACAGGGGCTGCATGATGCTGGGGTGGTAGCCGGGTGTTCCAGGCAGAGGAGCATGGCTGTGCCACCTGTCTGAGAGCAGATCAGGAATGGGTGAGCCTTTCGGGGTGTCCTGTCTAGGGTGACCACTGGAAACATGTCATGGAACCACAGAACAGTTTAAGCTGGAAGGGACCTTAAAGCTCATCTTGTTCCACCCGCACACTTTCCACTCTCCCAGGTTGCTCCAAGCCAAATTCAGCCTGGCCTTGGACACTTCCAGGGATGGAGCAGCCACAGCTTCTCTGGGCAACCTGAGCCAGGGCCTGCCCACCCTCACAGCCAAGAATTCCTTCCCAATATCCCAGTTAATCCTGCCCTCTGCCAGTGGGAAGCCATTCCCCTTGTCCTGTCCCTCCAGGCCCTTGTCCCCAGTCCCTCTCCAGCTCTCCTGGAGCCCCTTTAGGCCCTGCAAGAGGCTCTGAGCTCTCCCTGGAGCCTTCTCCTCTCCAGGTGAGCACCCCCAGCCCTCTCAGCCTGGCTCCAGAGCAGAGGGGCTCCAATTCTTGGAGTCTCTTCCTGACCATCCTTTGCTTCCATGCTGTTAACTCCTGTGCCAGTTCATGTAAGAGACCCAAGACATAAAAGTCTTCCTGTGTGTGACCCTTCCTCTGCCCACGGTCACTTGGCACTCTTCCAAGTGCTTGGTTCTCTCTGTCCCTCTCACTCAAACTCTCCAGAAATTCCCCTGCTTGGCAGACAGGCACCCATTGAATATATCTGCAGAATTCAGACCCCACAGGAAATGCAGTGAAATGCCTCCTTCCCTTCCATTTAAAATGGAACAATAACATTTGAAGTGATGCTGCCAGAGTGACATCCCCTGAGACAGCTCCTAATTTACTCCTTCTGTGGAGGCGGCTTGGGTGAATAACCCCACCAAGGAGGACAGAAAGGCACTGCCTTTGCCCTAAGCACAGGGAAGAGGAGCTGTTCTTGCAGGGCTGAAATTCTGGTCCACAGCACATGAGTTCAGCTCCAGGCCTGCTCGGGCTCTTTTTTAGCACAGACTTGATGCAGTGCTATGTCCTGCTCTCCTGAAGTTTACACTGTGACATAGGGCTAGGAGAAAGAGAAAGCTCTGGATTTAAAGTGGCTGATAGAAAGAGGAGAGAAGGGGCAGGTAGAAGGGGAGGGTGACAGCTGGATGTGGCTGGCTTGTTTCAGAAAGCTTGTGGTGGATTTTAGATTCTGCCCCCCCGCCTCCCCTTCCACCACTCCTGTGATTTCTGGGAACATTCCTCCAGGCTTTGATCTGCATTCCCAATACACTCCAAGTTGGAACAAACTCATGGTTTACCACCATATGGTTGCTGCTGTTCAGTTACCACAGGCTCAACCCTCCTGTATCTTGGGCTTCTTGGTCATGCTACAACTTCCATGGCATGCCCGAAGGCTGTGCTGGGCAAGATGGCTCATGTCAGGTGCTCAGGCAGCTCAGTGATGCTCTTATCACTCACATTAGGAGGCAGGAACATTGCCCATTGGCAGGACAGGACAAACATGTGTGTCCATATCCCAGTGAAATTCTCCCCTTGCCAAACTTTTATTGAGCCTGTCGGCCGCCCCTTTGATCTCCTGCTCGGGTTGGTTTCTCAAGCACTCACCCTCTCAAGGCAGTGTGCCCAGACACTCCATGCTCTTGCCTAAATTGTGTCATCACACCAAGCCTGGGCCTTCCCCTGGGCACATAGGGGACCACAGGCCCCATGTCATGCCTGAGTTTGTTCTTGTGCTGGTGCAAAGCAGGAATGAAGCCAATTAAGTCAACAAGTGAAAACATGGTGCATTTGAGAAAAGGGCCAGGCCTGGACTCTTCCTTCTCACACAGGAATCTGCAGCTGGTCCTAGTCTGGTATCTCCCGAAGATGCCTCTAATGTGGTCTCTGCTGTCTCACTCCATCCCTGAGGAGAAGACTCGTGCCTGTTTTCAGCCCTGCTCGCTGTACCCCCTCGAATGCCTGTTCCAACTCGATAGATTGATCGCATTTGTTCTTTTGTTTATGGTCCTCAAGCCAGTTTTCAACCCACATGAATGCTCATATGCAAGCCTGTTAGATTCATTTGCCAAGCAATATTAATAAGACACAGCTCCTTAAAGAACAGGACACTGAACACCTTCACTCTATCTCTTTATATTATAAACTGCAAAGGTTTTCTGTTTGTTCCCTCCAAACCTTCAGAGCAGTTTTCACTTTTGTCTCTACTTTTGGTGTCCCTCTTGGGGTACCCCAGAACATAGTTAGTCATATGGAAAGCAGTTTTCAGGAAATCTGGGACCAGCTTTCCCAACTAGCAAGGATTTTTCAGTTGCTGAACGATCTCCCTGGTCTAAATGGAGTAGAAATAGAATAGAAATATCTAAATTTTCAAAACATTTTGAATTCGATTTGGGCAACTGCAATATCTTGGCCTCATTGGTCAATGTTCATGATAGACAACCCCTTAGAAGCCCTTCTCTCCTGTCCTCACCTGCACCTCAGCCAGTGCTAAGGACAGCCCTCACACCATGCACAGGGATGAGCTTTGAAAGGCTTCATCAGAGGAATTATCCTTTAACTCTCTCTGTGCTTTTGCTCACCCACTGAATTGATGAACGGCACCATCCTCTGCCAAGGACTGGTGCCAGCCAGGGGGACAGAAAGTCCTGGATCAACCAGAGCTGGTCTCCTTTCTGCCACCGAGTTGTACCCTGGTGCTTTCTCTGCACAGGAATGGTGCAGAATCCTGGGGGAACCACAGAGGCCAAGAATTCAGAGCTGCAGCTCTTTAGCTACGGCCACCTGGAAACAGAGGGCTGTGCCAGGCAAGGTGACTTCCAAGGGAGCAGTGATTGTGCCTCCAAATCTCAGCATGGCAAAACAAGGTCATGGCCCTACAAGCATTTGTGTCTCCACAGACCTGTCCAGCCTGATGTGTCATGGAAACCCACCAAAGCTGCTGTCTCAGGAGTCCCCTACTTCAGGCATGTTACTGCACTGCTCCAGAAGCAGCTTCTCACCCCAGTGCCAGCACACGTGAGCATTGCCCAGGAATGCCAGCCCCCCTTCCATGGAGGAGCTGTCGCTCCCAAAGGAGTCACGCCCCACTGCCAGCATAACTACAGTGCTGCCTCCTCCAAGAGTGACATTGCCTTGGAGTGAGGGCCTGTGCTGAACAACCCCCCCACAGTGGATGTTCCAGATACCTGGAAGCTGATGGGGGAGCGGGGGTGCTCTAGCAGCAGGCAAGGGCAGCCAAGAGCAGTGCTGGTGCCACATAAGCTGTGATGGCTCCATTGGACCCACATGGAAAGGGGAGTGAGAAGGGGGTTCCCTCACAGGTGCAAGGCAGGAGAAGAGGGCTGCATTCACATTCCCAGCACACATGCCTGCATTTTATTTCATTTTGCTTTCGTGCTATTTCTTGGTCCCCCAGGCTGGCAGAGAAGGCGACGGCGGGTCCTGAGCGCGCGGTGCTGAGCCTGCTGCGCTGCACTCCCCGTGACAGTGAGTCCCTCTGCCCCCGGGGCCCAAGAAGAGGCAGGTGAAAGAGCCAGTGGCTGGGAAGGGGTCTGATCTTGCCGCTGTGCCCCGAAGCAAGAGGTGAATGGCAATGAACACCTGCCTTTGGCTGCAGTTTCTCTTCTTGGCACCGAGCGCTCGTGCTTGGATTCAAAGCGCGGTAACAAAGCCCTCGCCGGCGAACACATTTCAACATGTTATTATTCCCAGGCCGGCTTTCAAGATCTCTTTCTATTCCTTCTGTACTGATTGCTCTTGTTTCTCTTGGCTCCCAGCTCTGGCTTTTCAGGCTTCATTAACTGGAATTTATTAGCAACTTTAAACAATCTTCCTGCTGCCAAAAAGAGAGAAAGAAAAGAAGAAGGGGGAAAAAAAGGAAAGAAACAAAGAGGAGACATACTAAACTCTGGGCTGCTCCCTGCCTGTGTGAGGCCCAGCTCTGAACACCTCTATCTGTGCAGGTTTTCTTTGGAGGGAACGTCTGGTGAGTGCCAGGGCTGGGACCATGCCTGCTGGGGCAGCCTCTCCCGTCTCTGGAGGGGGAGGCTGGGGGGGCCAGAGGGGAGCACAGCCTGGTGCACGGCCACTGAGGGCCCCTCTCCCATTGCCTCTTCAAAGGCAGCTGAGTCTGAAGGATCTGGGCATCCCCTGAGCATGAGAACTAATTGCACTCACAACACTTTCCTGAGCAGCTCTCAGTAAAAACAAACGGCCCACGGGGCACACCTGAGGGCCTGCTCTCATTGCTGGACAATGAAGCTCTGGCAGTGGAAATAACTTTACCCAGACCACACAGGGAGTGAGCTGGAGCAGTCCCTGTACCCTCATCTGTGCCCTAACCACAGCATTCTCCCTGAGCCATCGGGACACATTTGGTGTCCAGAGGAGAGAGCAGCCAGTGCAGAAATGCCCTGTGGGACACAGCCTGGCTGGGTGTCACAGGTGGCACCCATGGGTGATGGCTCTGCTGTCCTCAGGACCCTCACGTGCCACCCTGCCCTAGTTTTCTCCTCAAAGGCCTCCACCCAGTCTGGGTGTGTGCAGAGAGCTAATGTGCTCAGGGCTCAAGTGGGCCCACAACCTGGATTTGCAGGGCTCCACAGCAATGAAACCTGGCACATTTGTCCTTGTTGTCCATGGGACACATTTGCTTCATCCACCCATTTTTGTTGCTGTCTTCCCCTTTCCCACATTTCCTTTTCCTTGGCTGAATCCCAGCTCCATGCACAAGCTCAGCCCTGAGTCCAGCTGATCTCTGACATCTGGGAAACTTCACTTTCATGACAAGCCTGGGGTGGTGCTAAAATAGAGGAGTAGAAGGAGGAGAAGTCATGAAAGGTGTGAAACACCAGCTCTCCTCCACGGGACACTGGACTACTGGGGCTAAATCTAGTGGGAGAGAAGATAGAATCAGAGGATCATGGGCGAGAGCAGGAGCAGAGAACCATGAGGAGGAGCCAGAGGAACTTGGGCTTTCTCTGACTGATGAAGACGATAAGGACTATAGATAATGGACAAGTGGTGTCAAGAATTCCTGGGATGTTTCTGAACATAAGATCATTTCATAGAATCTCGAAAAGGAGATTTTAAAATCTGGGTTGAAATCGGCAAATTTTTTTGCTGAGGAACCTCTGATTTTTTTTTATAAGGTTCAAGCACCTAAGGTATCTTTGGCAAAAAAGCAAATATAATTTGAAATACCATTTTCTTCTAGGGCTTTACCCAGAGTAAAAGACTAAATGTTAAGAGGTGAAGATAAACTATTTCAACCTGAAGATGAAACTATTTTTTCTCTCTCAGGTTAAAAGAAATTTTTGGGGTTGACCAAAGCCCCAGAACATCAGTTTTGGTTCACCTTGAACTGAATTTTGTAAATTTTGTCTTCGGTTGCTCCAGCCTGTTACTCACCTGGTTTATCCAGCAGGTAATAAGGTAATAAGGCTGCTCATATATTGAACTATCAGAGAGCATCCAAAGGAGGGCAGTGAAGATGGTGAAGAGCCTTGAGGGGAAGCCGTGTGGGGAGCAGCTGGGGCCACTTGTTGTGTTCAGCCCCTGGAGAGGAGGATGAGTGGCAGGCACTGATCTCTCTGTGAGCAGTGACAGGACCCAAGGGATTGGCCTGATATTGTGTCATGGCCCCAGGCCTGACAGAGTTCAAAAAGCATTTGGACCAAGGTGGGACTCTTGGGGATGTGCTGTATAGGGCTGGGAGTTGGACTTGATGATCTGTGTGGGTCCCTTCCAGCTGTGACTTTGTGACTCTGCATAGAGGGCGCCTGGGGCCATAATGCCACCCAAAATCCCTGGGGATGAGAAACCTGCTGAAGGCTTTCCAGCTAACTGAAGACAGGCACTTGCAGCCAGGATGACCTGCAGCAGATTCCTCCTCACTGTCAGCACTTCCCTGCTGGAGGGGGACAGGCAGGAGGACAAGCGGGCAGGTCTCCCTCCTGCCCAGGAGACACTGCCACTGGGATAGCTGGGTTTGGGGTACCTGGACTGTCCCTCACTGCTCAGCAGGGGTTTCTGCTCTTCACTCACTTGGCATGTCCCAGCACAAGCAGTTCTGCCATGGGGATGAAGACAAAGGGCTTGGTCTCGTGTCCTATGTGTCACCCTGGCAGACACTGGGAATGTGTCCCAGGCAGATGAAATCAGCAGAGATCTGAGCTGTGAAACCTGAACAAACTTCCCTTGAGGATGTCTAAATAAGCAAGATTTGTTTGCTTGGTTCTTATGCGTGTCCTGGCACAGAGGGTGATCCCAGCCTGAATGTCATGGTCCTGAGGTAATGTTGTGGGATGAAAATTTGGCGAAGATATAAATGAAAAGAGCAGGGGAAATGCCAGGCAAGTTGCATTATTGGTCAATGACAACCCTATGAATGCTGTACAAACTGTCCCTGTCTAGCTGTTGTTGTTGAAAGAATCGCTTTTAATTTGCCGTAATATACAAAATCCTTCCTTGCTTGATTTCATATAAATGACTTGATTTCCAGAAATAGGATTACTATCTTACTGCTATAAAATTCAAGCAGGCACTTTGCTATGCACGGGTATACGATGTTGCAGTTTGCATTTCTTCCCCTCACTGCGATGTCAGTCCTTTCCAAAGGGGGACTTGTGACACATTGGACCTCCAGTAAAATGTTATCTAACAACTGCACATTATTTTTTCAGATTTTCCTCTTTAAATTTTTCCCCTTTGCCTGTTTCATTCATAATTATTTTTGGCTGTGGGAAGCTGGCTCTTTTGGAACCTATGAATATTTATTCCTTGCTGGTTGAGGCTGCTCTGTTTGTACATGACGTAATCAGGACACGGTTGCTTGCAGCAAGACAACTGCTAATTGTACACAGCAGACCCTGTGTGTGTGAAAAGCCTCAGCAACCCCAGTGAAGGTGCTGGGTGCCCACACTTTGACAGGGATGTTGATAAAATGAAAGGAGAAAGGCTGCAAGATGGGTGCAAAGTGCTGAAGAGCCCACTTCTGTAGGCAGCTCTGGCTCCAAAGCCAGAACAGGATCAAAAATGGCTCGTCAGCCTGTAAATGCCTGCTGGGGAGGGGGCCTTGGGTAGCTGGGGTCCTTACAACTCCAAAGAATTTGAAATACAGACATATGGTGATCAGTTAGAAGACCACTTGAAGTAAAAACCTACAATATAAAACCACAGACTCCTGCAGTGATTTGGATTTGGAGGGACCTTAAAGATCATCTCATTCCACCCCCTGCCATTAACAGAGACACCTTCACTGCCCCAGGCTGCTCCAAGCCCAATCCAGCCTGGCCCTGGACACTTCCAGGGATCCAGGGGCAGCCACAGCTGCTCTGGGCACCCTGTGTCAGGGCCTGCCCACCCTCACAGGTGTTAGGGTGATATCTGTAATTCTGACAGCTTGGAAAATGCCATTTATGAAATGCCAGTGTTGTGCCTTGTGGTGGCAGCACGATCTGATTCAGAGAAGTGAAAGTGTTTCATTTAGGCAGATTAAGTTGCAGTAACTGTTATATTCACAGTAAGTTTACAACACACATCAAATGAAGCATTAATATTAGGATTTCATGAATGCAATAACAGTGTTTTGAAGAAATTGTGTTTTCCATCAGAAGCTGTTGTGTTGAAAGTACCAACAGCATGAGAATAACACCTGAAGGTATTTCTCATGGTCAAGTGGAGTAAGACCATACAGGTGCCATTTACTCATGCAGAAATGGTCAACCTCAACATTCTGCCCCCTGGGCTCCCATTTTTGGGGCTCACAAAGGATTCCAGTGGTTTCTTGTGCTGCTGGTTAATTTTCACACTTTCAGAAGTGGGGCCACTCCTTCACTGACACACAGCCACATGCTGATCCCCAGGAATGAGACTGCTGCTGTGTCTGAGTGTGCCTGCTCAGACCTCAGTGCGCAGTGGTGGGACACCTCAGCCTCTGGGGAAAGCTTTTTGGACTCCAGTTTTGCAGGGTGGGCTCCACCCGACTGCGAAGCGCCCAGGGGTTCACGTGTCTCTGGGCTGCAGGAGGCTGTGAGGGGGACCCTGTCTGCTGAAGGGTGAGTGAAGCTCTCTGTTTGCTGGCTCTGCTCCAGGGTACAGGGTTGATTTTTGAATGAGAGATTAGGTCCTCTTTTATTTCGGCTTTTGGCACCACCTCAGTCTGAAGGTGACGACCTCAGTGAAACCCCTAAGCTGGAGCAGCAAACAAACCCTGTCCCAGCAGGCAGGCTGCTTCCACCTCAGCCTGCAGCTGCAGGAGCAGCACTGGAAGCTGTGGCCAGTGCTAGAGGACCCTCTGCAGTGTCCCCCCAGCCCCAGCACCCCCTGCCCATGCAGCACCCCATACTCACAGCTCCTCCAGGAAGCGCAGGTGTCGGAGCGCGCGGGGCTGCAGCTGGCTGATGTTGTTCATGCTCAGGTCTCTGGCAGGAAGCAAAGACAGAGGTTTCTGATCAGTCACGCAGTGGTTTGCACAGAATGAACCTCAGTGCCAGGCTCTGTGTCCCCTCCCTGCTAAATGGGAGGGTGAGAAGCCTCTGCAAACAGCATTTCAGCATTAACATCTGATCACAGCCCGGGCTGTGCCGGCAGAGGGATGGAGAGGAGTAGCCAGGGAGAGCTGGCTCCTTCAGGGTGGTCTGCCTGAGCTCCTCCAAGTTATGAAGCAAGTTAGGACATTTCCCAACAGCATAAGAAGTCTTGCTGTCTCACAAGTTTTGGAGAGTGAACAGGAAGCCCCGTGACACTGGAATAGGACAGCATGTCCTTGGGCCCAAGAGCATCTCTCTGTCACCATGGCCATGCCAGCCCCCACAGGGAGATTGTCCAGTGTGTGGGCAGACCTCTGCTTTTGAGGAGACAGCAGCCCATGAGAGAAGGGGTCCGTCCCACTGGACTGGCTTTCTCTACACTGTACAAACTAGAGAACCACGCCAGGACTGAGGGGCAGAGGTTGGCTCTGTGGGTGACAGAGATCAGGAGGTAGAAGGAACCTGGCTGATTGTGCTTGTCTCACTCCGCCATCTCCAGCTAAAGGCTCATCTCCTCTGCCTGGGTTCCAGTAGAGCCTCTGGAGGAGGCTGTGCTGGTACCCAGAGGGTGCAGGGTGGTGCTGAAGCCCTCTGCGTGCTACAGTCACTGTGAGCTGCCTGAGCAGAGCCCTCCCCATCTCAGGGTGTGAGAGCAGCTGAGTCTGTCCCAAGTGATTCAATACACAAGCTGGTGTTTGGGGAAACCAAGGATGTTTCCAGGCTGTTCTTGGGTCTGAAAGCTGCAACCCTGCTCTCATGAGCAGCTGCACGTGAAGAAACCCACACTGCTAACCCCAGCCTAGACCAGGCTGTGTCCAGGTGAGCAAGGGAGCACTGGCCTTTAAAGCTGAGGTAAGATGAGGCAGAATTAAAAGCTGGGGTGCTTAAACCCAATGGGAATAGATGGGGCATATCCCCTGGTGAGCAAAGCAATGTGGGCAGTGTCATCTGGGTGCTGGAGAGCCTCGTGGGAGGCAGAGGAGCTGCTCTTTGTCACTGTGCAAGACAGGGCACAGCTCAGCTCCTCCTGGGACTAAGAGCACAGCCTGATGGGTGTGATGGGAAATAGAGGAGAAACAACAACAAAATAAAAGCAATTTATTTATTTTTTCCTTCTGTGAACCTCCCAGACTTGTGAGCCTGAGGAAGGACGTTCCCTGCCCTCCCAGTGGCACTGGGAATGTCTTGGCATTGGGAGGAGGCTCAGGACAACGACAAGGACAGAAGCACAAAGGAGAAAAGCCCCTCAGGAGAGCCCAGCAATACAAGAGGGACCTCTCTGAGCTGTTCCACCTGCTCAGAGCACCTGAGATCTCACAGGTCACATAGCAAATGATCTGGAGCATCTCAGCTGGCTTTGGGCTCTGGGGAGGAAATTGCTTCACTAAAAAAGGAGTTCACTGAAAAATTTACTGAGATGCCTTTGTATTCCTCAGTTAAAAAAATGCTGGAGTTCTGCTGGTAAAGAGCAGAACACCTGGGGTGCATAGGTTTCTACATTTCGACCACTTTCCACAAAAAAACCCAAACCACCGTGTTCTAACCAGCTCCCTTTGGCATTGGTGTCACTGCAGGTGACACATCAGGAAGGTTGGAAGCTGTCTTTGCATATTCTCTGGAGAGGTGTCCTGTGACAAAACCACACACTTACACTTTTGTGAGCCCTTTTGAAAATACTCCTGGAGAAGTTTACTTTTTTCTTTATAACTTTCTCTTCTCCAAAGAAGTAGTAGAAAACTCACCAAAAATCTAAGAGAATTCAAAATTCTGTTTTTAGAATGAGTGCAAAAATAAAATTATTGCCTGCACTGTTCTGTGTGCAATGCTGCATTCCATATTTTGGCGATCCTGGGATAAAAGGGTTAAAATATTATTTTGTGCTGCTTCTATTTTTATTTTTAAACCCCCAAGGGCAGTTGCTACTTAGCACCCATTAAAACATCTCTTTTCCTACATCAAAGTGTCTCCTGTTTGTGTTGTAATGAATCTGTCTGATGTTTTGACATGTTGTGGAACAATGTGAAAATAACGAGAAATAATGTAAAATGAAAGACTGCGAGAGAAAACACAGATCTGAAACATCCAAGATCTCCTTGAAACTGTGAGGTATATTCCTTAAGTTGCCTTCTGCTGGCAGTGTAGAGACTACCCCTTGCCTGCCACTTTCCAATCCTCATGGCCTTCTGAGTGCCCAGGTGCTCCCCAGGTGTGGTGGGGACAGTTGGACACCTGGGCGGGTGCTGGCTGCAGGGATGTGCAGACTCATCAGTCTGGACCCATCAGGATGGGACTCATCAGTCCCAGACAGCAGCAGGGCTCTAGGTGGCTGAGGATATGGGAGGTCAAATATCTTTTAGAATCCCAGGATGGTTTGGGCTGGAAAGGACCTCCAAGCTCATCTCGTTCCACCCCCTGCCATGACTGGGACACCTTCCACTCTTCCCGGTTTCTCCAAGCCCTGTCCAACCTGACCTTGGACACTTCTTTCCTCCTGCCCTGATCCATACCTAAAAGGAATGAAATACACTGGTTTCTGAAAAAATCTCCCAAAAGGCAGAGGAGAGATGCCCTTATCCCATCACTCTGGCAGCCTCACAGCTCCACAGAATGTGGCTTTTCTTTCAAAGCCCCCCTTCCCTCCCTCCTGCAGCCCTGGGGCTCTGGCCAGAGGCAGGTCTGAGACAAGGGGGTCTCTCCCACCATCTCTTTGGGCAGTGAAGAAGAGCTCAGCCTTTTTTCAAGGTTGTTACATAGAAAATATTTTGAGTAATTTTATTCAAAAGTCAGTGATGTTTTGGCTGTGTGAACACTCTGGTGGTTTGCAGTCCTGAAGGACTCAATACATCTGCACTGACAGCCCTGGAAAGGGCACCCCAAAAGGGCAAATCCTGGCATGGTTTGCCAGCTATTCAACAGCAAGGCAAACGTTCCAGGGACTCAGTTTTGCCATTAACTCTGCAGTGTGACATCCTGCAGGGACCCCCCACCAGCTCCTCCAGAGCGGGGGACATCACACCCGCCTTGAGGTGGTGGAATTCCTGGCCTGGCTGTGGTGTCAGGACAGCATGGAATATGCAAGGACAAATGGTGTGAAGGAGGAACAAATTCCTCCAAGGGCTGGAAATAAACTTCCCAAGCACAGCCTGGACCTGGTGATTTTTTAGCCACAAAAGTACGAGAAGTTTCTCCACAGGCTGTCCATGCTTGTGTGAAAGCTGAGGCACAGGATTCTTGCCTGAAGTGTTGTGGGAGTAAATATTTGACTTATTACTCATTTAAAGATGTTGTTGACTTGTTGCTGTGTTTTCCCAAGCTTGTGATTTTCCTCCTAGTAAGGTTTCTATGTTATGAACATCCCCAACACATGCAAGGGTGGAAATGCTTCCTGTCAGAGCAATCAGAGAAGCTGTTTATCTCTTCAAGTGTTTGGGGGTGGTTACTTCAGTCAGCCACTTCAGTTAATTTAAAAGGATCTCACAGTATTTGAACTTTGTTGGATTATTTTGTCTGCAGCCTCTAGCAGAATAAATAGGGATCCATGGATAAATGGGTCAGGGGCTCCTCTGACCTTTCTCAGCTGTGTTAGTGACCTTGGCTTTCCAAGCTAGGGCTCTCTTCTGAGTGACTGAGCATCCAGGGAAGCCAAGCAAGTGCTGGGTCACTCATGTCTGTGCATGGCCCTTGTCATTTGCACTGGAGAAACCATTCCAAAGGTGAGGTCTGTACCAGAGCAGGCAGTACAGAAATGCACAAATGACTCAAATCCCGAAGTCTCTTAAACACTAAAAGAAATTAGAAAGGTAGGAGAAGAAATGGGGTGCTGCAGCTTCACCCAGGCTTGCAGGACCTGCAGGGGAACTGTCCAGATTCTTGCCTTTGAGTTCGGGATATCACTCAGCAGTGGTGCTCTGGGACAAGCCACCCCTCCCCTGTCCCAGAGCTCCCCTGTTCCTCCTTCCCCAGTGACTGGCCTGTCTGTCCTCTCTACAAAATATCAAATAAAAGTAGGATTTCTTTTGCTGTCAAATCACCCTTCATGGCTGTGGTCTGGAATGCTGCCAGTGAACTACTCCACTACTCCCAAAACTGAAACTCTGCTCTCGTATCACCCTGCTTACACAAGAAGCAATGCCTTTTAATGCCTCTTGCATTAGGTGTAGAACATACCTATGCTTTCAAATGGCACTGCACCAAAGCCATCATGGCTATAATTAGTGTGATTTAACTTTCCCCCCTTCCCCAACTAATTCTAAACATTTATCGTAAGCATTTCTAACTTGTACCTGCAGGAAAACTGAGACACAGTTCATGGTAACTGAGCTCATGTGATTCAGCCTCAGACCTTACAACTTCTCTGGCCCTCGAGGGGTTCCTTAAATTATTTGCTTTGATGTCACCTTCTTTCATGAACAACCTTTGATTATTCACTGATTTGCTGATCTTCCTAACCAAAAACTGAGGTGACACACGGAGGGTGCTGGGCTCCCTGCTGGCACTGCCCGCCACGCTCCCCAGCCGTGCTGGGAGATGGTGACCACAGAGTTTTAGCTCAGGGGTGATATGAGCTTTAAAGATCAAAGGGGTTTTTCCTTGCCATAGCTGCTGGGCAGGCTGTGTGGGGTGTTCTGAGCCATGGAGCTGTGGATGTCCCTGTGGGGAGCGTGCAGCCCTCTGGGAGGAGGCAGAGAAGGAGCCTGCAGGGCTTGGAGGACCTGCATGCTCTGGGCCAAAAGGACAGGATTTTAGGCTGCTCTGAGGGGTCTGCACGAAGGACACCCTGCAAGCCTTGCCTGAGATAGGCCGGAGCAACTTCCCCAGGATGTTCCTCTAGGGACAGCAGGACTGATGCCTCTCACAAACCCAAGGCATCTAAAGCTGCCCACTAAACTGGGGGAAGGTGAACCCTGCCCATGAGCCCCACAGCCCCTGACGTGTCTTCCCAGGCACAAAGCAAAGTGTTTCCTCAGAGATGGGCTGCAATTAATTAATGCAAGCAGAATTAATGCAAGCAGAAACCAACAGACCTAAAGCAACACAGGTGGAAACACCTCTAGAGCAACACAACAGGACCAGGGCTGCTCAGCCAGGAGAGTTTGAAGGGGAAACTGCAGGGGTAGAGTTTGGCTGAGGCCAGGCAGAGAGACCTCAGAGCCAGATGTGCATCTGTCCTTAGAAAATGGCACAGCTGGCAGAGAGATTCTCCTACAGAAAGAGCAACTCCTACCTCTGGCTCGGAGAAGACATTCCCCAACCACCTCTGTCTACTCCAAAGGGGCAGAAAGTCTGGTCCTTAGCTTCAGTCCCCTGAGGAGCTCCCCATGGATCCCTCTGTCACTCAGCAGAGCAAGAAGCCTGTGTCTTCCTGCTCTTGCAGCTGCCTTCAATAATTTTGTTCTGCAAGGTTTCTGCGAGTTCAGGTTGCTGTTCCTGGACCTTCAGTGAGCCCACAGTGGGGCACTCCATGGGCTTCTGGCTTCCCTGGACCTCACTGAAATCCAGTGTGTGTAGCTACAGCTGGAAATGATGGCAGACATGGCCCCAGTCACTGGACAAGATTTTCAGTATTTTGGGAAATGAACCTCTTGTTCCCTGTTTGCAAGGAGGCAAAGTCACCCCAAAGGACAAGTCTGACTGACATCCTGGTTTGAGCCTACAGGAAGCTGCTAAGAATCCCAGATGGCGACTTTCTTCTCAGCCCATAAATTGCTCTGCTGTATGAATATGTTCATATTTTTCAAGACATTCAGGATATTAATGTGCTGTCACCCCAGCCCAGGCTGAACCCAGCTCCTCTCCCCTTTGGTGCTGAACCTGTGGCTTCCTGGACCATAAAAAAACTCCTTCCTCACACTCAGGCAGGTGAGCAGAAATTTTTGTGACTGTGAGGAGAAGCTAATGACCCGGTATCCTTTTGATTAATTAGTTGCACAGTTACAGCATTAAGGCCTCCCAGTCCAGCAGCCTGATTTCTAGGGGAACTGAACAAACCAGACCAAAATTGCCATCCTTATCCTGGAAAGGCCCAGCACTAGGCCTGTTCTTGTAAGGAATAAAACACCCTGAACTCCCTGGGTGCTGAGCACTGTCTGTGCCTCTCTCCTGGCCACTCTCATTAGCATCCAGTAAAAATGCACAGTTACACCACCAGAAAAGGAGCCCAAAGGCAATAAATGATGGTTTCAGAAATACTTCAGATTATACTAGAGTGATTCATAAAGGTTCTCACTATCTCTTTTCCTCTTTATCTTGAAATCTCCAAGGTCACCACAAAATGCCTGGATTGCCTGGGGCAAAGCTGGGGCTGATGGTAGAATGGTACCTGGAGCCATAGAACCAGCTGAAATTCTTCCTAACAGCCTGCAGGTTGAAAACTACACTAAAGGTAGTCTCCATAAAGAGAAGGAGAAAGGGAAGATAAAGAGATCAAAGCACTAAGGGCTCATTTACATCACACCATATCTGGAGGCACCAGCACTGCTTCAATCCCATATCACTGCAATGGGCAAGAGCAGAACGTGTTTCTACTCCCACCTCTCCACGTTTGAAAACAGATCAGTCATCTTAGATCATCCCCCACGTGTAGGCCCTATCCCAGATCTCCACAACATTTCAATAATAAAGTCTCAGCCAAGGCCAGTTTGCCAGGGTGAGATTAAGCCCATTCCTTCACCAGAAGCTGGCTCTGTGCAGTGAGAGCAGTGACCCTTGGCAAATAAAGCTCTGCTACTCTGGCTGCTCCTCCTGCATCTCTCCCTGTACCTGCCCTGCCTTTGCCCTGTGCCAGGTGCCCTCTGGTGTGGCAGCAGGAAGGGGCTGAGCAGGGCAGTGATGCCTTCCTGGCCCTGGGAGGCTGGTGGGGCAACCAGAAGAAATCACTTCTAGAAACCCTCTGCCAGGTCAGGGCTGCCAGCAGATCCCATCCCACCCCAGGGCCCCCAGGGCTGCCAGGGGGAGTCAGGGGAGACAGGAGGGTGTGGGGTGCAAGCCCAGGGCAGGTGGAAGCTCAGGGCACTTGGCAGGACGGCAGGACAGGCTGCAACCAGATGGAGGAGAGAGGGCTGGGAACAGCAGCCCCTGTGCCAGGGGCAGGAATGAGACTTGGATCAGACCATAAGGGCACTCTTTCCAAATAGGAAAAATCAAGAATTTTGCACAGTGTGTCATAGAATCACAGAATCATAAAATATCCTGAGCTGGAAGGGGCCCACAAGGATGGAGTCAACTCCTGGCCCTGCACAGGACAGCCCCAAGGATCTCCCCATGTGCCTGAGAGTTGTCCAAATGCTCCTTGAACCCATGGAGATTTTTCTCCTGGGCTCTGTCTCCTGTCTGTAGCTGTTCTGGCTCCCAAGGAACATGACAATCCCAGGGGAAATCCCTTGTGCTGTGAGGAGGCAGGGAGCAGATGGCTTCTCTGGCTGGGTGCAGCTCTGAGGAGCACAACAGGCACTGACATCCCCTGGCCTGCACGAGTGCTGTGGTGGCTTCTGTGCCCATCACACAGAGCTGGGGATGGGGACTCTCCCACACCAAACAGGGGGAAGCTGACAGAGCCCCTGCCATTCCCTCTTTCACCTCCCAGACAGAGCAGCCAGTGCAGCAGTCTGCTTTGAGTTGGATGTTGGGCGAGAAGCACAATTTTTCTTTTCTGTTACCATTCTGCAAGTTCATGTTTTTGGTGATTGCCATGAAAGAGAGGTTCAGAAAGAATTGGTTTGGGTTGATCAAAATTATAAAAACCATGTTGTTTCCCCTCCCTCCCCTTCAGTGTTGACATAAAAAAAAAATCATCCCAGAAAGGACATTCTAAACAAGAAGTAATTTGAAAAGAAAAATGCTTTCTGTCCAGAAAATGTCAAAGCAGGACTTGTCAACCTCTTTAAAACTCTTTTTACACGTTAGCCTAACTTAATCAGGTTCATAGTTGGTAAGTGGATGAGCTGGGTCAACCGTAACATTTTCATTCTAAAAGAACCTCTAAACTAAAAAGAAACATTGGGGCCTGAATGAGAGACGGGAACACCTTTTTAAAGCATGAAAAATAAGATTGCAAATATCTGTCCTTTCTTCCCACCATGTCCTTTGGAGCAGCCACAGCCCAGCAACATCCTGACTTTTGGCAACTAAACGGTCTCCACTATGAAAAGTGGAGACTTTTGAAAGAGAATGAAAAAAAACCTCATTCTTTTCTTGAATGAAGAATCTCATTCATGAAAAAGAATGAAAATGAAAAGATGAAAGAACCTCACATCCCCTTCTGTCCAGAGCTGAGGGTTGTTCTCTGTCCTCCTCCAGGTCTCTGCTGCATTTCAGGTCCCCACTTGCCAGGCTTTTTGGGGGCAAAATTCCTCCTGTGGGAGGAATTATTCTCTTAACCCAGAACAGCTACCAGGGAAAGGTGAACCTGGAAGCATCTTCCTATTTGCTTCCCACCCAAAGTCTTTTGAACAAGACAAGGAGCAGCAAACCAACACAACTGGCCCATCCCTAGCATTCCGCATGCAAGTGTCCTTGAAATCAAATGGGTGTTGGAAATGTGTCCCCTCCCAAATACTGCAAAAATTAACCCAGCTCTGGAACCAGGACAGCAGCTCAGGATCAGCCAGGGATGGTTTTAATTCACAGGGCTGTTCTGGGTAGCCAGAAACTGCCAGGCAAAGGCTGCTGCACAGACTGGAGCTATTCTGGTACCAGCACCTCGGAAAGCAGCTTATCCACCACAGCCTGCCCTGCCTGCTCCGTGTCCTGCCCACAGCTCCCAGACCTCTCTGGGCAGTTTGCCCCAGTGCTCAGAGTAAAGGGATTTACAGCCCACCTGGTGCCACCTGCACGATGGTCCAACCACTCTTGGAGCCCACATGGTGGGAACAGCAGTTAATTTCTGTGGAAATGTTCCTGGGAGAGAACTGATCCACCTGGAGAGCAAGGCTGGTTGAAGTGTACCAAAAGGCAGACACTGATGTGTTGAAACCCAGGGCACTGGGAATATTTCTCTGTCTGCTCTGGGGTGCCCTGACCCCCAGGGGAGCATTGACTTTGACCCTCATCCATGGAGAAAGTTTCCCAGACTTCAAGATAGACTGGAATCCACAAAAGTGTGAAATAGATTATAGAGAGCAGTGCAGGTGTGTCACTTGGGGATAAATTGAGGTTTTGGGATTTTTAGGATGTTGTGGATGGCAGCAAGATGGAGGGCACAGGGTGCTGTCCTGGGTTTCTTCTTCATGCTTCTTCTTCCTCCTTCTCCATGGGTTTGGGTGGCACTCTGTACCTGGGCAGAGCAGTCTGCATTGGGGCTCTTTGGGATCAGTTATTGGGTGAAAAGGGAAAATAATCTAGGTGTCAGTTCCTAATTGCATAGTTTAGTCTTAAAAGACCTTGTAACAAGAGATTGTTGGCCATTTTGTGCATCTAATGAAAAGCTGCTGAACTCACAGTAGTGAGACTGTTTTACGGATAAATAATGAACACCTGAGTCCAAACATGAAGCTACTGTCTCAAGTGCCTTCAATCCAGACCCAGAGACACCCACAGCTGGTACCTCGGCACTGCTGAAGCAGACAGGAACAGGAGATGGGACAGGGTGTAAGGATCTGGTCAATGTACACGTGCAGGACTCCTCTGCTTGCAGGAGATGGGTGAGGAGGGTGTGACAGAGGGCATGATGCTGGTTTGAGGCAGTAGGAGAATGTACTTTTTATGTACAAATTGCTGGTAAAGAATTTTATAGAGTCCCTCTATACAGACACAAGACAAAGATACTCAACAAATTAACATAGAATAAGTCTCTCTGTGGCTATTCAGGGTGATTGTTCAGTGCTACATCTGGCTCAAGGGTGCCTAAATCACTGATTGCCAGGACCAGCCAGTGGGTCCAGACAGGCTGAGGGCAACACAAAAGCAGAGGGTATTGAAAGTTGTCTTCTTGTGGCTCCCAGAGGCTCTTGGTGAATTTCCATGAGCAGACACCTGAGAGTGACAAGCTGAGCTGCAGCTTCATGTGACCCAAGTGCTTCCTGGGTGTGTACTTGGCTGGGACTGGCTTTCAGACCACCTTGGTACCTGTGTCCAGGTCAGAGAAGCTGCTGAGAGCTCTGGATCTCCTTTAGGGAGCAGGCTGAGGGGAGGAAGGTGTGGGCTGCACACTCCTGCCACAGACATGCTTCCAGCTGCACACGGGCTCCTGTAGCCACTGTCACCCACAGAGCTTGCACAAGCTCTGCACAAAGCAGATTTGCCCCCATATATTCTGGAAAAGTATCAGTTGGAAGCATAAGGAAAGGCAGTACTTGGGTTAGGGTGTTCCACCTCTACTGGGAGCTGAAAGCCCTCGTGCACTCTTCTGTGGTGCCCACCATCAGTTTGTGCAAGAGCTGCTTCCACATCTGGCCCAGAGCAGCCACCTCTGTCCTGTTTCTCTTCACTGCACACATCCTTCCTCTGCTGCCATCCCTGACCCCCAGGGCTGTCCCATCCCTGCAGCTGATGCCTGCTGTCCCCAGCCCTGCTCCAGTGACCTCCACACCACAGAGAGCTGATGGCCAAGCCTGTGGCTGGTGGGCAGGAGCTCCATAGCCTGGAACTGCCAGAAGGGCAGGTCAACACTCTGGATTCTGTCACACTGAGAGAGTCTGGCAGCACACAACTCTTCCTGTCATTCTCTGGCTGGCAGGAAATCAGAGGAAGGCTCTGACAGGTGTACAGTCACTGTGGGTAAGGGCTACAGGAATGGAGGGAAAAGCTGCTGAGATGGAGAAGAACTGGGACAAGGCACTACTGGGAAAGCACTGAGCCAGGCTGCCTCTCCCATTGGAAGCCACATTTTGGTGGTTTAACACCAAATCAAGTATAGAATCACAGAGTCCTTAAGGCCCTCCAAGATCATCAAGTCAGGCCTTTGACCAAATGCCACCATATCACTAAACCATATTATGGCAAAGTACCACATCTGCACCACTGCTCTGGGGACAAGCTGATCCCAAAGTCCTGAGAGTGGCAAGTAAACAGTAAAGGAGAACTGGAGGGTTGGAGTAGATCACTGCTGAATCTTAGTGCAGTTTGTGCCTGTCACTACTTGGAAGTAGACAAAATTTGGAAACATCTTACAGGGGACCAAATCTGATAAATTTTGTCATTGAAAATGTCTGAATGGCTGATTGAAATGCTTTATGCTCACATCAAAACATTTCATTCACTAAAAGCCAAGCCATGACAATGCAATTTTTAATGACAGGCAGCACCTGCACAAACTAACCCGAGGCTGAATTTGGAAATATCAAAAGCAAAATGAAACCTCAATTGAAACAAAATCCTTCACTTCAGACTCAAACATCTCCAATACGTTTTCATTAAAAAAAATTCTACCACATCTCTGTTGCCTGGAAACTTTTTCATTTGAGGAAGAGCAGGTTTTGCTCTAGGAAATTTACTCAGACAAAAGCCTGGATTCCCGGGGCATTGCAGGGGGATCCCTTTGCTGCTCACAAGCAAGTTACCATCTTGGGACCCTGCAGGTGCCAGGTACTGCAGGAAAGGCACTGAGGGAAGCCCAGTCTTGATTCTGAGCTGTGCTCAGGCACAGGAGCCGGGGGTCCTGCGTTGTGTCCAGAGGGAACTGTGACACCACAGGCTATCCCAGACAGCACTTAGAGCCCCTAGGGGGAAACTGCATCCAGTCCCAAAAGACTTGGCCAAAACTTTGGGCAAACAAAGAGCAATGGTTGTGTCCAGCCCAGAGCTGGCAGAGACACCTCCCAGCTGTGTCTCTCGTCTTTCAATCCCAGTGGTGTCTCTTGTCTTCTGTATGCTTTGAACCCCAGCAGCAGGTCAGCAGGGTCCTCCCCTGAGCAGAATGGCTGAGAGAAACAGGAGAGGTGGGGAAGAGTTGTGGGGGAATAAGAACCCTGTGCCTGTGCCTTTCATCATGGATTGAGGTGCCCTGAACTCAGGTTATGCTCTGCACCAGCAGGGAGGTGTGTCACAAGGATACAGGATGGATCAGGCTGGGTGCAGCTCTGAGCAGCCTGGTCTGGTGGAACCCTAACCCTGACCCTGTCCCCTCCCTCAGCAGGGGAGTTGGAATCAGATGTGCTTGAAGGTCCTTCCCAAACCAAATCAATCTGTAATTCTGTGATCCTATGGTTCTAATCCCCTGCTTTGCCCTGGAGGAGCTGCCCATTGCAATGATGGGGCAGCAGAACCTCCCTCAAGGTTTGCACTTTGCTTTTTCAGTCTGGATTGTGCCACTACTTTAGTCACGAGTGTGAGAAGCAGCTGTTTAGACAAAGAACTGCCTGTGCAGGCTGGGATTTTCAAAGACACTCAAGCAAGGCCTTGAAAATTGCAAAGAGCAGCAAACAGCACATCTGCAGAATGGCTGCCTTGGGAGGAGAAAACCTGGCATAACCTAACACCTGCTGAGCAGCAAGGCAGTGTCCAGGGCTTGCCTTTCAGCCCGTTGTGGAGCTCTCTGTGCCAAAACAGGGCAGAGAAGGAACAACCATGTCATGACAGAGCTGAATACATTTAATGCACTCAAGCGGGAAGGGAGGGCAATAATTCACTCTGGAGCAGGACTGCCTTGGGATGGTCTGGCACAGCAGATGATTTATATTGAGAGTTGGGCTTGGCAGGTGCTTTTATGGAACAGAAGTTTGGTTTTCAATTGTATTCAACCTGTCCCAAAAGTTGTTCAAACCATTCCAGTTTGTGGCATGGCCAACTATTAACTAGGCCAGTTGGGAAAGAAGTGCACAAAACTGCCCTCTTCTGTTTCCTGGGAGCTGGGTAGTGCTGGGTGCTGCCAGAGGCATGACACATTGATCAGAGCTCTGAGCCTCTTCAACATCCTGCCCCAAATATCTGGATGGACTGGCAGAAACTCAGAGCTGGGCTCCTCCCCTGCCCCAACCCTCTCCCCTGCCCTCCAGCCCCCCGTGCTGCCATGCTGAGAGCATTGAAGGGCCAGATGAGAGCACTGAGATTGAAAGGCCAGATGAGAGCACTGAGATTGAAAGGCCAGATGAGGCCACATTTTCCCAGCACTGTGGCAGAAGGACAGACAGCTTGTCCATGGGGCTGTCCTAGGAAGGGTGTCCAGGATGGGTTTTGCACCAGCCCTGCAGTATCAGCTTGTGAGAGGCTGTGGCCAAGCCTTATGCTCCTGAAGCCAGTGCTGGCCACTCAGCAGGCCAGACAGGAGGGGTGTGGAGGGGACTAGGGCACCCCCAGCCCTGTGCTCACAGCCTGGGGGCAGCTGGCTTGTCCACTTCACTCTGGAACCTGGATCCCTGCTTTGGGCTCTGTTAGACAAGGCTTTGCTGCCAGAGCTGTGGGGATGGACAAGCCTCTGCTGGTGGCCAGGCCAGCATGAAATGTTTGCCTTCATCATGAGACTCTGAGTAAATGAAAACTCAAAAAAAATAAAATTGCTCCTGCAAATGTTTCTGCCTTCCCTTTATTTTGTGCAGGAGGATGAATTTGCAGAGTGAGAAGGGAGGTATCACCTTAACTCAGGGAAGAAGAACAGGCTCTGGGGGATTCACAGGCAATCCCTTCCTGAATTCCAATGGCTGAGCTTGCATATGGGGATGGAGTCAGGAAAAAAAAACAAAACAAAAAAAACAACAAAAAAAAAAAAAAAACCCAGAAATTCACAAAATTCAGAAGCTTAAATAAAATTTAAAATAGCTCTTTTAGTATCATCGATGTCATGCACCTAGACTTTTACTAAAGCTGAGCAGCACTGGCTTTCCTGCTGGTACTGGGGTGGAAAACCACAAGGCTGATGTTATGATGTTAGGTACAGAGATATCACTGGGCATATCCCACTGGTATCTGGAAGGGCTATCAGAGGCCACGGCATGAGTCTGGACATGGATTTCATCTATTTTCCTTCCCCCAGCACCCAGGCACCAGAACTTTTGGGGTGCACAGCCCAAGGCTGGGGCTGTGCCCGGCATATCGCCCCCTGACACTCCCACCCTTTGCCCAGACTGCCTGCCAGGCTGTCTCCAGCTGATAACCTGCTGGCAATGTGCGTGCAGAGCTGTGCTGCAGGGCCCCCAACACATCATCCTGCAGCTCCCTGCCAGCCTGCTCACCAGCTCCCTCAGGCAGTGACCTGTGTCCAGAGCCACAGCCCAGAACTTGGAAAACTCAGTGAGGCAGCACTGTCAGGAGGGGCTGCGACCAAGCTGTGTAAAGCTGTGCATCTGCAACCCACGCTGAGCTAAACCAGCCACTCAGTGCAGACATAGCACCTGTCTGGAGCAGTCAAGAGCCTAAGCAATGTGGCAGCCTCAAGTTTTGGATGCCAACAAAGAGGTGTTTTGCACCTGAAAGGATGATGAAGTGTTGGTGTTGCTGCTGGAGCATTTCCTGGTCTGTGCCTGCTGCACCCACACCACAAAGGGAAGGGATTTCAAAAGCACCACAGGCAGTTGCAAGTTGCAAAAGTGTTTTTTCCTAGCTGAAAACAGATCCCTCCTCACCTCACACAGCCCACAGGACCTCACCTCTTGCACTGACTTTCTCACCGTGCACCCACACACTTGTGTGATCTGGCATGTGATGCTGCCTGTCATGTCCTAATGCACTATCAAAGGCATCAAGGAGAAGTTTAATTCTTACTGATGAGGTAAATGAAATAGGGTTGGGACATTTTTATGCTCTGAATAAGGGAGAGGGGGGTCACCAACAAGCCATGGTTGAGAAATCTGGCAAAAGAAGTGTCAAAGCAGGTGGGGTAAGCTGCACCCAGGGGTAGAAAACCTTCCCAGCCCAAGAATTCAGGTTCAGCTGCCATCTGTGAATGCAGCTGGTGCTCAAGAGGCAAAGCTTGACTGTTGCAAGCACCCCGTGCTCGGGACCCTCCCTGGCTCTGCTTTGCTGACAGGGCAGGACAATGGAGGCAGCTCCGGAAGCAAAGAAAGTTCAAATTCCTCCAGCCAATTACCTCATGGCAGTAAATCTTCCACCTCTCCTTCCCAGCCACAGGTGAAGCCTGTCTATTGTCTGGGGAGCCTGTCTGTCTGCCCAGCACAAAAGGGAGAACAATCCGTGGGTTTGTGTAACATCCGATACATGAAAATGCAGAAGAAAGCAGGGAAAGGGCCAAGGAGAGCTGGGTGGGGAAGAGAGCCCCAGAGGCTGCTGTGATGCTGGGGTGTCTGGTTTGCTTCCAGCCTGTTGGTGCAGGTGTCATTCAGGCTGGATGCTGGTCAGGGATGTGCTGGGGAGGACTGGGGATCCCTCAGGGTTTTCAGAGAAGGGGTTCTGCTGGCCTAGAAGGGGCCTGCTGCCCACAGCACTGTCCAAACCCTGTCCATGCACCCTAAAGCTGTCTTCCCTGAGGCCAAGGTGCCCAGTCTTCTGGCAGCTAAGTGGCAAACAGCCCCTGAGGGCTAGTGGATCATCGTGGTGGTCATCTTCTGGTCCCTTCTGTGGTGCCCCACTGCACTGCCAGGCACCAGAAGAAAATGGAAAGAAGAAAGTATTTTGTGCTAACGAGATCCAGACTTTCACAGAGCAACATCTCTTTGTTATTACCATCAGAGCTGATGGTCCTGCATTGCTTATGGGCCAATGGATGCTAATGGAGGTGCACTCTCCAGCCTTGCAGCTTGCTGGAGCCACCCTCACCTTGCCTTTGGAAAGTTCAAGGCATGGTTCTTCCCAGGAAAGACCAAGGTTCTGGAGGAGCCAGAACCATGTCCAGTACATGTTTCATGCACTGTATCCTGCTGTATCCTGCTCTGTGGCTGTGGAGAGAGAGGAGCACTGCAGCAGTGTCTGCGTTCTGAGGCATTTTCTGTAGTCTGGAAGAGCCAGGAGCTGCACCTGTGAACTGCTGGGGCTGGACTGCTCCACAGTGTGAGTCCTTCCATCTGCAGCCCTCTCTCTCAAGCCCAGCTATGGCCAGACTCCATATCCCAGTCTTGCTAGACCAGATTCCTGAGAGCAGGGGATAGCCCAAATGAAAGCAAAGAATTCCTTTAAAGCAAACTTCTGATGAGACAACAGAGTGAGTCCAGAGCTGTGCAGACCATGAGAGACTGAGGAAAACCCAGTGAGGGGCAGAGATCAGGCTTGCTGGGTCCTTGGACATCTGGGTGATGTCTGACCACCCTCTTCCTGCCCCTGCTGCGCCACCAGACCAGGTGTTCTGCTGACCACCAGACCTGTTCCCAGTGTTTGATGCCTGGGTGCAGGAGAGGAGCAGCTTCTGGATGGGTGTGAAGGACACATCCCTTGTACATGTTTGACAGGGCACATCCCATGTGCTGTGCCCTGGGGACCCTGTCTGTATGCAGGAGGTGGAGGCTGGACACAGGACTATGGGGCAGGCACAGGACAGCACAGGATGGTTTTCTTGTTTGTGTTCCAGCACTCTGCTCTGCTCAGTGCTTTGACAGGCATTGGCTGCAGTGGGCACCCCCTGTCCTCTGCAGCCCCAGTGCAGCATTGTGCCACCTTGTTCTCTGCTTTCTCCAGGACACAGAATAGTACCCAGTGATGCTGGCAGGTTCTCTCTGTACAGTTTAGGCACCTGTAGCCCCCAGGCAGCAGAGAAAGGAGTGGGGTCCTGCAGTGTGGAGGCATAGCAAGGCTCTGGCTGCATGCCCAACTCCAGGTGACTCCTCTGCCCTGTTTGAGTGGAGCTGACCTTGGACACACTGACATTTGTGTGGGTAATCCAGGGAATGCTTTGGGGTTTGACTGCCTTCCCACTCAGGATGTGGCCACGCACCCTGGGATATGGGCAGACTCCTTATCATGGTTGGAACAGTTGCTGGCAGCCTGATCATGTATAAACCACCTTTAGAGCCATGGCTTGACTTGCTTCAGGTCCCTGTGGTTCTTTAGGGTGGAAGGAGGCAACTCTGGATGCCAGTGAGACAAGTAGCATCACCCTGGGCTGGGCCAGCACTCTCACCCAACTCCAGTTTGCTGGTTTTATCTCACGCAGTTCAATTGTGCAAAATGTTTCTGGGGGAAAACAGTGATTGTGTTATTTCTTCCCCATGTTTTGCACTCAGCTTTAGGATCAGAAGCATTTCACTGCAGACTTAGGCACAGAAAGTGACAATGTCTTCTACACTGTGCTTAGAGCTGACACAGCTACCATGACCCACCCAACTGCTGAACGTTGTGGGGGGAATCTGAAACCACCATCACAGCCCCAAAGTGATGTTGCACCCAGTCTCTTCTGCTGAGTGATGGATGATGGCTGATGTCTCCTCAGCAGGCTGCACAGGTGCCCACTTGAGAGCCAGCTGTGCCCACACATCATCTGGAGCCGTTTCTCACAGCCACAAACCGAATGTCAGTGTCCTGAAGGGCCCTTGGAGTGGTCCCCACACTGTTCCTGGTAGTTGGCAGGGCTGGATCAAGCTGCTTTTCATGGATGTTTTTGTGAAATGGGGCTAGGAATGTGCCACAGCCTCTCCACCTGTCAGTGCCCCAGCAGAATCCCAGAATCTCAGACTGGTTTGGGTGGGAAGGGTCCATAAATTCATCTTGTTCCACCAGCCTGCCATGGGCAGGGACACCTCCCACCAGCCAAGGTTGCTCAGAGTTCCATCCAGCCTGGCCTGGAATACTTCCAGGGATAGGGCAGCCACAGCTTCTCTGGGCACCCTGTGCCAGGGCCTCACCACCCTCAGAGGAAAGAATTTTTTCCTAATGTTCAAGCTGAACCTACACTCTGTCAGTGTGAATCTATTTTTCTTGTGCTGTCACTCCAGGCCCTTTTAAACAGTCTCTCTCCATCTTCCTTATCAGCTCTGTTCAGGCACTGAAAGGCTGCAATTGGGTCACCATGGAGCTTCTCTCCTCCAGGCTGAACATCCCTGATTCCCTCAGCCTTTCCTTGTAGGAGTTGTGCTCCATCTCCCTAATCCACTTGGTGACCTCCTTGGGACTTGCTCCAGCAGGTCCCTGTCCCTTCTGAGCTGTGCAGAAGAGGTGGGAGCCCCACCTGGCTCTGCTCACAGCACTAGGAGGGTCTCTACAGCTTCTCAGTGCTTGTAATGAGGTGTCTGAGCTGGAGTGGGCTCCTGGCAGCAGTCAGGCACTCCAAGCACCCTGACCCCTGAGCAGTGACTGAGCTTCTGCTGTCATGGCCAGAGGATGGCAGAGGCATGGGCTGTCACTGTCAGCAGGAGCTGGGCGAGCTGCAGCCTGCTCTGGTCACTGCTTGTGGCCCCTGGAAACTGAGCTGTGCCACCATGGGACACATCACAAGCCCCGTGAGGAACAGCTGGGGGAGCTGGGGGTGCTCAGCCTGGAGAAAAGGAGACTCAGGGGAGACCTTACCACTCTCTACAGCTCCTGAAAGGTGGCTGTGCTCAGGGGGGGTTGGATTCTTTCTCCAGGCAGCACTGACAGAACCAGAGGTCACAGTCTCAAGCTGCACCAAGGGAAATATAGGTTGGATATGAGGAAAAAGTTTTTTTGTGGAAAGAGTGATAAAGTTCTGGAATGGCTGCCCGGGGAGGTGGTGCAGTCACCATCCCTGGGGGTGTTTAACAAAGCCTGGATGTGGCTCTGGGTGCCAGGGTTTAGCTGAGGTGTTGGGGCTGGGTTGGACTCGATGATCTTGAAGGTCTCTCTGGTGGTTCTGTGAATTCTGTGAATCTGACAGGGGTCCTGGAGCGAGGTGGGGCACCAGGGAAAAGGCACAAAATACTGCAGGGGCTGGTGGGAGGCACAGGCCCCAACCATGGGTGAATGCTGCTGCAAAGCACTTTCACAAGTTAACACCCTTATTCATACCTCAAACAGAAGCAGTAAAACATGGAAGAAGTAATGAAGAACATCTTGAACACTGTTACTCTGCTCTGGCTGCAACAGATATCTCCAAACTCCAACTGGAGCACAGGGAATGGTGCCCAGCAGAGGGAGGGCAGATGGGAGGAAACACAGGGTGACATGCTGGGCTCCCAGCCTGGGGCTGGGAGTGGACACAAGGCTTTGGAGCTGGGCCTGCTGCAGGGAGTGACAGCCTTTGCTCACAACTGGCAGGAGTCCTGGTGCCCCAATACCATTTTTAAGTGGGCTTCTGCTTGGGAATGCAAAGGAAAACCACAAGACACAAGTTGTTACAAACACTGAATCACCCTGGGACTACAGGAATGAGTATTCTGGTGCAGATCTCACTGTTCAGCCTCTGAAAAAGTCTGGAATAGGTCTACTAATCTAATATCTCAATGATACTTGGATTCCAGACAGTGCTCCAGTTTTCTGTGCCCCATCAGATAGTGCATTCCTACCTCCATGCTATATCCACCTGCATCAGTACATTCTTGTCACAGTACTGCAAGCAATTCCAGTCTTGCTTTTGACACCAGAGATGTCCATCCCCAGCCTTCAAATGCCCCATATGTGTGCAGAATGATGCACATATTAATTTATCTTAAAGAGACATCAGATTTTCAAGGCAACCATCTCAGTGTACACCAGTTCCCTTCCAGCAATGGCTGCAGTTAAGGTTCCAAACACATCCAGTCTCCAAAAGTTTCCTGGATTGCAAGAGAAGTGTGCATTCTATTTGCCATGTTAGAGCTGGGGCAGCTCTCTGCTGTTCCTTGGGCAGGTTTCTTTATCTCTCCCACAGCCAATCCTCCCTCCAGGAGATCTCTGCTGTCCATGGCCACTGAGTGTCCCTGCAGGGCTGATCAAATTCCATCATCCCATGGGGAGATGCTGCGCCCAGGGCAGGAGCCAAGCATTCCTACCTGGATCCAATCTGAGCCTGGAACAGCACAGCAGCCTTTGCCCCCTGCATTCCCAGAGGAGCAGCTTTCTCCTGCCCTGCATTGCCAGAGGGAGAGCAGGCCCATCTCCAGCAGCCCTGGAGCTGCAGAGGAAAACTCCAGCCTTGTGCAGGATCCCTGCTCCAGCAGAACCACAGCTGGCCCTGCAGGAGGGCTGCAGCCACCATGGAATGGCACTGCTGCCACCACCCTGACCCACAGGGGGTCAGGGCCTGTTCTGACTCTATCAGTGGGGTTTTTTTGTACTATTGCATTTGTATTTATTTTTAAATTTTGCTAGTAAAGAACTGTTATTCCTGCTCCCATATCTTTGCTTGAGAGCCCCTTAATTTCAAAATTATAATAATTTGGAGGGAGGGGGTTTCCATTTTCCATTTCAAGGAAGGCTCCTGCCTTCCTTAGCAGACACCTGTCTTTTCAAACCAAGATACCCACATTGCTTCTGCTCTTAGCCCACACTGTCCTATTCCCAGTTCCTGCTCTGCTGCCAGCCAATGGCTCTCAGACCTCCTTATCTCCCTCTTCAAAACTGTCCCCGTGTCCCCCACCTGCACAGCTGGCTACCCTTCTCTCCATGGTTGGAGAGGAACATCTGCTGGGCAGCTCACAGACTGCATCCTCCCCCACAAAACCTTAATTTCCTTTTCTACCGCACTGACTAAAGAAAATTTCTGCAGCTTTTCCCACATTTGTTGCTGAGCTTCCAGCTCTGTCCATGGCCAGTCATGCAGGGCCCTGCAAATGTGCCATTTTCCAGACCAGAACCCTCCTGGATATCCATCACTTTTCACCAGAGGCAGCTGCTGTTGATGTTGGGTTGCACAGTCAGCTTTAGGTATAGACAAAAAAAGTCAAAGGAGGAGCAAAATGAAAACATCACCCTTGGCTAGCTGCTGAGGAGATCTGTGTAAAGATCTGGACAGTGGCTTAAGACAAGGAAAATTTGTGTCAAGTTACCCAGACTGACTCTGTCCTAGAATGAGAATCACAGAATGGTTTGGGTTGCAAGCAGCCTTAATCCCATCCCATTCCACCCCCTGCCATGTGCAGGGACACCTTCCACCATCCCAGGCTGTTCCAAGCTCTGTCCAACCAGGCCTTGGACATTCCCAGGGATGGGGCAGCCACAGCTGCTCTGGTCATCCTGTGCCAGGGCCTCACCACCCTCACAGGGGAGAATTTCTTCAGTATGTTTAACCTAAAATTCCCCATTTTCAGCTCAAACCCATTGCTCCTTGACCTGTCACTACAGCTCCTGATGAAGAGTCCCTGCTCAGGACCTCCACGTGCCCACACCAGCACTCACCAGAGAATATTTGGGCCATTGGCTGTGCTGGGCAGTCACTGCTTCCCTCTGAGCTGTGCTGGGAGCCAGTAGAAGATGGAACAAAACAATGAACCCATTGCAGAGACAGAAAAAATGTTTTTGACTGATATTTTCTTTGTCAAATGCGCTTGTAGAATGATAATTCAAGACTTGGCAAGTCAGCATTAAGTTTTCTAATTTGTGGAGGCACAGGCTGCAAAACTCTGGAAACACTAAAATGCTCTGTATTTTACAAAGACCCTTGGAATACATTATTCTTCATGCAAACTGACATAGTTAAATGGACTGAATTGCTTGAAATCAGTTCAGACAAAACACTGTCTTCAACTGAGAACAAATGCTCCTGCTTTTCAGCTTATGAGAACAATTGGAATATATTGTTCTAGGATACTGTTCTAGGATTTTTTTCCTGTTTCCTACAGTTTGTCCATCTCCATTTACAAAGACCACCAGCCAGGAATCAGAAAGGACCTGGTGAAAAGGCAGCTAATCTGATCAAGACTGACTGAAATATTCCCAGTGTCTTTTTTGAAACAACAGCAAAGCTTGAAATACAACATTTGCTTTCTGTTTTCTACCTAGAGAACAATTCTCCAGCAGTAATGTCTCTATCACATCACAGACACTCTAGGGCTCCAGTTAGGAAACCTGTTAGCAGGATTATCTGAGCTACAGGTCCAAGCAAGTGCCTCCTATTACAGAGTTCAGTGTCTTTGTGAAGTCAAACATGGTTTTGTTTGACCCAACCAGATGCTTTGACTGGGCATTGGAGGATGCCAGTCAATTCTTCATGATTCACTTTCCCAATGGAAACTTGAGACATTCTGGCAAACACCACTATGTTCTGAAGGAAATATTCAATTTGAGGACAAAAGTGCATTTTGCTACTTAAAAAATCCCCTAAGCCAGAAACTTCCCTCTCCCATTGAGCAGCTCCTGCCTGGAGAAACGGCGCCAAGAGCTGCTTGTTTTGGAGCCAGATTTTCAGAAGAGTTCAGCTTCCCTGTAGGCACCTCAGTACAGTCTGGATTTCATAAAGTAGCACCAGCAGTTCCTCTTGACATAATGACTCAATCTTTGAGCACCCCACCACCAAATATACTGAGCACTTAAAATCCAGCTGTCATGGGGTGACCCTGGCCAGGCACCCACCAAAGGTGCTCACTCATTCCCTTTGCAGCTGGACAGGGAGAGAAAATTCCATGAAGGGTTCGTGGGTTGAGATCACAATGGGAGAGATCACTCATCAAAAACTGTCATGGGCAAGACAGGCTCTAATTGGAAATATGAAATTAGTTTATTACCAACAAAATCAGAGCAGGATAACGAGAAGTAAATAGTCCCTAAAAAACACTCTCCTCCCACCACTCTTCCTTCCCAGCTCTACCTCCTACCCTGGCAGTGCAGGGACACCAGGAATGGGGGTCTGGGTCAGTTAATGCCCTGTGGCTTCTGCTGCTGCTCAGGGAGAGGAGTCAACCCCCTGCTGCACCCTGGGGTCCCTCCCAAGGGAGACTTCTTCATGAACTTCTCCAGTGTGAGTCCATCTCATGAGCAGCAGCTCCCTGTGAACTGGGCAGCATTAGACCATCCCAGGGACAGCAGTCCTCCCCAGACTGCTTCAGCGTGGGGCACCCTGCCACGGGGTCAGTCCTTCAGGGACAGGCTGCTCCAGCCTGGGAGCAGGGCCTGTCTCCTCACAGGTCTCCCAGGGGATCATGGACTCCTCTCAGGCATCCACCCACCCCTGTGGGGGCTCCTGCAGGGGCTGCAGGTGGATCTCTGCATCCCCCTGGATCCCATGGGCCATGGGTGGATCTCTGCATCCCTATGGATCCGCATGGTCTGTGGGTGGATCTCTGCATCCCCCTGGATCCCATGGGCCATGGGTGGATCTCTGCATCCCTATGGATCATCCCCATGGGCCATGGGTGGATCTCTGCATCCCTATGGATCCGCATGGTCTGTGGGTAGATCTCTGCATCCCCTGGCTCCCATGGGCTGTGGGTGGATCTCTGCATCCCTATGGATCCCCATGGGCTGTGGGTGGATCTCTGCATCCCTATGGATCCCCATGGTCTGTGGGTGGATCTCTGCATCCCTATGGATCCGCATGGTCTGTGGGTGGATCTCTGCATCCCTATGGATCCCCATGGTCTGTGGGTGGATCTCTGCATCCCTATGGATCCGCATGGTCTGTGGGTGGATCTCTGCATCCCTATGGATCCCCATGGTCTGTGGGTGGATCTCTGCATCCCTATGGATCCCCATGGTCTGTGGGTGGATCTCTGCATCCCTATGGATCCGCATGGGCTGTGGGTGGATCTCTGCATCCCCTGGCTCCCATGGGCCATGGGTAGATCTCTGCATCCCTATGGATCCCCATGGGCTGTGGGTAGATCTCTGCATCCCCTGGCTCCCATGGGCCATGGGTAGATCTCTGCATCCCCTGGATCCCATGGTCTGTGGGTGGATCTCTGCATCCCTACGGATCCCCATGGGCTGTGGGTGGATCTCTGCATCCCCCGTGGATCTCTGCATCTCCTGTGGCTCCAAATGGGCTGCAGGGGCACAACTGCTTCATCGTGGTCTCACCAGAGCCTGCAGAGGAATCTCAGCTCTGGTGCCTGGAACATCTTCTGCCCCTCCTTCTCCACTGCCCTTGGTGTCTGCAGAGTTGTTCTCCCATGTTTTCACTTGGGTCTTTTCTGGCTGAAATTAAAACTGCTCAATCAAGCTTTTTGATTATCTTTCTTCTTAAAAATGTTATCACAGAGATGTGACCAACCTCTCTAACTGCCCAGCTTTGGCCAGCAGGATGTCCATCTTCAGAACAATCAGGGACTGGCTCTGCCAGACATGGTGGAAGCTTCCAGCAGCTTCTCACAGAAGGCACCCCTGTAGCCCCCTGCTACCAAAAGCTGAGCCATGCAAAACCAATACACCAAACTAGACAGAGATCCTTCAGAGGGGCCTGGGTCTGTCTGACCCAGGTTGGAACAGGAGGAAGGAAGCAGGACATGGTTCCTGTGAAGTTAATGATATTTTGGAAAGGCAGAAGAGTCAGAGAAGTGGTAGTATAAGTTACCAGGATTAGTCTGTAATATTATCATGATGGGATCAGTAACCCATGCTTTTATAGTTTCATTTATACCAATTCTGTGTCTCAGTTATATTCACTTTTATAATCATTCCACTGTCAGCTCACACATAGAGAGAGAACCCTGCACTCAGAACAGGCTTGAAAACTTCTGAAGTTGAATTTTTTGACGAAAGTGCTTCACAGCGTGGGAACTTGCTCTGAGCAGCAAAGGGAGGAAAGGCCTGGCAAAATGAACATTTTCCTAAGCTCCTGAGTCAAAAGCATGTGAAACTGGCTGGGGCAGTAAAGCAGGACCTGCTGGAGTCAGCAAGGGAAGCAGGGATTTGAGACCAGAGCAAGGAACTGATTCATGGGGATGACAGAGAATCCCATTTTCTCTCTCTTTCTTTTGCCATCTCCTTTGTGAGCTCTGGACCCGGAGCCTGTGAGATTTGTATTTAATTGCAGATCAGAGCAAGGGCAGGCACCACTTTGGGTCATTCCTTTTGGATCATTCCTTTTGACTTCAGCAGACTTACCACACAGTTTTATAGACTACAGACTAGGCTTTATAGACTTGGTCTGCTGTGACTTCCTCCCAACCCTCAACACCCGCCTGTTTGATCACCCTGAGGACCAAGCTGGCACATTTCTCAACCTGCCTGCATTGCCTCCAGGAACTGCTCCTAGCTGGTCATTACACCCCTGCAGCCCACTGCTGTGTGCACACAGGTGCCAGTTTGTCTCTGGTTTTCTCAAAACTGATTTTCCCCTCATCTGTTCTCCTGGCAAAGCTCTGGCATCTGGCAGAGGCACAGATTTCTGTGATACTCTCCCAGTTCTTGGTTCCTCCTGCCTTCTGCTCTCAAAATGCCCACTGATCATTTTGTCATTTCCTTTCTCTTGACCAGTTATCAGCCCACACCAACTGAATCCCTTTAAGAGAGTTTGATGTGGGCTCATTTTGGAAGCACTGTAAATTCAACCACTAATTTCTGTTGGACCAGATGCCTGTTGGCACCTTCAATGAATGGTTTCCTTTTCTCAGACTCTCCTCTTTTTATCTTCTATCACAATTACCCTTTATAATTTAGTCTACTGTTTCTGTTCCTTTCTTCTACCCTCACTCCTCTGATGGGCTTGAGGGTCTGTGATTCCTTGGGTTGCCCCTGAAGCCTTTTTGAAATCTGGTGTTGCATTTGTCCCCTTGCATTTTTCAGGCAGCAGAACTGGTTTGAGCAGTGGGCTAAGCACAATGGTTGGTAGGTCAATAGTGTCAAATTTGGATGCCTTTAGGAGCCATGTGAATTCCACCTGATATTTTTTGTTATTCATCCTACCCATTTGTTTTCAGATTTGTCCACATTAAGAATGACTTTGAGGGAAGCACCCACAGCCTGTTCTCAGGGGAAAAAACAAAGAAAATGATTTAATTTTATGGTGATGGCCTTGTGTTTGAGCAGCTCTTCCCATCCCTGCCACCTTTTGGCCTGATGGATTGCCTGCACCTCCTGTGTTAGAAATATTATTAATGGCTGCAATTACAGAGAAAAAGTAATTAGCTATTAAGAGTTGTCTGGCTCATTTGCCCCATTTCCCAATCATGTGAAGGGGTACAAGGTACTGACTCCTTTTGCACAATCATAAAATTCCCAAAGCCATTAGGAGTAAGGGGATAACATTGATGTTTGATGTTTGTCTCCATCAGCCTGTCATCAGCAGTGATGTCATCCCAGTCAGGATTTTGGGAGGAAGGTCCCTGGCATTGCCCCAGCCTGGGTGAGTCAGACAAGTCCTGCTTATGCTAAGACAAGACTTGGCTGTGGAGACACAATGCTGCTCCTCCCACCTCTGGGCAGGTGACCACACTGCCCTGGGAGCCAGATTTGGCTTCCTTTATCCATTGTCAGACCAGCATGAAAGCACCAGGAGAGCAGCTCTGAAAGCCAGAGGGGTTGTGTGTCCCTCAGCTGTGCCACATTCTCTTTGTGTGCAAGTAGGATGGCTTATTTCCATTGTACATCAAGGTTTGGGAAATCAGCTAGGAGTGATGAGAAAAGAGAGCTTCACTCTTGATCTTGAAAATTAGATTGTAGGGTATGCCTTTTCAAAACTGCAACTCAGAGACATCTGAAGTTTGGCAAGAGAATCCTCAGAAGATAAAACAAAAATTTTCTTTTGGACCAGAAACAAACTTGAGTATTTGGTGATGCCCTTTGGCCTATGTAATGCTGCAGTTACCTTGCAAAAATTTTAATTATGTTTTTTTGAGATTTACTAGATTCCTTTATAATAATGTTCTTGGACAACAGCAGTATTCTTTTTACAGGACATGAACCAACCTGAGCAGCTTGTAAAATCAGTCCCAGAATATTTGAGTTGTCACAAACTCATATGCCAAATTAAAGAGGTAAAATTCTGAAAGGTCTTCCGTGGAATTCCTGGGCTGCTTCAGCTCCCCAGAGGCAATGGAAATGAACTCTGAGAAATCACAGACGTGGCCACGCCAAAGACAGTTACTAGGTTTCAGTGCTTTCTTAGCTTCATTAGCTTTTATCACCAATTAATTAAAGACTTCACCAAATAATCTTCCCATTTCTGGACTTAACTAAAGAGGGGGAACGTTTGAATCTCACCGCCTCAGTTTAGAAGCCTACAATGTACGTGCCTCCATCTGAGCTAGACTTTGGATTTCCTTTCTAGTCTCATGGGGGGAAACCAGTCCTTTCACTGTGTGATTCATGCTGCCTGGTTTAGATGTGCGCTTTAGGCGGAGGTAAATCACGCCCTGGTTGCTGAGGAAATATGGGATAATTTTGAACAGGTTTTTATAATTGTCCCATTCATAATACCCACAGACCCTTCCCATCAGGTCATTGTGAAAACAGCTCTTTCTCACTGTGCTGGAGGAGCAGTTCTAGTCAGGTAAAGACCTTTCAGCCACAGCTTGCTCCCTACATGAGCTATTCTTAGTGATGACAGCAGCTGAATTCAAGAGAATTAGCTGCAATTGATGAGCTCCTGCAGCAGAGCCACTCCTGCCAGCCAGGGTGGGAACACTGAGGAGGATAAAGCACCATGATCACAAAACTCAGCCACTATTAACCCACTCTATCTCCTGATTATCATCTTTCTGTTCACCATTTTGCCTTTTGCATGTTGGAAAGATGCAGAAAGTGGGCTTGGATTAAAACCAGCTCTGGTCTGCAGTCCTGGAGGTCAGATTTAAAATCACCTCGGGTTTGTCAGTGTGAACTGTTCAGCCACACTAAGGAAAGTTTTGCTGACTCATAGCTCACAGTCTTCAAGCAAAGGTGCCCATGCAAGACACCCTTCAATGTCTTCAGAAAGGACTCAGAGGCAGCAGTTGAAGTGGCAATTGTGGGAGACACTAAACTGGGAGGACACAGAGGGCCTGCAGAGAGCTCAACAGATGAGAGAGCAGAACAATTATGGAATCATGGAATGGTTTGGGTTGGAAGGGACTTGAAAGACCATCTCAATCCACCACCTGCCATGGGCAGGGACACCTTCTATTAGCCCAGGTTGCTCCAAGCCCCGTCCAGCCTGGCCTTGGACACTGCCAGGGATCCAGGAGCGGCCACAGCTGCTCTGGGCACCCTGTGACAGGGCCTCCCCACCCTCACAGAGAAGGATTTCTTCCTAATATCTAAATCTTCCTAATTCTAATTCTTTCTTCCTAATATCTAAACCTAATCTCTGTCAGTTTGAAGCACTTTTCCCTCATCCTGTCACTCCTCATAAACGGTCTCTTTCCATCTTCCTTGCAGGCTCCCTTAAGGTACTGGAAGGCCCCAGTTATGGCACCCCAAAGGCCTGCCTTCTCCATGCTGAAAAATGAAGTTTTAACCAGGGCAAGTGCTAGATTCTGCACCCAGGATGGAGCACTTTGGATGTGTGGACACACTGGGAATGAGGGGCTGGAGAGCAGCCCCGTGGGAAGGGACCCGGGGTCCTGGTCCATAGCGAGTCGAAGGAGCCAGCACTGCCCTGGAGCCAGAAGGGCCAGCAGGGAGCCAGAAGGAGCCAGCACTGCCCTGGAGCCAGCACTGCCCTGGAGCCAGAAGGGCCAGCACTGCCCTGGAGCCAGAAGGAGCCAGCACTGCCCTGGAGCCAGCACTGCCCTGGAGCCAGAAGGGCCAGCGGGGTCCTGGGGGGCAGCAGGCCCAGCAGTGCCAGGGAGGAGATTATCGTGGCAACAGTCCCCTGAACAGGGAATAATTAGCATTATTGATGCTAATTAGTCATTAGCATTGACTCCATGATTGCAGAAGGCTGATCAATTGCTTTATTAAGCTATACTATATTATACTATACTATTAAGAAACTCGTAACCCTTGCAGACAGTCAGCTACAGCTTTAACCTAATTGGTCAATCAATCCAAATTCCATCCACTGTCCAATTAAGAAGCCACCCTTTGGTAAACAATCTCCATGACACGCTCCACATGTGCTCAACAACAGGTGCAGCAAGTGGAGATAAGAATTGTTTCTCATTCTTTTCTCTGAGCTTTCTCACAGCTTCTCAGGAAAATCCTGGGAGGGCTATGTCTCTCTCTGTTCAGAGGATATGTGATTACCACAGGAGATTGCCCTGTCCTGTCCTGTCCTGCTCTGCTCTGCTCTGGGGCAGCCCCACTTCAAGTGCTGGGGGCTGTTTTGAGCACCACAATATGAAAAAAATCTACACCTGTTAGACAGCATCTAAAGGAGGGGTGCTGGGATGGTGAAGAGTCTGTAGGGGTCACACGAGGAGCAGCTGAGGTCACTCAGGTGAGGAGAGGGGACTGAGGGGAGAGCTCATCTCAGGCTGCAGCTCCTCACGAGGGGCAGCTCCGATCTCTGCTCTCTGTGACAGTGACAGGACCTGAGGGAACAGCTGGAGCTGTCCCAGGGGAGGGTCAGGCTGGATATCAGGGAAAGGTTCTTCCCCCAGAGGGTGCTGGCACTGCCCAGGCTCCCCAGGGAACGGGCACGGCCCTGAGGCTGCCAGAGCTCCAGGGGTGTTTGGACAGCATTGCCAGGGATGCCCAGGGTGGGACTGTTGGGGTGCCTGTGCAGGGCAGGGGTTGGACTGGATGATCCCTGTGCATCCCTTCCAGCCCAGGAGATTCCTGATTCTGTGGTATGCACACATCAGCCTGCTCGCCCTGGCTGGGAGCCAGCTGGGAGCCCATAGTGGAATGCTTGGTTCAAGGTTTGAGCCAGCCACATTTCTGACCCAGGAGGTTGTTCACAGATTAGAAGCTTCTTACTATATTCTTTTTGACCAGCCTAGCATGCCTGGAGACAGGAGAGTGCTTTATAGGCCAAACCCTGCAAATAGATCAAGGCGAGGAACTGGAAGTGCCTCTGCATCTGTAATCACACCAGCTCTCTTTAGCTGATGTTTTGATGTAAGCTTACATTTCCTACCTCCATGGAATCAGAATGGCTTTTTATTGGCTTTATTAATCAGCTTAATTAAGACAATACACCTTCTACTGTGTACCCACCCTCCTGCTATTAAGGAGCAGCTCAGCTTTCCTTTACTTGTCAACTTGCTGCCTACTGGGATATCTCACTGCAAGCCTCAGATTTCATCCATGTTTTGGAAAGAGCTTCTTATCATACTGGGAACAGAAGAGATTTCACTGCTATGTATTCTCTTTAAGGTAATGGGTAAATAGAGAAACTAAACTAAACTCTGGGATGATGGTTTGGCTTGTACTGTTTGATTGACCAGGTGTATTTTATCCTGCTTCCCATAGCATTCCTCCTTTCATTTATCTGTACAATTGTCTGGACTGACAGGTCGAGGTCCATCAATTATTTCAATCTCTGCCACACTAAATTACAAAAGGCCAGATTTCTCACCTTGGCCAGACTGTGCCTTCTGTACCCTTCTGTCTTCAGAAGGGTTTACAGTCCCTTCTGAAAATATCAAAGGAAGTCTTTAAAGCCCAGCCAGATTTTCATTGTTGGGAGTCTCCAACTGCATCAAAAGAAGAGACAGTCTAGACAAAACACCTACAAACTGCACTCTCATCTAAAAATGTAACTGTTGTTTTTGTGGGGAACCTTTCACAATTTCTGCCCAGATCCACCCAATAAATTACATCTTTGCTGCTTTGAGTTCTTCCTCTGTTTCCTCATGAAGACACGTTTGAAAAAACACTTTCCTCCCTCTCATCTACGTTGGTGACCTTCCAGAGTGTCAAATCCAAAAAAATACTGATTGTGAGGGAGCTCACAGGGCAGCATTTCTTTGCTTTGAGAGTTGTGCACATTGGAGAACTCCTGGAAAGCCACTGAAATCTCATGAAAATTTGTCATCCATCAGACACTGGGAAATCCAGGACACACTGTGGTAGGTGGAGTCTCTACAGAGGCTCCGTGTCCAGGGAAACTCTTCCCCAACAATGTTGGACCTACATGAAAAATAATGGGCCGATAATCCCAAAAGCTTCCTACACTCAGCTGCCAATAGCTCCTCAAATCTCTTACTGATTCCTGCTTTGAGCACTAATCCAGCCTTTTCCTGTCCCCTAGACCTTATTTCTGTCTGGAAAAACACCTCTGTTTCTATTTTGTTCTGGTTTCAGCAGTTGCTCCAGCGGAGACCCACAGCACAGCATGTGAGTGTCAGATGGGTTCTTGAAGGCTTTTTTCCTCTTTCCCCATTCTTGGCAGGAAAACAGACTAGAAACATCTAAAATGCTTGGAAAGGAGGAATATGAAAGGCCAGCTGCGTTCACAAGCAGTCTTAGCAAAGCCAGCCCTTGGCCATGCCTCTCTGAGGGCAGGCACAGGCTGCCTTGGGAGGACCACGAGCTCCTGCACGCTGACAGACTGAATAAATCAGGGGTGGCCACCTGCCCATGCACCCCCCAGGCAGCCAGGCTTTGGGAGCACAACGAGTGCAACATAAACAAACCTGTCCCACGGGTAAAAACCCTCCTGACACAGCCTCAGCTCACTGAGGAAACCACGGCGGTGACTCTCTGCTGTCTCCAGGATCATTCTGGATGAGAGGGGCCCTGAGGTGGGAGCACAGGGCTAAGGCAGATCCACCCAGTGAATCTCAGGCTGCCAAAGGACCACAGTTCTCATGGCCAACAGGTCCCAAGTGTCCATGCTGGAGTGCTTGCACCTTCCTCACCAGGGGAGAAGCCAGACAGGCAATTCCCTGATGGGAGGAGTGCAAATGGCACCAGAACAGAACCTTAACACTTAATAAGTCACCTTGCTCTGTCCTAGGCATGGTGCCCTCCACACAGAGAAAAGAAAGTTATTCCTGGGGCACAGCTCCCTGCTGTGATCAGAGGATGTTGTTCCTTCTGGAAAACCCAGCTGCAGCCCCTTGGGGCTGTGCATCCCCCGGGAACCCAGAGCTACCCATCCCTGTCTGCCAGCACTGGCACTGGGACATGCTGCCTTCCATCCCACCCATCCAGGAACCTGTTCCCCCACAGCTGCAAAAGACAATTCAGTTAAACAGAGGAGATTTACAGGCACCATTGAGTCATGAGAATTCTAGGGGGAAACAGAAGCTTCTGACAGCAGGACTGGGTTTGAGTGCTCACACTGGGAAGAAGTTTGGAAGCTCATGTTTTGACATCCCTGCTGGTTGCTGTGGGGTCAACAGTGAAGGGACCCTCAAGCAGAGTGTTTCTAATTCCTTCTTTTGACAGATGTGATTCAGTGCAAATCCACTTGGCTGCATGACCTGGAAGCTGGTGGATGTGGAGGATTAAGAAGCAGGTAATTGCCAAAGACTTAGAGAGCCAAACTCTTAAATCACCAAAGACGACGCAGATGAGATGGGTTCATCTCTTTCGATCAGTCCCCACATTCTTGCAGAAGCAGCAGAGCCAGAGGAATGCAGAGCCTGCACACATCACTAACAATGAATTGTTCCATTGTGACTTGTAATGGGAAGGTTCACTAATTAGAGGGAGTTTTTGAACTGCAGGGGGTTACCCTGGCAATGACCAAGATCTGTGGGCAGGCCCGACGTTCCCTGGCGCTCTCCTGGGTTGGGAAATCATGAGCAGAACTTGTGCAAACTCCCCAGCTCTGGCTGCCACGTGCTGGACCAATGCCGGAGGGCTCAGCACTGGCTTTACCCAGCTCCTTCTGGGGCAGGTAGGGCAAACTGGGTGGGACAGCAGGGGGGCAGAACAGGGGTGGGAAGCAGAGTTCTGGGGTGAGGCAGTCCCTGCCTAATCCATGCTCTGACCCAGTCCTTGCATGTCCCAATGTGCCTAGTGCCACATGCAGCTGCTCTCCAGAGCCCTGGCCATCTTCACAGTGCCTGGGGACACTCGCCACACACAGCCACCAAGAGGTGACCTGCAGGGGCTCTCAGGTGGAAAGAGATGCCAAGGACCCTCCCTACCACAGCAGCAGGCTGCTCCTGCTGTTCATTCCTCCTACAGCTCCAGGCAGGGAGCTGACCCAGATGTTCCTCATCAATGAAAGAGGACATCCCACCAGCCCCTTTTGCTCCTGGCTCCATGGCAGCTGCAGAATGTGGGGACCTTTGGCTGCTGGCAGCAGATGCTGCTCTGGTGGAATGCCCTGAGTGCCAGCTCTGCTCCCTCCCTTCGACTGATGGTGCAATGAGCCCAGAACCTGTGGCCTGGTCTCCTGGGAGAAAGGCAATGAAGCATGTGGGCCATGTCTGGAAATCAGATGCCCTGTGGGTGATTCATTGGCATTCCCTCTGCTCATGCACCAAAAGATCATCTGTCCTGTCCAGACAAGTTTCACCAGCATGAGCAACAGCAAAAGCCAGCAATATTCCAAAATAACAATATCTGAGAGCCTGGAGCTGACAGGATCCACCTGTGGGAAACAGCCCACAGGTGTTCTCAGGGAACATCTGGTGGGCACCGTGTAAGGAATGCGAGCAGTGAAACACCTTTCCTGGCACAGAGGAAACCATCAAAGACCATGGCAGGCTCCTGGCTGATGAAGGTTGCACATTCTCCGGCCTCACCACTCCAAAATCCACGGGCCAAACAGCTCTGTTCACACCTGCTAAGTGCCAGGAGGGGAAGTCCCAGTAGCACCTGGCCAAGGGAAGGTTAAATGCCAGGCACACACCACCTCCACCACTGCAGGTACCACCCAGCAGGCTGAGATGAGGAAGGAGGGCACTCTGCTGTTCCCTGCACCTTCTGTCCCCTGAGCTGCTGCTGCACTGGCCACAGGGCAAGGACTTCTGTGGCTCAGCCCTGGCCTCCACAGAGGCTCCTTTCCCAACAGCTTGGGATCTGCATTTGAGGAGGATGCTGGGCAAGTGGCTTCCCTGCTCCCTCCTCCTTGAGCAGGCAGGGTTTGCTTCTGGCTTCTCCGACAGCTCTGGGGAAGGGTTCCTGGCAGACAGCTCGTGGCTCTCCAGGTGACCTGTCAGGTGTGACTGTCACAGTCTGATCCTCCATCCCCCAGCTGCTAGGGACATGTGCAGTTTATGTCTGCTTGAGATCTGGACACTCCAGTGCCTCACAGGACACTCCAGTGCCTCACAGTACTGTGCCAGGGCAAAACCAGCTCTCCTCTAAGGTCTCCTTGATCACAGAATCATGGAATCATTGAGGCTGGAAAAGGCCTCTAAGATCGAGTCCAGCCATTAACCCAGCACTGCCAAGGCCACCACTAAACCAAGTCCCCGGGTGTCACATGCACATATCTTTTGAACAATTCTAGGGATGGTGACTCCAGCCCTGCCCTGGATATCTTGTGCTAGGGCTTGACAACCCTTTGAGGGAGGGTTTTCCTCTAATATTCAGCCTTATATTCTCTAATATTCAACCTGAGGCTGTTTCCTCTTGTCCTGTTGCTGTTCCCAGGGAGCAGAGCCCAACTTCCCCTGGCTGCCCCCTCCTGTCAGGGAGTTGTGCAGAGCCAGAAGGTCCCCTCTGAGCCTCCTTTCCTCCAGATCCCTCAGAGCCCCCCCAGCTCCCTCAGCCACTCCTTACCAGACTGCTGCCCCAGACCCTTCCCCTTGATGGTGCATTGTTGGGTGCACAGCAACATCTCTGCTCGTGCTCTCCCTTCTGAAGATCTCAACCTCACCAGAAAGCACCTGGGGCTCTGTTTCAGAGAACATGGAGAGCACTGGTCCCAGCCCTGGAGGTCTGTCACATATCCCAGACCTGGGCTAGCCAAGGTGGAACTTTTAATGAGAAGCATTGTGAGACAAACAATGGGTAACCAAAGGGGGACAAAGCTCCTCCAGCACAACTTGGGGGCTCCCTCCTGTGCTAAGAACTGCAGCCATGCAGGTGAGATAGGACACCCCCTGCCAAGATACCTCAATGTCTCAGGGTAACCAAAAGCCCTTTTATGTCCAATCGTGAGCCTGGTGGGTCTGGTGAAAGTTCAATCTCTGTCAGGAATAACAAGGGCAGGCCAAAGAACCATGAAACACTTCTGATGTCACCCAGTCAGACCTCAGACTCAAAATTGCACAGATCCAAAACTCCCTCACATCTGCCAAGCAGAAGAATGTCATAACTAAATATTAATTTTTATTTGGACCTTTAGGAAAATGATGGTATGGTTGGGCCTTGCCCCAGAAGGCTCGTGCTGTTGTAAGGGACTCTGGGAACGACTGTGGGACTGGAGCTACAGGGCATCCATATTACCTCTCTACCCCCAAAGTGATGTGAGAAAAATGATCAGGGAGGATGTCACATAACTGGTGAAAATCATTACAGAAGGAACCAGATATAAAGTAAATAAATCAGATTGGTTTATCAGAAGTGGATTGATTTATCAAGATTGAGCAGAATCCTGCCCACAACAGCAACAAGCACCTACACCATGCTCTGGAAGATCAAGGCAAACAATCAGATTAGCTAAAGCATGATTCTAATCTGCTGTGACCATGAATTAACATGGTGATAACAGGATCTGGGAAGAGAGCCTTGCTCTCCACACCAGCCAGTGAAAACCTTCCAGGAAGAAGTGCAAGCAGCTGGAGCTGGGCAAGCTGGTGGAGATATGAACTGGTCCTGGCTGGATGTAGAGAATTTTCCTCAAAGCAGCCCACAGGGTGCTGTAGTCTGGGTCTGTGACTATGCTGATAACACACCGGTGTCCTGGCTGTGCTGAGGAGAACTTGCACAGCAGCTTTCCTCCTCTCTACCCCAGCAGGAGTAGTCTGGGTGCATGTGAGAAGTGGGGACAGAACACAGCTTGGACAGCTGTGATCTGAGCTGGCCAAAAGGATGTCCCACCTCCTATGGCATCAGGCTCAGCACTGAAAGCTGTGGGGAAAAGGAGAGCAAGGGGGCATATTTGAGGTTGTGACATTTGTCTTCCCAAGGAACCCTGAGGTGAGACAAAGCCTTGCTTCCCTGGGAACACCTGCCTGGCGTGGGAAGCAGTGCATGATTCCCTTGGTTTGTTCTTCCTCCACACCCAGATTTCCTCTACCTCGTAAACTGTCTTTCTCTTGACTCGTGGGAGTTCTCAGTGTTGCCCTTCTGATTCTCTCCCTGCTCCCACTGGGGAGAGAGATCAGCAGAACCAGGTGGGGTCTGGGCTGATGCTCAGGAGCAGCAGGCACAAGCTGCCTTGCAGGAGCAGGGGAGCTCTCTGGCCAGTGCAGTCAGCCTTGCATTGGCTGCAGCTCATCTTGGCCACACCGCAGCCAGAGTGAGACCTGTGCTGTCCTGTTTGGTGATCTCCTCTTCTGAAAAGTCCCAATCCACACCAGCTCTTCTGTTTCTTGGACTGTAGCACAATAACCCTTGAGGAGCCGCTCAACATCCCAGCCTGCCTTCCTGCTGGGGCAGCCCCACCAGCTGCAGTTCAATCCCTGATCTTGGCCTGTGTGGAAGAGGTTTTACAGCGACTCCTATGAGCCAGAGGGAAGTTTGAGAAGGGGATCCATGTTTACCCCTGGAAGAATTTTCTAGCAAGGTCATTGACTCAGAAACCAAGAAAGAAAGAAGGAGAAATAAGAGAAACCTGCAAGTGCCTGTTCCAATGAACACTTTGTTTTTCTTTTGTGACCAATGAGTAAAGTGTAAACTTACGAGTTTTGTAAGAATGTATAAAAAGCATGCATGCTGGAATAAAAACCGTTTGAAGCCTTCTGAAAATGGAGTGTGTTGCTCTGTATTGTCTCTGCCTCAATTACAACAGGGCTGCCTGCAAAGAAAAGCTCAGGACATAGAGGGAGAGACTCTGCTCCCCATCTGCTTCATCAGGCAAGATTTCCTGCTCCTGCAGTCTCACATGTACCCATGGGCTTTACTACTTGATTTCCCCACCTAATCTGTTGCCCTCTGCTGCTGTGACTTTGTCAGCCAGCCCCGTTCTGAACTGTGGCTCACCCTTCCTCTCTGAGCTGAGCCTCAGTGTGCAGTGAAGCACAATCCAGCCAGTTCCATAAATGTCATTGCCATCCACACACAGCTCAGACCCTGGACCAGAGCAGCATTCTGCATCTCTTTGGAGGCAACAGAAACAGTCCTGGGAGAAGGGACTATGCTGGGTGACAGAGATGGATAAACTGCTGGGATCCCAGGGGATAGTTGCCTGGAGATATTTGACTCCTCTTGCAGGAAACTGTAATGAACAGGGAGCAAAAAACAGTTGTTGACACTGTAAAATGGAGAATAGCATTTTTATCAGAACTGAAAATTGCTGGTGGTTTTCAGTAATTTTTGGCTGATAATTATCTGTGTTCAGACCAAAGGCTTCCCAAAAAGAAACATTATAGCTGAAAGCTTTTGAAAAATGCCTTGTGGACTTCTGGCCTTTTCAAGCGGACATTTCAAAAACAGCAGCTGTGAAGTTCAGCCAGAAGAAACTGAGGATCCAACCCAAAGGATGCATCCTGGTTATGGGGAGACATGGTAGACAGGATGCTGTCACTCCTCCCTCTGACGCGGGCAGACGTCCCTTGCGGTGCCAGTGCTGACAATCCAGTCATTTCTGAGCACTTCCCCGGAGAGCTGCTGCTCCTGCCAGCACCTCAACCAGAACAGCCTGGATCTCTGTGGCCAGGCAGCCTCACAGCCCTGCCTCCCAAAAGCAGCCCATGATTTACAGACGCAGAGGCTGCGAGCGTTTGTGACAGCAGAGAGGGAGCAGCTCCGTGCTGTTGGATGCTCGCTCCTCGGCAGGGGCTCGGAGCCCAAGGATGGATCCCAGCTGCATTCCTCACCAGGCTCACTGCCTTCTAAGGACAAAGAGATGCCTGCAGGGATTTGGGCTGAGGTGCTCTGCAGCCAAGCCCAGCGATGGCCTGGCAGCGCTGGAGCTCCTCGGGAGGCCAGGCTGTGTGTCAGAGATGCTGGGAGCTGGCTTCTCTCAGCCACGTCTGCTACCCCGAGCAGCGAGCTGGCAGACTCCGCGGTGTCACCAGGAAGCCACAAGGCATCACAGCTCTTGCTTTGTCTTATCCTCGGGTGGGTGGTCCCTCTGCACCGGGAACAGCCTTTCTTCTGCTGTCCAGCGGCTGGCGAGCGTCTCCCCAGCCCAGCGCCCGCCGCTGCCGGGGCTCCTGCGGGCGGGAGGCAGCAGCGCTCCCGAATGCGGGGAACAGCTCCGCTGGTCAGTGCCATTGGGAAAGGGCTGCGGGGCTGAACCCTCCTGCGAGGAGCCAGGTCGCTCTCGTGGGAGTTTAGCGATGGAAAAACTGCTGTGGATGGACCTGACTCATCATCCCCCGCTCCCCAACGTGAGTCAGGTATTGCTCTGCGGCCCCTGCGGTTCAGGTAGAAAGTGAAACCTGATGCTCTGCAGAGCCTGTGACCTAGGAGGAAATCCCCACGGGATTGTCCTGGGGAGTCCCCCTCTCGTGCCTGGCCTCACTCATGGACTCCCGTTAATGAGAACGGGGCAGGAGCAGCGAGGGCTGATGGCGCAGGCTGCGCAGACCCACAGCGCGGGAGGGACGGCGCTGGTCCCGGATCTCTCGGAATGGTGTGGCCAGCAGAGCAGGGAGGTCATTCTGCCCCTCCACTCGGCACTGCTGAGGCCGCATCTCGAGTGCGGTGTCCAGTTCTGGGCCCTCAGTTTGAGCACATCCAGAGGAGGGCAGCAAGGCTGGTGAGGGGCTTGGAACACAAAGCCTGTGAGGAACAACTGAGGGAGCTGGGGGTGCTCAGCCTGGAGAAAAGGAGACTCAGAGGCAACTTTATCACTCTCTACAACTTCCTGAAGGGTAGTTGTAGTCAGGTGGGGGTCGATCTCTTTCTCCAGGCAGCACTGACAGAACCAGAGTCTCAAGCTGCGTCAAGGGAAATATAGGTTGGATGTGAGGAAAAAGTTTTTTGTGGAAAGAATGATAAAGTTCTGGAATGGCTGCCTGGGGTGGTGGTGGAGTCACCATGCCTGGATGTGTTTAAAAAAAGCCTGGATGTGGCACTGGGTGCCAGGGTTTAGCTGAGGTGTCAGGGAACAGGTTGGACTCGATGATCTTGGTGATTCTGTAAATTCTGTGATTCTGTGATTCTCCATGCGCTGCATCCAGGCTGCCCTGGCAGAGAGTGATGGGCGCTGGAAGGGGCTGAAGAGGGCAGGACACCTGAAGAGGGCAGGACACCTGAAGAGGGCAGGACACCGGCTGTGGGCACGGCCCACATGGCCCTGCTGCAGTGCAGGAGGACCAGGGCACAGGAGCTCTCTCCACACCCAGCGACACCGGGAGCTGCTCCTGGCTCTGCTGCAGCCTCTGAGCTGGTGGAACCCAGGCTGCTGAGAATTTCAGACTTTCTGTGCTGACAGGCACTGACCCCCAAGAGAACACTGCATTGACCTGAGGCTGGGGAGAAGCTTCCAAAATGGAATGACAGAACTGGGATTGTGGGTGTGGAGTTTGAATAGAAACGTGCAATATCACAGCCTGGAAAACTTAAAGGCTTTAGAATATAGCAACATATGTAAGGCAAGATGGAGGTTTTAGGGTGGTGGCTGGTTCTTCTTCTTCACCTTCTTCTCCATGAGTTTGAGTGGTATTATGTAATTGCTTAGAAAAGTCCTCATTGCAGGACATGGGCGGTTGGTTATTGGGTTAAAAGTGAAAATACTTTAGGTGTCATTTCTTAATTGGACAGTTTAGCCTTAAAAGACCTTGTAGAGAAAGATAGTTAGTCATTTTGTAGCTGGTTAGTAGAATGCTATGGAACTGACTTGTGGAACTGTAATATAGATAACAAATAATAAACATTTGAGCCCGGACACAAAATATCATCCTGAGTGCTTTCAATGCCAACCCTGACAGAGGCAGAGAAGAAGATGAGGAACTGACACTGAGCCCTGTGAGGACACCAGCTCCCAAACTCCTCACACGAAACAGCCCAAACACCAGGGACTGATTTTGTGATGTCTACAGAGCAACCAGGGTGTCTTGTAAAGAATGGTGAAAGTGTCTGATTTCACTTTTTATGCTAAAACTGCTCTGGAATTGCTCCTACTGGAGACACCCTTCCAAAGGCCAGAGCAACTCAGATTTGGGAATTATGGCTGCATACAGGAGTTCTTCCATCAAACCCAGAGCTGTCAGTGCAGCAGAGCCAGTCAGCTCCACTTTTCCTGTGTAGACAAAACCCAACTCCAAGCTGAAATTTCCTTAAGACACATCTTGTATTTCAGGATCTTTTGGTGCTACTTTCATCTCCAATCCACATATTGCAGGCCTATAATAATAATAATAGCAATAATAATAGTAATAATAATAATAATAATAGTAGCAATAATGATAATACCTTTTGTATGTACATAGCACCTTTCATCCAAGGATCTAAGTCACAATTACAGCCCCACACATTCCTGCACATTACAGCCCTATAATTCTAAGACTGTTCAAGTATCCAGACTTCAAAGGGAATGTGGATTTCCCCTCCAGCCCAGTCATGGTGCCCAACATGCTGGAGATGTTTCAAAGGTGTTTCAAAGGTGCCTTGGCAGTAGCCAGAGGTAGTCAGAAGAGCCGGAGGAGCTCTCTGAAGCTAAGAAGAGCCTTCATGGGTTCTTCCCTTCCCTCTCCCAGCCCCTCTTTAGTCTCCCTGGGAACTCAGCACAGCCCTGGGATGAGGGTGATGCTGCCATGAGACCTTTGTGTCTGTGCAGTGGGAGGTGAACAGACAGAAATGTTGTTGAAAGGAAAAGCAAGTGACAGCGCAAGCTCATCCAGATGACTGCGACTTCCAGCCAAGGCAGAGCCCACAGCCTTTTGGTCAAAAGTAAGTTCACAGAAAAATTATGTTCCACTAAAAAAATCTGTGAGGCTGGGGGAAATGGTGGAATTTTTCATTGTAAGACCTTTTTTTTAAAGGGTTTAAAGATTTGCAGATGACTCAAAAAAGAAAAGTACTCTGGTTTGGGTCAAAGCAAAGTGGTTTGGGGATAGTCAGAGAAAATGTGTTGTGTTTTGGTTTGGTTTAGTTTTAATTGCTTGGGAAACCTGAAGAGAACATCCCTACTTGTTTAACCTGAGCCAGCCTTTTCCCTCCTTTTTAGGCTTAGCAAAGAGCTGAACCAGCTGCTATTTACCCCACAGTCAGGAAGAGTTGTGCTGCAAGGAAGGGAGCTTCCTACAGAAAACAAAACTGGGGTTTGCAGCATCTCTGGCCAAGCTGACATTTCCCTGCCGGGTTCACTTCCTCCGTGGGGTCCTCCAGCACGGCCCAGGAGCTCTGAGAGCTGCTGCCTTGGCTGTGAGGAGTTTCTGAGTAGCTGCTCTCACTTGTGGCTGCTCCGTCAGTGAGAAGTGATGAGGTCAGCGGACATGAAAGGCAGGCACTAAATCTGAGAGTTCAGTGGTGCTTTTCTTCGTGTTGTGGCTGAACAAATGGAAAGCTCAAGAACTTTTTAATAAACTTCTAAAAGGTATTTTAGCTTGAGAGGTCCAGACATGTAGCTGGAAAGTGCAGAGAGTCTCCAGCTCTTCCGAGGCACTGGTTTGATCAATTGATCTCAAAGCACGTTGGGAAGGGGTTATTAGTAGTGCTTTAAAGACATGGAGACTGAGGCACAGGAAAAGAAAAGGGCTTTGGAGTCAACCATAAGGCTGGGACAGAGCTAGAGACCTTTTCCTTGTGCTGCACTGTCCTTTGTGTCTCCCAGCTATATCGCACAAGAGAGCCAAAGCTCGTGGGACACCTGTCCCCAAAAGCCTGAGTCCCTGTGTCCCTTCACCAGGAGAAACCCTTTCCCCAGAGCATCTGTGAGAAGGTCAGTGTTAGGTCACCTCTGGAAGGGGACTGGGTCCACCCTATGGTCTCCCCAGGTGAGCCAGAGCTCTCAGTGGAGGAGCAGGGCGGTTTTCACAGCGTGTGCAAGCTCACCTCAGGCACACCACACTAACCAGCATGGGCTGCAGCACATTTCCTCTCCCCCTTCTTCAATAAATCACAGCTTCCAGCATTCATGCTTTTGTCACTAATAAATCTTCTGCTGTCTTACACCACATGAAAGCACAACAATACCTGAACTGGCAGGAACTTCCCTGCACAGGATGCAGCTGCAAACACAACCTGCAGCACAGGAACCTGCTGCCTGGCCCTGAGCTGGAGAGAAATTACACACAGCAGGTACAGAAGGGCTGCTCCATGCTCTAGAAAGCCCCACATGGAACACCAGGGCACACATCAAACCACTCTGTGCAACAGGACCTCACCAATCCACGGAACACACTGCCACGGGAAATCAGTGCAGCATACAAACCTCACCTGCACCTACAGTCAGGATCCTGGCCTGGTTGTGGTGCCTTTGGTTCAGTACCACACACCTGAGCCTAAAGGTGCATCTCTGTCCTTTGGTAGATGAGGTGACCTTCCAGTTTTGGGACAGAGCCTTGGGACAGCAGCTCGGGATGATACGTGACCACTGCCAGCCCCTGTGCCCAGGAGAAGAGAGCCAGAGGGCAGCTCTATGGATCTGCATCTTCTTCTTCCCTTGGGAGCAGCCAGCTGAGCAGCACAGAAGTCCTGGCTGTGTCCTGAGCCAGGGTGACTCAGTGCTGCCTGGGGAGTGCAGCGAGCCCAGGAGAGGCTCTGAGCTGGTGCCAGGGCTGGAGCCCCTCTGCTCTGGAGCCAGGCTGGGAAACTGGAGGTGTTCACCAGGAGAAAGCTCCAGGGAGAGCTCAGAGCCCCTCCCAGTGCCTAAAGGGGCTCCAGGGGCGATGGAGAGGGACTTGGGACAAGGGTCTGGAGCGACAGGACAAGGGGGAATGGCTTTGCACTGCCGGAGATATTGGGAAGGAATTCTTCCCTGTGGGGTGGGGAGGCCCAGAGCAGCTGTGGCTGCCCCATCCCTGGAAGTGTCCAAGGCCAGGCTGGATGGGGCTTGGAGCAGCCTCAGGCAGTGGAAGGTGTCCCTGGCTGTGGCAGGCAGGTGGAACAGGATGAGCTTTGCAGTTCTTTCCAACCCATTCTGGGATTCTGGGATTTTAAGATGAAATGCTCACATGGCTGTTTCCTTTCTCAGCCCCAAATCCTGAGGGGCTGGTGGGGACACTTTCAGGGGTGCAGAAACAGGGATAAAGCAGAACTGCAGAGATTGTTTCCTGCAACCAGATTTTTTCTTGTGTCCTCAGAGACAGACAGAAGATGGATTTCTATCTAAAGGTGCAAATGTCTTTCCTGCAGGTTTCATGCAAAGATGAATATTTGCTTTACTGAGGTTAAGAAATACCCACAATTGTGAATTCTCTTGAAATTTCAAGACACAATTATACCCAGAGCCATCCCCACATCAGATGACATCCTTGGGAAGGTGACTTGTGCCTTCTGATCCTGCAGGTCCCTGAGATCTCTGGTGCTGCCACAATGTCACACTGCCAGCAGCACCCATTGCTCCATGCTGGCACAGCCAGTGCTGGGAGGTGGCACAGGCAGGGGGAATGTCCCAAGTGGCCTTCAGGGCTCAGTGTCACCTTACCAAGCCTTTCAGCCTGTCTCTGTCTGCCCCTGGTCTCCCCCCCACCCATACTTGGCAGAGGAGGCCACATTTCTGCTCCCCTTCCACCCCGCGGTTCCCACCGTGGCACATCTGATGGGATGACACGTGGTGCTTGGGCTTCACCTTGCCTTTGAACTAAGGGAATGTTCCTAATTGGTGCCCCACGGGGATGTTCAGTGCTGGAAACCATCCTGTCTCCCGGGCTCTCTTTGTAGTGGGACCTGTGGCTGCTCACAAGAAGAGACAGCATGTCCCTTGAGCATGTCCTGCCCTTACAGGTGTGTTCTACTTCTCCACTCCCATGGGGACTGCTTTTCATTTGCAAATCCTTCAAAGGGCTTGAAACAGCTACAGGAAGGCTGCAAACAAGGCAAAGGGAGACAGAGAGCTGTGGATAGCCTGAGAGACCTGTCCATCCATGGAGGGGAGGGGACTGGGAGCTGCCCTCCTTCATCACTGCCAGCAAAGCCTGGGCTGGTGCAGCTGGGAATGGTTTTACATGAGCCCTTTTTGGGTCCTTGATGCATCCCCGAAGGACTGGAGGCATCACCTGAGCTTCCCCGAATCCTCCCCCTGCTCTCCATTCTGGCACAGCTCCTGCCTCCACACGGGCTGGAGCCTGGCTCTGTTTCAGCTGGGCTGCCACAGGATGCTTGTGCTTGGTCCTGCTGCTCCTCACAAAGACCTTTTCTGATCTCTTTCCTGCTCCTACTAAACTCGTCATTCTCCTCCCAGCCCTGCCAGCCCTGCCCTATCCCTTCCCACCACTTTCCAGAGCGCTGCTTGGTGATCCCTCCCTGACTCCGCTCCTGTCCCTTCGGTCCCTGTCCCACCGGCAGGAGCCCCGTCCCTGCGCCCAGCCCCTGGGAGGCAGGATCTGAGGAGCAGCGTGTTGCAGAGGCACGGAGGCCTTCGGCAGCCCGGCCGGGTGCGCGGTGTCCCTGAGCCCTGCCGGGCCGTGGGCAGGGGGGGCTCCCCGCGCCGCCGCAGCTGCCGGGGGTCCCCGGCTCCCCCTCGGAGCTGCGAGCGCTGCGCTCCCCTTCCCTCCCCCTGCCCGCCGCTGCTCCCTGACCCAGGCAGGTGCAGGGGGGGAGGCGTTCGCAGCCCCGGCGCTGCCTTTTGGCACCAGAGCCCCTTCCAGAATCAAAGAGCTTTTCAAAGCAAACCTTCAACTCCTTTAATCGCCGGCGAGAGCTCCTCCCACACAGATCTAAGGGCCATGAGCTCAGTGTTTTCGTTGCCCCGGGCAGATTTATGAGGTTATTCTTCAAGAAAGGGCGGGAGAGAGGGGAGGCTGTGGCATATTGCTTAGCCGGGGGGCGGGCAGGGAGCGGGGGGAGCGAGGCTTTGCGCTGCAAGGACCTTGCAGAGAGCCGGGCTCCGCCGCGGCTTTCGGGCTGGAGGAGAGGAAAAGCGGGATGGGGCTGGGCGAGCTGGAGCCCAGGGCTTGCGGCCGGCCAGCGGCAGCTCCCTGCATCCCCCGGCCGGGCTGCCCGCCCTGCAGGGACGGCGCTGGGCTGCCCCCACAGCCCGAGCGGAGCGGCCGCGCTCCTCCAGCCCCAGCCGAGGGTCCTGGGAGCGGTTTGCGGAGGGAAGGAGGAGGGAGGAGGCGTGCTGGCAATCCAGCCTGTCCAGCCCAGCCCAGCCCAGCCCAGCCCAGCTCTGTCACACGGGCTCCAAGCAGCCCCTGCGCTGCCCTCCCTTCGCGCACCTGCTCCGCTGCTGCCGGAGCGCAGCAAGTGCCGCTGAGGCCGGGCTGCTGCCCCTCCTGCAGAGAGAGACCTGGGCACCAGCTGGTGGCTTTGGGATGGGGCAGATCCGTCCTGCATCTCCCTTCAGGCAGGAGTTGAATTCAACCACTCTTGTGGGTCCCTTCCAGCTCAGAAGATTCCAGGATCCTGCGGTACCTGAAAGCGCCCCCACCGAGAGTCGGACATCTGCTCACACCCAGACACCCTCACCACTTCCTGCAAGACAAGCCTCTTTCCTTTGGAACTGGGATCCTGGGGAGGTCTCAGGCATGATGGCACTGTGGGCACAGCCTTTGTCACCTGCATTGTCACCTGCACCACTGCCTGTTGTGGCTGGAAGGACTTGAGGGATGCACCCCTTGTTCATGGACCAGTTTCCTCCAGAGAGCACAGCATCCCATTAATGCCAACCCCACCCACCCTGGGAAGACAGCAGCCAGGTAAAGTGAACAGTGCTGGACCCAAAGTGCCTCTACCTCCTGGCATCCAGAGCAGAAAGGGAGCAGAGCCTGAGGCAGAAAAGGGGCCTGGGAGATAAGCAGCAGGAGGAAATGGGAAGAGACGCAATGAAACTCATTGGAAATTCAGAGACTTCTGAAATTCCTTTCCCTTGGGCCTAGAACAAAGAGCCAGCATGTCAATATTTAGCATAGAACAAAAAAACCAAAAAACCCCGTGTTTTAAAAACAGCAAAATGTTTTGATTTGGTAGTCTTGAAGTCCTGCAATGTGAATATTAAATGGCCTGTGGGTAAATGTAACACCAGCAGGTGAAAATATGTAAATGGAAACTCTTTTTAGAAAGACACCATGAAGTGAAAACATTGAAAGAATCCCTCCTGATTGAACTTGTTACTACATTTCTACCATTTACAGCCCCATGAACACTGTCCATTTTCATTAAGATTTTCCTTTTCAATTAAATGAGATATTGCTTGGAAAACCATCCCACCAAACATGCTCTTCAGGCAGCTCTAGGGCTGACTTCACTATTAAGGCATGCTGAGAGCTCTGGGGCTCAGGCTGGAGAAGAGAAGGTTCTGGGTAGACCTTAGAGGCCCTTCCAGTGCCTAAAGGGGCTTAAAGAAAAGAGGGAGAGCAACTTTTACATGGGCAGATAGTGACAGGATAAGGGAGAATGGCTTCCCACAGACAGAGGGCAGATTTAGATTATATGTTCATAAGAAATTCTTCCCTGTGAGAGTGGGGAGGCCCTGGCACAGGTGCCCAGAGAAGCTGTGGCTGCCCCATCCCTGGAAGTGTTTGGGGTCATGTTGGATGGAGCTTGGAGCAGCCTGGGATGGTGGAAGGTGGAATGAGATGATCTTTAAGGTCCCTTCCAACCCAAACTGTTCTGTGGCTCTATGATTAATGGTCCTGCAATTCTGGCTTTGCTCTGAGCACACCCACCCACCCTTCACTCCCTCCAGCCCCCTGACCTGGGCTCCCTCACCCCTATTTTGTCTGCTTGCTGTGGAGTTTGGTGTCTTTCCACTGCTCTGCCCTGAGCCTGGAGTCCAGACACACAGCCACAACGCATCTGCAGAATCATGCTCATCATCCTCAGTGCAGGGATGAAGGCACCCTGAGCTCTGCTGTGGGCCAAGGGACCAGGGCATCTCAGCTCCTGCTGGGCTGGGAGCTCCACCTTGCCCAGAGGACACAAAAGGCCATTTGGGAACACTTGCTCAGGAGCTGTTCTGCTTTCTTGTTGCTGTTCAGTTTCTCTCACAAGCTGTGCCCGGTCCCAGACTTTCTCCATTTGATTTTCTCCTCCTTGCAGGCTGGGTAGCACAGGACAGGAATTCCTGTTTCTGGTTAGTGCTCATCTCCCTGCTCCAGAGGGAAACACCAGCCAGAGCCTTGGATTCAGTACCAGCAGCTCTCCCCGAAGTCTCCCTGCAGTCAATCCTTGGTTTGGACCAGCCCACTTTGAGATGCTGCTGGCAAGGATGCAGAGCACACCTGTGTCCCCGTGGAGTGCCTGTCTGGAGCCAGCAGATGGACTCTGTAGAGTCCCTTTGAAGGAACACAAATCCCTGAAAGCAGGAAACCCTTGTAAGCCGTGATATTTTATATGTGAAAAAAAATAAAAGTTCCTCAAAGCTGATAAATGGTAAATATAAACCTGTGAATGCCCTGCAGTGTGCAGAGCCCAGCTCTTCAAGTGCTCCTCACCAGCTTTATCTCCCCTATCCACAACCCCATAAACCTTTCCCATTGCTCCTGCTTTGGTTTCCCTTCTCCTAGGCATTGCAAATGACGAGACTGTGGACTTTGGACTGTACAGGTGTCCTGGATTGCAAGAGAAGTGTGCATTCTATTTGCCATGTTAGAGCTGGGGCAGCTCTCTGCTGTTCCTTGGGCAGGTTTCTTTATCTCTCCCACAGCCAATCCTCCCTCCAGGAGATCTCTGCTGTCCATGGCCACTGAGTGTCCCTGCAGGGCTGATCAAATTCCATCATCCCATGGGGAGATGCTGCGCCCAGGGCAGGAGCCAAGCATTCCTACCTGGATCCAATCTGAGCCTGGGAACAGCACAGCAGCCTCTGCCCCCTGCATTCCCAGAGGAGCAGCTTTCTCCTGCCCTGCATTGCCAGAGGGAGAGCAGGCCCATCTCCAGCAGCCCTGGAGCTGCAGAGGAAAACTCCAGCCTTGTGCAGGATCCCTGCTCCAGCAGAACCACAGCTGGGCCTGCAGGAGGGCTGAGCCACCATGGAATGGCACTGCTGCCACCAGCCTGACCCACAGGGGGTCAGGGCCTGGTGCTGTTTTGTACAACTGTTTTGGTTTTTTTTTCTTCCTTAATGAAGAACTGTTATTCCTGCTCCCATCTTTGCCTGAGAGCCCCTTAATTTCCAAATTATGACAGTTTGGGGGGAAGGGTTTCCATTTTCCATTTCAAGGAAGGCTCCTGCCTTCTTTAAGCAGACACCTGTCTTTTCAAACCAAGACAACAGGGCAGGAATGGCACTTCCTATCAGTCTGCCAGCAGGAAAGGCCAGGCAGAGCAGCCCCAGCCTGGTGGCCAGCTGTAGTAGCATTTGGTAGTCCTGGGCTGCATCGTGGCCTGAGAAGTGGAAGGGTCTGGGAGTGAGTCTGCACCTCTGTGGTGTGTTTGGATGGGTTCTGCTGCAACAGTGGGGCTCCTGTGGTGACCATGGCATGAAGAAGGAGCTGTAGATGGGCCCTGGCACCGGGCAAGCATCGGGCACAGGATGGTGACTGTACACAATCACCTGGGGCAGGAGGGCAGCACTGGAAGGATTTCATTTACACTTTGCATTGGGACATTGTGCTCTCTGCATTTTTGGCTGTTCCCTCTTTCTCTCGAGGGTGTTTGACTGTCCCAAAGACACACAGGGTCCCTGACACCCCTGCAGGAAACCCCAGCTCCTTGGGAGCTTTAATCACCCCTTCAGCCCCAACACCCTCCCCAGAGCTTCCAGAGGGCAGCCCCACATCCTGGTGTGCCAGCTCCTGTGGCAGCTCCTGGGTGCTCCCCGTCCTAGGGGGTTCTGGTGGCTGTCCCTACCACACTGGGGGCTGCAAGGGGCAGATGTTGCACATGGGGAGGGGTTTGGGCTGAGAGGAGCTCCTTCAGCACTGCTGCTGTGCTGCTGCAGGCACCAGCTGTGTGCTGAGCCTGCAAACCTGCTGCCTCACCCACCTGCCGTTCTGCGGCTCTTTAGAAAATGCAAATATCAAGAAAAAGGCATCTTTTCCTCACTCTGCCCTGTGCTGGACCCATCCCTGTGTGTCCTGGAAAGTGTCTTCTCAGCTTCAAAGCATCCCTGTCTCCTGCACATCCCTGTCAGGGGTCTGTGGCACCTCATTCCAGAGGGCAGCTCAGAGGAGAAGAGTGGATGAAGCAGGGCCCCAGACTCCCAGTGGGATGCTAAATTCTAGACAGTGTCTCAAAATGTCTCTGCAAGGTGAGAACGGCCCTGAAGGCTCCTGGTCCCACTCTCCTCAAGGGAAAGAGTGTGGGGAATGAGGAGCTTGGTGATATCTGGGAGCAGCCAGGACTTGCTGCTTTTCCCTCCTCCAGCTCCTGCTGTGGTAGCAGCAGCCTGCCAGCCCCATCAACTGTGTCTTGCCCCAGGTTTCTGCTGGTTTCCCAGGACACAGAACAGCTCTGCAGGCTGTGCCTGGCTCCATGGTGAGGTGTGCAGGAACACAGCAGGCACTGGTGTTTCTGGGGATGGGCACAGAGCAGCAGAACTGCCTGACCCCTCCGTGGGGCTGGGGAGACCTGGGACCCTTGGGAAGGGGGGGATGGCTCCTCCAGCTGAGCTTTGATCCATGGTGCTTCTGGTGTGTGGCACTCTACAGGTTTGTGCCCCTCACCTCTCCCCCTGCAGTATCTCCCTCCCCCGCAGGGCTGTGCTCCCCTGTCCTGGACTGCCAAGCGAATTGTATTCCATTACCATCTGGATGCAGCTCTCTCCTGCTCAGTGGGCAGTTTTCCTTGTCTCTTCCCCACCCAATCCTCCCTCTGGGGGCACATCTGCTGATAACAGGCCATGGAATGTCACTGCAGGGCTGATGAGAGCTACAGCATCCCATGGGAGATGCTCCCCCAGAGGGAGGAGCCAAGCATTCCTACCCGGATATAATCTGGAATTCTGGAACACCAGCACAGCTTCTGCACTGGATTCCCAGAGGAACAGCAGCTGCCTCTGCCACTGGGTCTCCAGAGGAAGACTCCACCTTTCTCCAGGATCCCTGCTCCAGCAGAACCACCCCTGACACTCCAGGAGGGCTGCAGCCACAATTCCAATGGCACTGTCAGGCTGTGTTCTGACTCTGCCAGTGTTGTTTTGGTTCACTGCATTGTTTATTTTATCTTCTAATTTTCTTTGCTAGTAAAGAACTGTTATTCCTGCTCCCATATTTTTTTGCCTGAAAGCCCCTCAATTTAAAATGTATAGCAATTCTGAGGGAGGGGGTTTACATTTTTCATTTTAGGGGAGGCTCCTGCCTTCCTTAGCACACACCTGTGTTTTCAAACCAAGACATCCCCACTCTGCCCCACTCTGTCCCACACGCTGCTCACGCCAGGAGGTTTGATCAGCCTTCACAAAAACAGTTAAGAGTGTTACTGCTCTCTTTAACTATTGACTTGTGGGGTTTCACCCCCGGATTGGGATGACCCCGAAAGATGGAAAAGTCCCTCCTCCAACCCGTGCCTTCGAAGAAAGACTCAGTAGTCTTCTGTTGTCTGTTCTCAAGGTTGTTTATTGTTGGTTATCTACAAGATTCTTCTCCCTGAACTGCTGTGGCCTGTTCAGCAGCTCAGACAAAGGCACTCTGCCCTCCCAGGGGGCTGGTGCCATCTTTTATATCATATATTACGTACTACATGTTTATGCTTTTTCTCCAATACCTACTATCCATATTGAATGGTGACTTTCTACTCTAAACCAATCTGTGAGTGCCAACATCACCAAAGACATGGAGGCTAGGAAGGAGAAAGAAAGAGGACAGGGCACACCCAAGTCCCTCCATCTTAGAACTCCTGACCCCCATGTACAAAACTCAGACCCCTGCGTACAAGGCTTAAAACCCCCCTGTACAGCACTCAGAAATCCTTCCTTTCACTTCATGACTACTTCTACTGCAATATCTAAACTTGTGTGACTTCTTGTTCTTCCTGCAAAGTTGGTAAACTGTTCCATGGGTCAGATTCAAAGCCACAGGGGTTTCTGGCTGCATGCCAGGGTCTCAGATGCTTTTGACCTGGGTCTGGAACATCCGAGAATGTCTGTGGGACATTCTGAGTTCCGACATTGACTGGAAGAGTGTAGAGAGGCAGGAGCCAACATCTCCTTGGAGCTGTGCAGGGGAAGGATGAGAGGTAATGGGCACAAAAGAACCATAGGAATTTGCAATTTGATATTAGGAAACATGGGATGGTAAAAATGGGAAAAAGGTGAGGGGCTTTTAGAGATACTCCAAAGATTATCCAGTAGGTTTACCTGCTGGACAAGATCCTGACCAGCCTCACAAGGTGGACCCATTTGAATGTGGATAAGAGCCCTCCAGAAGTGTCTTCCAGCCTGGATATCTGGGCGATCCGTCCAGTACCTCCCCATGTATGTGGCAGGGGATAAGGCAGTGTCACACCCCTCTAGAGCCGTGCAAGGTGTGGGTGTGTGAGCTCCCTGGGCAGCTGATGTCCACACGTGGCCGTGGCACTACTGGTGCTGCCTTTCCATCCCAAGGTGGCCTCTGCTGAGACAGACTCTCCATTTCTTTCCTGCAAGTGACAGCTGGACAGGCCAGCACATCCCTGGGGGGGACCTGGCAGGCACAACCAACATGGTGTCTTTTGTTTTTTTGGGAAAAAGAAGCAGCCTCAGCAAATTGAGATCATTACCTCACCCCCAGCATTGCCACCTGTCCCCCTTGCAGGGGCTGGTAGCCAGGTCCATGGGACTGAGGGGTCAGGATTATAAATTGTTACAAAGCAGGTGAAATATTTCTGATTTTCTTTTTCCTCTTGGGTGTTAATTTTTAAAGAGTCTACTCTCTGGTAATTTTTTTTGGTTTTTTGCATTTGAACGTATTTTGAATGTTAACTATTCCCATGTAACTATAAGAAGTAGTTAATTTCCAGCTGCCTCACAATAGAAAACACTTGGCTGGTGTTTTATTTTTGCTTGTTCACTTTGCATCATTGCTACTCTTTCTTTCTCATTAGCTGCTCCTCACCCATCCTGGGCAGGGGGCTGCCCTAAGCACCTGCACCCAACCGTGGGCATCTTCCTGGTGACAGCCATGGGGACAGCTGGGGACAGAACTGCACCAGCCCCTGTGGTTCCCTGGGCAATCTGAGGCGGGGCTGCTCCTCCAGCTCACATGCAAGGTGGGCAGTGGTGCCAGAGATCCCAGCTAAGACAATATTTAAAGCACCAAGAAGCTTTTCCTGTTTTCCCATCCTCCTGTGAGCCTCTTAGTGCAGTGGCCTCTCTGCTGCACAGGAACCTTCCCCTATGCGAGTCCACTCTCCTGCACCCCCAGCTTGCTGCAGTCCTTTCCAGGGAGCCCCCAGCAGCTCCAGCCCCCTCTGCTGCAGGCCCAGCTCAGCTCCGACACACACTGAGGGACCGAGAGGGGGTATGTGACACAGGACTGGCACTGGACCTCAGCTAAAGGGAAGTCTCTCCCCTCTCCTTGACCACAGCTGCAATTTCACCAGCGATGGAATTTTCACCACTGAGAACACCTGGCTTGGATGGGGTCGGGGCCAAGTTCAGAGAGGTGCAGGAGTGAGCAAGGACAGGATTCTTGCAGGGAGACAGGCACGGTGGGGGCACGGACACAGCTCGTTAGTGGCGAGGCAGTGTCTAATCAAGGGCGATTACAGGATCCTGTCCTTTGCTCGGAGGAAGTGCTGCTCTCACAGTGCCAGTGACTTGCTGAGAACACGGGGCACGGAGCAAAGAAGCTGGGAAGTTTTGTGAGCAGCTGCCCACCAGCTCCGTGCTCCCGTTGCCCTCCCAGGGCTCTGTCCTCAGCTCTTGTAGCTATCCAAAGCAATCCAGCATTTCTTTACATATTTGAATGTGGAGTTTAAGCCTGTATTTCCACAAAGAACTCACATCTCACTCCAATATCCATACTTTCTACAAAATTTATGCTGATTTGCTGTGACAAACCAGCCCTGGCTGCCCACCTGTACCTGGGGAGTTGATCTCACATAATTTGCTGACAGTAGGGACAGGAGCAGGGAGAAAACCCAGCCCTCCAATGCTGCCCCAGTCATTCCCAGCTCTCCAGTGCTGCCCCAGTCATTCCCAGCCCTCCAGTGCTGCTCCAGTCATTCCTAGCTCTCCAGTGCTGCCCCAGTCATTCCCAGCCCTCCAGTGCTGCCCCAGTCATTCCCAGCCCTCCAGTGCTGCCCCAGTCATTCCCAGCTCGTCCTGACTCTCACCTCCACCACATGTTTGGTGCCCTCGCTGGCAGGGTTCAGTGGAGAAGCACCAGACGGGTTGGTTTTCCCCAAAGAGGAAGGGAGGAACACTGAGGCTTCCCCCGACACTGCCGGGCCCGCCCTGTACAACGGGGGCTGGGGAGGGGGCTCTGCCCGGGCCCGGGGACACCGCTGTCACCGGCAGCACCGAGTGAGCCCCCGGCAGCGGGGCCGGTGTAGATACGGGGGATGCAGACACGGGAGATACAGACACGGGGACGGGGCCGAGACAGACACGGGGGATACAAACACGGGAGTTACAGACACGGGAACGGGGCCGGGAGAGACACCGGGAACGGGGCCGGGACAGACACCGGGAACGGTACAGACACGGGAATGGAGCCGGGACAACTACGGGGCATACAGACACGGCAACGGGGCCGGGACAGACACCGGGAACGGGGCCGGGACAGACACGGGGGATACAAACACGGGAGTTACAGACACTGGAACGGGGCCGGGACAGCCCATGGGGGAACGGGGCTGCTACAGACAAGGGGAGCGGGGCCGGGGCCAAGGGACCGCGCCAGCAGCATCCCGCAGTGCCGGGTGCTCCAGGCTGTCCCGAGGATCCAGTCCCGCTGCAATCCAGGGCTCTGCCAGCAGCCGCAGCAGTGACCGGCTGCACCGCAGCGGGCCGGCAGCGCCTCCGAGCATCCCCCCGCTGGGTGCATGCACACGGATCCGTGTCCCAGGGCTCCGTGTCCCTCCTCCAGCCACCGTGGGCAGGGTGAAGGCGGCGCTGAGCTCCGGGAACACCGGAATATCACTGGGTTCAGCCCAAGGGACAGCTCTGTGGGGATGACCTGCAGCGTCTTCTCTGAGGAGTGGCACCAACGGGTGCCCCATCCTGTGGCACCTCAGGGTGAAGGGGGTGCCTGTGGGGCTGCCCCTGTCCCCACAGAAGCAGGCAATGTTCTGCATTCTCCCACATGGTCCTGTGATTTCTCACTCGTGGGCAGCCGGTTCCAAACCAGCCCCAGGGACAGTTCTGTGCAGTCACACCTCATGTCACAAGTGGTTCCCTCTCCCAGGGGAAATACAGCCTGCGTGACACATTTCTCTCATCTTTAATGGTCTCCAGCGAGCATCGTCCCTTCCTGCCTTATTTCCCTCGCAGCGAACCCAGTGCAGCTCTGGCCATCCAGTGGCTGGCACAAGACTGCGCTCCTCAGGCGAGCAGGGGGAGCAGAGAAGCTCTCACCCAGCTGTGGCAGCTTCCACCTGGCTGTGCAAAAGCCCTTCCTGGGCGGGTTGGGGTGCTCTGCTCTGACAGCTGAGCACCTGCATCTCAGCACCATCCAGGGACGTCGGAAAAGCACCCCCACGGTCTGTGTGCCACCCCGCTCTCAGCAGGAGCGCAGCATGAACATCCCCAGCACTGTCTGGGGCTGCCGGCGGCCCCTGAGCGCTGTGGCACACGCGGCTTCCCCTGGCTCTGCCCTGGCTGCATTCCGAGCTGGGAATGCCACGGTCCTGCCCAGCCTGCCTGCCCAACAGCTGCAGCTGCAGCGCTGCGTACCAACCCAGGAAGCATCTTCCTCAGGGATAACTTGCCTCCCTGAGAGGGATGTTTCCTCTCCCGGTTAAACCCTGAGATTTTCCACAGCGTTTATCAGGATCCTCAGTCATCACCAGTACGATGGCACCGACACCACCTCTGGGGCTAGAAATTGAACGCAGCAGTCTCTGTCAATTAACTCTTTGGGGTATTAACATCAGAAGGGGCATGAAATATTCAGGTAATCAAGAATTCCTGAATAAAATTAATACATAAACAATCATAACAATACATAAACACTTACCAACCCCCTAGACCTCTCCCAAGGCTTAAATACTCATTTTAAAAAGACGGCTCGGACACTGCTGGTGGCCAGCACAACCCAAACCCCGCAAAGCTCTGAGTTATTGCAGCTATTGAAATGCTTGACAGAAGGATCCCAGAGCAGTTTGCGCTAATTGCTGTGTAAAAATACTCCATTATGTGCTCAGACAATCAAAATCGACCCAGCAAGTCAGTTCCCCGGTCCGCTGCAATCACGGAGCAGAGCCGAACATCGCAGTATAAACAGCGCTCTAGAGGGGCGCGGGAGGAGGGGAGCTTGGCAGGTCCTGCCCAGAGAGCTGCCTTTCTTGTTGTTAGTTTGCTTGGTTTCTAATTTCCACAGGAAATTTAATTTCGGGAATATGTGGCACCAGCTTCCAAGCCGGAGGAAAGCTGCCGCTGTTGGAGGGCTCCGGGGAAAGCATTGCAAAGGAAGCAGCGAGGGCTGTACTTACAGGTACGCGGTGAGAGGGCTCAGGCTGGCAGGGACCTCCGAGAGCCCCAGCTCGGAGCAATCCACCGAGAGCGTGATGCCATCCTGCTCGCAGTGGCACTGGGGCGGGCAGGAGGGCGCACCTGGCTCCCCGGGCAGCGCCTGGCAGCGGGCACAGCACGCCAGGACAATGCCCCAGAAGAGGAGCGCGTCCATCCTCGGCCCGGCCGCCGGGCGGCCGCGGGGCACGCAGCGGGCACCGGAGCTGCGGCAGGTCCCGGTGTGCCGAGGATGCGGCCAGGCAAGGGGAGGCATTGCTGAATGATCTGGGTTATTGGGTTTCAAGGGCTGGGCAGGGGCGTGAGACACTCCAATGGGAGGAGTTAAACTTTCTACTCTTTCCCTCTCTCTCTCTCTCTCTCTCTCTCTCTTAGAGCTGGCAGGAATTTCATTCAAAGGGAAGAAAGGGAAAAAAAAAAAAAAAACCAAAACCAAAAGAAACCTCAACAAATAAAGACCTGTTCATAGCTCCAGGACGCAGGCTTGTTTTGTAACCGTGTTTTTGTGAGATAGCAGGCAGGGGAAGGCAGAGCTGGCTCCAGGAGGGCAGAGGAGTGTAAGCAGTGAGGCAGGAGTACCCCACCGGCACTTCAGGGGCTCCAGACTTCGGGACGCTGAAATACAACCCCAGATAAAGGACTCTGTGTCTGTGCTGGCTGCTAAACTCAGCTGGGACTGGAAAGTCAGGGTGCAGCTGGGGAGAAGGGACTGAGGAGCTCAGGACCAGCTCTCTGCTGGCAGGGATCATGCCTGCTGCTGGCTGTCTGTCTGTCTGTCCTGAGCCCTCCCTCTCCAGCAGCCCTGTTGCTCTCTCCTTGCAGCAGGGGAGATGCAGGGGAGGGAGCAGCAGTGTCACAGAGCTCCGTGGGGGGACACGATGCTGTGCTGGCTTTGCCCAGGTGGGATCACGTGTGACCTGTGCTTGCAGGAGCTGCCCAGCGCTGATGGCAGGAGCAGGGGGCTGGGTTGCTTCCAGAGCTCTTTCTAACCCTGGTGAAAGTGGCCAAAGCAGAGGAATAGTCCATTGAGTGAGGGCTTGAAGCTGTGCCCTCTGGACCTGTGCCACAGCCTGGCTTAGCAGGGGCACTGCCCAGGCCAGGGCCTCACAGTGTCCTGGAACATGTGGGATGTCCATCAGAGCAGCATTCTGTGTCCAGGAGCTGCCGAGTTCTGGGGCAGCAGAAACACCTGCCTAGCAAAGGGTGCTGGAGCTGTGCAGGAGAGGGCTGCAAAGGACAGCCCTGTGTCCTCTCATGCCAGCCACGGGCTGCTCAGTGGCACTGTGATGCCCTCAGATGGGGTGACTGCTGTGATTCTATGGCAGGGGTTTGAGGGGTAGGGGTGAGCCTGGCCCCACAGCTTGGACCACCTCAAGTCTCTGCACAGAGCCAAGCACCTCGTCTGTAACAGGGACAGCAGCTGCACATGGGTCTCACCTGAAGACAGGCAGCTGTCCATGGGGCTTTAGGTGCATCTGGACCCTGGTTTGTTCCTCCCTGTGCCTCCCTCTCACCCCTGCACAGAGGAGGTGAATGGGGCAGAGGAAGAAGGGTCCAGGTTTGGGTGGTTGCAAAGTGCACCCAAAAAGTCACCCCTTCCCACTGTAGCCATGCTATGGCAAAGTGCCCCGTGACCAAGGCACAGACTGAGGGATGCTTTCACAGCCCTGCTTCCTCTGAACAGGCCTTTCCTTCTGGCATAAGAGTTTCCTGACTGATATCCCCATTATTGCAGGATAAAAGAGGTGGAAGTGTTTTCTGGGGCCGGGAAGGTGAACTGGCACAGTGGGAGACTTGAACAGCTCCAGCTCACAGGGCTGGGGTGCCTTGAGACCTGTGAGAGCAGGAATCTCCTCCCCAGAAAAGGGCTAAGATGGAGTTCAGGGCTCAGGGCTGATGCACAGACTCGGCTGAGGGCTCCTGGCTGGGGTGATGCTGGATCTGAAACTATTTCATTTGCGAAGTGCATTCAGATCCTGCAGCTCCAGGACTCCCTGAGGCTGCTGCAGTCATTGGAAGGATCATCCCCTGGTCAGAGGAGAGAGAGGATTTTGGTCTGGGAGCAGGAACTGGTTTAATTGGAATTAAGCTGCTTCCATCATGAACAGTGCTGGGGATGTCATTAATTAAACATTTGCAATGTCTTTTGACAGCTCCAAATGTAAAACACAAAAGCTTGGTGGGAAGACAGGGAGCCCTCCTCAGAGGGATGAGTCCCTGGGGTTCCTCAGCACGCTTCCCCTCCAGCTCTGGGACACTGGCAGGGCCTGGAAAGGCTGGACATGCTCTGACAGCAGCCAAGAATTGGAAATCGGGCTGGAGAAAGTTCACTGCAGCTGGATCAAGGCTAAGAGCTCCCTTGGGTCCTCGTGTCATTTACAGGGAGGACAGAACCTCTGAGCTGTATGTGGGGGGGGATGAAATCCAGGTGGGTTTTCATGGCACAAACAGGATTCTATCCTCATTTTTCCATCCTCCCTGGAAAATGCAGCTGGATCAAAGCTTAGAGCTCCCTTGGATCCTCGTGTCCTCTCCAGGGAGGACAGAACCCCTGAGCTGCAGGTGGGGGTGGCCTGTCACTCCTGGCTGCAGCAGCCACAGCTCTTATCTGTCACTCCTGTTCCTCCAGCCTCAGCAGCCAGCACCAACCACATCACTCCCTCCTGACAATTTCTCACTCAGCAAACTGTCCTCAGGACCAGGGCTCTGGCTGACCACACTGGTAATGCAGTTCTTGCAGAAAATCACACTGAAGAGGTTCTTACTGAAAACCATCATTCAGCTGAAGCAGGAATATTTCCTCAGGAAGGTACTGACTGCATTTCTTTGGAGCAGCATGTCCTGCTGCTGGGGAGCTTTTCTGCATGCGCCTCACTCTGACTCCTCTGTTTGCTTTTTATTGCAGGCTGATTGTGGTGACATATAAGACAATAAATAAGACAATAAATAAGACAATAAATAAGACAATAAATAAGACAATAAATAAGACATATCCATGACTTATTTCTTTGAGATCTTATAACAGCTGCCAACATCCAAAGCATCACTTATTCCAGTGTGTCACCTGGATTCTGGCAAAACTGAGGCTCTGAACACCGAGTTACTTGGACTGCAGAGCTTTGATGCTTCCATGGTCTCACAGTTTAACATAGGAAAAAGTTAAAGAAGTGATACAAAGACTTTTTCTATAACAATCCATTGAACCACTGAAAAACTAAACACACCTCTGTGAAAGACACATGTTAAAGATGAAAAAAAAAAACCAAGAAACCCAAATTATTAATGTCAAAATTAATAAAATCTCAAATTAACAAACAAAAACCACTACACATGGCAAACCTGGAATTTCTGAATAAGCCCCTCGGGAGTGGAAGTGTAATTTCCAGCCCTGTCTGGCCGAACCTGCAGCTCAGAGTGGGCCGTGGCATCACTGCGGGCAGGGAGCTGCCGGCGCTGCTCGGCTCGGTGTTTTCTGCGGCTCAGCCGTGTTTGTGTGTTGTCCTCTAGCGGCAGCGAGAGGTCTGCGAGGGGAGAGCGCTGCCCCTGCCGGGTACCGGCTGTGGGTGTCCCTGGGTCTGCATTGAAGGCACTTGAGGTGACGGTTCATGCTCGGACTCAGGTGTTCATTATTTATCAGTAAAACTATCTCACTACTGTGAGTTCAGCAGCTTTTCATTAGATGCACAAAATGGCCAACAATCTCTTGTTACAAGGTCTTTTAAGACTAAACTATGCAATTAGGAACTGACACCTAGATTATTTTCCCTTTTCACCCAATAACTGATCCCAAAGAGCCCCAGTGCAGACTGCTCTGCCCAGGTACAGAGTGCCACCCAAACCCATGGAGAAGAAGCATGAAGAAGAAACTCAGGACAGCACTCTGTGCCCTCCATCTTGCTTCCATCCACAACATCCTAAAAGTCCCAAAACCTCAATTTATCCCCAAGTGACACACCTGCACTGCTCTCTATAATCCATTTCACACTTTTGTGGATTCCAGTCTATCTTGCAGTCTGGGAAACTTTCTCCATGGATGAGGGTCAAAGTCAATGCTCCCCTGGGGATCAGGGCACCCCAGAGCAGCCAGAGAAATATTCCCAGTGCCCTGGGTTTCCTGCTGCCCCAGGCACCCGTGGCTCCCCTGGGCCCTGCACCCTCCCTCTGCTTTTCCAGGATGGAGCTGAGACCCCGGCACCAAACACTGAGAAGAATTCCTGAGTGTGGTAACTTCTCAAAGTTTGCAGCGTTTCACAAACTATTGAATTATCTCATGGTGTGTGGGTGAAAATGCTTCTGTTTTGCTCTCATGTAGCCTTCTTTTTACTCACCTGAGAAAATTTCTCTGCCTAAAATACACCGAGGCAGCATAAGAGGCGTGGAAACTTTCACCAGAGACAGCCAGGAACTGCTAAAACACCTTCAGAGAACCAACGCATCTCTAACAATCACAAGCCTGAGGCCTTACAATTCACCTGCAATTGGATTTTAGAAAAGATTGAAAGCATACACTTCCATACAGTTCTAGTGCACCCTCATTTTTATTTTTAACTTATAAGAAAATAACAATTTAAAAAATTTTAAAATGCTAGATAGTACTGTATAGTACCACTGGAACTCCTGGGCAGTTATTGTGAATTTCTTGATGGATTAATCCATGCAGAGTTCTAAAATATTTTAAAATATTTTTTTAAATTTTAAATTTAAAATATTTTTATATTTTACAATTTGAAATATTTTTGGTCATTTTTATTAATTTTTCAAAATAGTTTAAAAATATTTCTAAATTTAAAAAGAATTTATTATTTTAAAATCTTTTTTGCCACCTCTCAGTGGCAAATTACATCCCAGGTGATGTTTCTCCTGCTGCCTCCACACTGATAGATCTTTCCACAGCTGGCTTAAAAGCAGGAATTAAAAAAAAAACCTTGAGGAAATTTAGAATAGGACTTAAGTGGAGAAGAAGGTCCAGTTCTTGTGAGCTGCAAGCGCAGCCGTGGCCTCAGCTGGCCAAGGGCACAGAGGGGCTGCGGGCGGTGGGGCTGGGCTGCATCCTCCCAGCAGCACAGCTCTGTCCCTGCAGGGCAGCCCTGCCCTGGGGACAGCCAGGACCTCGAGCACCAGCCCTGCCACGTCCTCTCTGGGGGCCAGAGTGGGGCTCCCCACGGGCTGAGGGCTGTGCCTAGCAGGGTTTCCTGGAGCTGGTGGCATTCGAAGGCTGGCAGAGTTGGAGCAGTAGCTGGGGCAGGAGCCTAAAGCCCAGCACTGATGTCCCTCCTGCAGAGCCACAGGATGTCACAGGTGAGCCCCGCTGCTGGCCCGTGGCTCTGCCACTCTGCAGGGTGCAGGGAGGGGATGCTGCTCCTCCAAGGTGCTGCCCGTGCCCTGGACATCCAGCTGAGCTCATTCCCGAGCTGGAAACGGGCAGTGCCAGCTGGGAGCTGAGCCAAAGTGCTGCAGGCTGTTGGTTTCTGTCCTCAGCAGGGGCCTGACACGGGGCCCCTGGAACAAACCACAGACGTGTCTCCTGCCCCGCTCCCATGGGGCTACTGCTGCTGCCTTCTTTCAATTTCTTTCCAGATTTATGGGGCTCTGGATGAACCCAGCAGGATCCCAGTTTGGCTGTGATCTCCCAGGACAGCCAGTCCATGCTGCAGCCCTGGCTGATGCTGGCTGGGTGTCACTGCCAAGGTTCCAGCAGGGACGTGTCACAGACGAGCAGTGAGATGGCTGGCTCCCACAGTGCAGGGTGAACATCATGTGTGTGTTAAGAGAAGTTTTGTAGCTGTAGAGTTGTGTTACTGTAATGTGTCTCCCCCATTGTTATCATGGGATGGCCTTGGTGCTCGGGCATTGGGGAGGCTTGGCTCGTTACTGTGGCAACACCTGAGCTCCACCCAAGGAGTGAGAAAGTGACCCCCAGCCCTGGACAGCAAGGAAGGGGTTAACTGACAGGGCTTTAAGAAGGTCTAGAGCTATAAAAGGGGGAGCATCCATCCTGAAGATGAGCACGTGGCTGGTAGTCACAGGGGCTTCCAGTGCTGCAATTTTTCCTTATTTAGTCCCTTTGTTGTATTTTTTGTAAAGATTTAATAAACTTCTAACATTTTAAGAAGTTTAAATTGTTGTTTCTCACGAACCAGCGCTGTGCCTCACACTGGGGTGGACAGCAGGGAGTCCCTCCTTCCAAAAGGATTTGCAGGGGCAGGAGGGGATGCAGAGAGCCCTAGGCAGGATCACAGGGCACAGGGACACCAGAGGAAAAACAAACATCACCAGGACTGGCCCGTGTGTGCCATGGCATTCACTCATCCCCCTCATCTGACATCTCTGTGAGGGGACACTCACTCCTGGGACACGATCTCCCTTGGCTCCTCAGACTTGCCATCCCCGCCTCCTCCTGAAGCTGATCCTTTATGTTCCAGGTGGAGCAGTCAAACAAATGGTATCTAAGTTTGAGGTATTGGTTAAGCTTACTTAAATATTGTTTTTTGGTTGACTTACTGGTAAAGTTATATAATTAAAAATAAATAAAGTAAACAAGTAAAAGTATAATATTTGATTGAACTTTATGTATATATTTAAACTATCATCTAATAAAGAATTTTATAACACTACTGACTTTTATACTTATAAAGAAAGTTAAAGTTTACAGTTTTTTGTGGATGTAACCTAAGGCGTTAGGTGTTAAGTTGGAATTTTTGTGTCATTTATGTTTGTGTGTGATCCAGACCAGCAGAGATGGAGCAGGATCCAGGGATCTGGTAATTCAGATGTGTCTGTGAGCCCAGCCTTACCCTGTGGAGCCACCCAAGGTCAGGGGCAGAGGCAAGGCCAGAGGAATATTCCTGGAGACCCCACTCCCATCAGGGCCATCCAGAGGCTGGGACAGCTCTGCCAGGCTCTCAGTGAGTCTGGGCCAGGGGTGGCAGCTCTCACGAAGAACATGAAGAGCTTTCCCAGGCATCGTTCTGGGAAAGGCTGGGAGAAGATCAGAGAAAAGAATGAGAAACAATTGTTATCTTATCTTGCTGCACCTGTGTTTGTGAACACACAGAATGTGTTAGGGAGATTTGTTTGCCAAAGGGTGGCTTCTTAATTAACCAATAGTGATGGTGTTTTAATTAAAGGACTGATCAGGTCCACCTGTAGCAAAGTAGGGTATAAAAAGCATGGGGTTCTTAATACAGTACAATTGACCTTCTGTAAATGTCTCAAGAGTCTTTGTCTTTTATTATCCAGTCCTAACCCCTTGTGCTGACATCTGGGGTACCTGGGAAAGTTGTCTGCTCCCCTCTGTGACCAGAGAGCTGCCACCACATGGGCCCAGCAAGGACTCCCAGAGGCTTTCCAAAATGTCCCAGCAACCACCTGCAAACAGCAGAAGGTGCCAGTGCCCAGCAGTGGCCCTGGCTGGGGCAGGGGGAGGACAGGGACAGGTGTGCATGCTTCCTGGCAGTGCCTGGGAGGTCACAGGGGCAGGAGGTTCCAGCCTGGTGCCCAGGGCACAGGCCAGCACCATCTCCAGGTGCCCTTTAACCCCTTGCTCTGGGAGGCACTGCTGGCAAAAGGGGCAGACCTCTGGCTCCATGCCCTGCAGAGACGAGGGACAGAGGTGCAGAGGCAGGTTGGAGGCTTGTTAGGTGGACCAGAACCCTGGTCCAGTGTCATTCGTGCTTGAAGACCTTTCTTTTGGAGCACCTGCCCCTCAGCTGGATCAGGGAGCCACAGCCATGGCAAGCCCTGCATGTGTTGAGGAGGCACCCTCAGCTCCAGTACTGCTCACCTGTCCCTGGAGGAATAAACTAAACCACAAGAAATTCCACCTCAAGATGAGGAAGAACTTCTTCACATTGAGGATGGTAGAGCACTGGGGCAGTTTCCCAAGGAGGTCCCGGGGTGGATTCTCCCTTTGGAGATGTTCAAACCCCCCTGGATGTGCTCCTGTGTCACTGCTCCAGGTGATCCTACCTTGGCAGGGGGGATTGGACTGCACAGGTCCCTTCCAACCCTGTGGTTCTGTGAATTGCCCTCCCAGTTCAGACCTGCCTTCAATCTGTGCTGGCCCCAGCACTTCTGCTCACCAGGAGGAGGCCAACATTAGCAGCTGCTGATGGAGGATGCAGGAGATCGTGGGGGCATTGGCTGCAATCCTGCTGCTCCTGCTCTGGTGCAGCTCAGGTGGAAGAGGTGGTGGGCAGTGGATGTTCCATCCGTGACTGGTGCCAGCACCTGACTCCATGGAGGTGTCCAGCTGGGGACGTGTCAGGGTGAAATGGGCTCCCTGTGCTGTGCAAAGATGCACTCTGCCCTGGGGAGAGCCTGGGGTAGAGCCTCAGTGCTGGAGAAGCTGTGGGATGGAGGAGCTGTGGTGCTCCAGCAGCCTCCGTCAGGCTCCTGTGGCTGTGCACCCCAGCTCTGAGGGGGGGTATCCCCATCTCCTGCCACTTGGCAGCAGCAGCCCAGACTGCCCCTGCTGTGGCAGCCAAGGAAAGGGGAGCAGACTGTAGGAAGGGGGGTCCAAACAGGCAAGATCTTGCTCATCTCCTGTGTTTTGATCCCTGCGCTGGGGCTGATGGAGGAGGGCAATGGTTGGATGCTGCTCATCTGGAGCAGGATAAACACGAAGAGCAACATGGCATGGCCCAGAACTCACTGGGCAGCTCAAGCCAGAGGCTTGTTTTGTTTTAGTGCTCTGTTGTCTTTCTCTCCCCCTCTGGGTTTCATGGCTCTTGAGCTGCAGGGCTGGAAAATTATTCATCCAAACCACAGCTCCCCCAACACCCTCTGTAAGCATCTGCAGCTCCAGACTCCACTGCAGCCCGGGGTGGGAGGCCATAAATTCATCATCCTCACCAGCCTGGCCTCCTGTCAGGCAGGGCACGGAGCAGAGGCCGTGCCACAGACACACCCTGGGTGGGTGGCACAGCCATGCTGCACTCACTGGGCAGAACCTGTAGGACACTTTGTGTGACAAATCCCTGCCCTGTGCCTGCCCTGGGGATGAGGAGTGTGGAAGAGGTTTTACAGGGATTTCTGTGAGCCAGAGGGAAGCTTGATGAGAGGATCTGTGTTTACCCCTGGAAGAATTTTCTAGCAAGGTCATTGACTCAGAAACCAAGAAAGAAAGAAGGAGAAATAAGAGAAACCTGCAAGTGCCTGTTCCAATGAACACTTTGTTTTTCTTTTGTGACCAATGAGTAAAGTATAAACTTCTGAGTTTTGTAAGAATGTATGAAAAGCATGCATGCTGGAATAAAGTAACAGTTTGAAGCCTTCTGAAAATGGAGTGTTGCTCTGCATTGTCTCTGTCTCAGCTAGGACAGAGGAGCTCCCACCACAGCTGCTGGAGAAGCTGTGCTTTACTGCAGGTGTCTGCAGGTTCACCTTGTGCTGGGAGCACCATGCAGATGTGTTAGCCAGATGTGAGGGCCAAGGCACCACTCACTCCTGGACCTGTGTGAGCTCTGTGGACAGCGCCATGGCTCCCCCACCATGGCTTCAACTTCCATCCTTCTGTCCCAGGGCCAGTGCCCTGGCAGCTCTGTGCCACCAGCTGTGGGTGACAGCCCTGTGCCCTGTCCTGGGACTGTGTCTCTGTGCACAGACACACAGGAGATCCTGGGGCACTTTCCAAGGGACGGTGGAAGGTTCCTGGTGCCCTGCCCATCCATGGGGGAGGATGGACAGTCCTGTGCTGAGCTGAGCTCCAGGATGAGAGCTGGTGTGGGCCAGGTGCCAGCAGAGCTCAGCCCAGCCCTTGCTTGGTCACTGCCATCAGAGCATAGCCTGGGGAGTGGCCAGGTTGTCCCATGTGGATGATGTTCTGCTCTTATGCATGAAAGCAATTCTGTCCCGTGCTGAGGCCTCCCTCCTCTGCCATCAGCTGTGGAGCCAGACCCAGAGCCCCTCACAGAGCAAGGCTTTGAGCAAAGCCCAGGCCAGGATGGCTCTGAACACCACAGGCCAGTTCTGATTGTGGGAGAGCAGCAGGGAGAGCCTGGGGGTCTCCTGCCTCTCCTTATCCCTGCCTATTTTGGAGGAGGCAGTCCTGGCTGGGCTGCAGCGGCTCGTGGGAGGATTTGTCCCCGCAGAGCCCTGGGCTCCTGAGGGGGGATGCAGAGCTGAGAGGGACAATGCCCACCCATGCAGGGGAGCAGCCAGCAGCACGAGAGACTGAACCCCCAGTCAGCCTCCTTCTGTGCCCCTCACAAGGCTCCTGCTGCCCATGGCATCCCCAGTGCCACTGTGACTGGCCCTGCTTTGCATGTAGGGCACTCCACAGACCTTGAGATCCTCTGAGACAACGAGCGTGAGGAGTTTTAACATCATAACCCATGCAGGGACACACAGGAGCAAAGGCTTCTCAGTGCTGAGCACAGACTGAACGAGAGCCTGCAGCCCAGCCCCATCTCCACACACACCTTGGAGATCAGCCGTGCTCAGGATGGCCCTTGGCCTCAGCATTAACCATGGCCCAGAGCTCCTGGGCCATGCAAAGCCAGGAGAGCCACAGGCCATGTCCAGCAGCACCAGCAGGGTGATGCTGGAGCTGGATCCAGGTCTGGGTCACCTCTGCCCTGTTTGAGGGCATGACACCAGCCCTTTTCCCCCACCAGCAGCTCCCTCTCTCCTTCCAGCACAGGGAGCTCTGCCTGCACTGCTCTGCAGCTCAGCTGTGCTGAGGGTGAAGCAGTGAGAGGAGCTCTACAAGCGGGTGGGACTGAGTCTGCAGGAGGACAATATCAGCATTTTCACTGCTCTTCTTGGGGTAAGTTGGAGGGCACCTGCAGGTCCTGGCAGAAAGGCTGCTGTCCTGTAGCCCAAGAATAGTTTTAAAGGTTGGATGCAGCTGGCGGGTGAAAGCTGGACATCAGGGTTGGATGGGGCTGTGTGCATGTGTGAGCAGGACACAGGGTTTTTGAGACTACTCCTTCTTGGGGGCTCTTGGGGTAAAACCCCCAGCACAGGTGAGATTCTGTGCTGCTGGACAAGTCCAAACTTCCCCAGCCTGTCAGCTCCAGACCCTGAACAGACAAATGACACATCGTGCTTTGGCCAGGTTTGACTTTGCAGCCTTCTTGCTTGATGTTGACATCCAGGGTGCCCTGGGGTGTCCCCCCGTGGTGGCCCAGACACACGGGACAGGTGCTGATCCAATGCCCCTGATCCTGGCTGTGGAAACAAACATTTCCCCCTTGTGACCCTCATCCCGCAGCCCCAGTGTGCTTTAGGAGTTACTGGTTACATAAAAGCCATAAAGCCATCAGGCTCCCTGTGAGCAAAGGCGAGGGCTGGGTTCCTCCCAAGGCAACATCATAAATCCTTTTGTGCACATGAGAATATCCACTGAGCTTCACAAGGCCTTTTCATGTCGGGAGTATTCACTCATCCTCCTGGAGAGCCCCTGGCATGTTGGCATCTCCCCAGAAACAGCAGAGCAACGAGTCACTGGATGGGCACTTGTGCAGGCTGAGCAGCGAGTGACAGGGCACATCACACGGCTGGGTGACCCTGGCACAAAGATGTAGTGACATGGAAACATTTCCAAATTGCAACTGCATCCAGAACACAGCTCAGGAGGGTTGAGGGTGCCCATGGGCAACCCAGGATGGTCTGGGCTATGCTGAAGGCAGCACTGCCTACACATATGTCCAGCTTGGGAGGAAATGCAGCCCTCTATGGGGCCAAGGCTCTGCCCTACCTGGGTTCCCCCAGGCCAGGAGTGCTGCAACTTGGAGCTGAGAGCAAGCAGAGGGCACTGAGCAGCTCTGCCTGCAGCACAGAAGGTGTCCTGTGTGCAGGGAGACACTGCTCCCAGCCAGCTGTGCCCTGTGGTGGCCACAGCTGGGCAGAGGTGCAGGGGACACCTGGCTGGGGCTGCACAGCACTGCTGGGTAGTGCAGGGTGGGAGCAGGAGGCATGTGGGAAAGCAACTGCCAAAGAGAAACCTGATTTAGAGGAGGGGAAAAAGGATACCCAGATGCAAAAAGAGGCCTCATCCCAGGGCTGGGATGGCTGATGCTGAGGTGACCCTGGGAACAGGGACAGGCTTCTAGTGGAATCACAGGGGCAGTAGGAGGAGTGGCCAACTCAGTCACGCACCTGGGGCTCTCTGCTCCTCATAGCAGGTCTTGGGAGCCCCTTATCACACCTGTTATATCTCCTCACCCCACCCCAAGGCAGCTGCCACAGGACATGGAACAGTGAGCAGGAGCGTGGGCCACACTGGGACAGGGTCACTGCTTTGAGGCTGCACTATAACCCCACCCTGCCTGAAGGGGCAGAGAAAGGCAACAGGGTCCCAGATGCAGTTTTTTCTACATGATGAATATGCTTGTGAAACTATCTGCTTCTCTTAACTCTTCCTTCTGTCCTGCACTTGCAGCTCGGTGAACCGAGTTGTTTCTTGTGATTTCAGCTTGTGCATGGCCACCCCTGCTTGCAGAGCAGCCACATCCCTGCATGGACAACCCAGCTCCCAGAGCAGCAGGACTGCTGAGGCTGCCAGCTGCTCACCAGTGTCCAGCTGAACCAGGTGGCTCTGCCCTGTTCCTTGGTGCAGGTTCAGGTTCACAACTTTGAGTCCAGGCTTTGTCTGAAAATGTGTCTGGGTGGGCTGGACATTCACTGCAGAAGTGTTGCCTCAGGGGAAGGAGCAGATGAGAGTGATCAGAAGCTGCTGAGCCATGGACTGCAGCATCTGGAGTGCCCAAGGGACACTGCTGTGTCCCCTGGCTGGGGACACAGATGCCCTTTTGGGAACAGCTGCTGTGCTGTAGCCTTCACATCAGCTGGACCCCTCAAAAGCCAAGCCCCCCTCAAGCACACTCTTTCCTAGGGAATTTATTGCTTGTACCTAAGACCATTCCAGCTGAGACAAGGCAGGTGCCCCAGTGCTCTGCCCACAGCACACCGGAGAGCTCCACACACCAGAGCCACGGGCACTGCAGAGCACGGAGCTCCACGCTCGTGCTGGGCTCAGAGGCACCACAGAGCCCCACGGCGTGCACTGAGAGGGTAGAGAGCATTCCAGGCACCAGGAATCTCAGGGGATCTCCAGAAGAGGAGAGGATCCTGCCCAGCCCCTCACCGTGTGTGCACTGAGAGGCTGCAGTGGTGCTGGCAGGACGCTGTCCGTGTGTCCAGGACACCCCAAGTCACAGCTGACACCACACTGGGGACGCTGCCCGGGGAGGGCACTGCTCCTGCAGGGCTCCCTCTGTGCCAGGAGTCCCACGGTGCCCCCAGCAGCCCCCAGCTCTGTACAGGACCCTGCAGGGACAGGCAGAAGGTGCCAGAAGGGCCAGGTGGTGCTAGGGCTGGTTCTGGATGATGTCCTGGATGCAGGTGTACAGGAGCATGTACTGGTCCTGCAAGAGAGAAAGGTCAGTCAGGTTTCTGACAGACACCTCCAGGTCACACATTAACTGTGCAGTTTGCTTTAAAAAATCCTAATTAAGGGGCAGTGTCTGGTAACAGAGCAGGATTTGCTCTCCCCAGTAGTCCATGGGGGTACTGTGTCACCACAGCCAGCCAGAAAGGAAAATCAAGCCTCTTATACCATGCTTGTTTCCCCTTCCTCATCCCCCTGTGATGGGGCTGAGAGGAACATCCCATCCAAACTGCAGAGGAACAAATTCATTTGGCTTCCCCTCCAAGGGCCCCAGTGGCTTTTGGATGTGCCGTGGTGCTTGCATCCAAAACAAGAGCAAAGAGCAACTCCAGAGATGCTGCAGGGCACAAGAGCTGGAGGCTTGGGGTCTGGCAGTGACCTGGGGCCAGGAGGGAAGACCCCTAGACCAGGAGTTTCCCTTGGTGTAGTCCCAGTGTACCAGAGTCAGGAGCTGACAGCAGATCAGGGCAGATGCTTGCAGGCTCACAGAGGTACAGAAAGATCTGTGTGGGTTTAGCCCAGCTGCAGTGCTTGTCTCTTTTTAATATCATCAAACTGATCCATCAGTCCAAATGTGAGCTCTGAGGTCCCTAGTCCCCCGTGTTTGAGATGAGGTTCTGCCCAAATGCCAGGCTGCCCCAAAATGACACAAGGCCCCAAACCCAGGACTGAGCAGGCAAGATGCAAGGAAGGGAAATGGGGTTGTGCTCAGGGCACAGAGCTGGAGGGCAAGGCCAGCCAGCACATGGTGTGGGCTGGGATCACGTGGCATGGCCAGGGGGGATTAGGGCTGCAGAGGGGCCCCAGCAGCATTCCCCAGAGCTCGTTAATGCTCTGGCTGAGCCACAAGTCACGAGGAGCCTCCTCCCTGTGCTGGGGGCTCAGCCTCACCGAAGGGTGAGCACACAATGGCTGAGGCTCCAGGTCACAGAGTGTCTGCAATGAGTCAGGTCTGATTGGGAAACGGGCAGTGACAGCCCGGGGCTGACCGCAGCCCAGGCACACGCAGTGACTGGCCACATGCAAGAGCACATCCCCTGGGACATGCACCACGCTGGAGCTGGTGGTGCTTAATAACTGACAGTTATCCCTGCAAATCCATCAAAGGTTCATCTTCCCCCTCGCTTCCCCCCCAAAATCTGATGCCTCTGACACGACGGCAGCCGATGGCCCCGCCAGACACAAAGGGGTGCTGGCAAGCCCCCAGAGGGGTGGAGGAGGCTGCAGGGCAGCCCTGCTGCTCCGAGGGGAAGCAGCTCTGCTGCTGCCCCCCTTCAGCAGGACAGCAGCGTTTGAAGGGCCCTTGCTGTGCCTTTATGGGGAACTGTGTCCCTGCAGGGCCGGGCGCTGCGGGAGCACAAAGCAGCTCTCAAGCGGGGCAGCGGACGCCTGGCCCTGCTCTGGCTCCCACCACGCACATGGTTCACATTAATTAAGAATGTAATTAGCTTCTTGAAGGAGGCTGTGCAGCTGGGAAGCCTTGGAGAGAGATCTTCCCCAGTTCTGCTGTGCCCTGTGGGGAGTGTTTCCAGGGCCGTGCATCAGCTCTCTCAGCAGCTGCAGCAACTGAAGCATGTCCAGAGGCACTGGTGCCATAAGCAGCCACCAGGGCTGGTACACAAGGGCTGGGCTGGCATGGAATGGCCCCATCAGACAGTGCTACAGCCCACAGGACACCTGCCAACATGGCACTGTGTCCCATTGTCCCCTGGCAGGCAGCCCCAGCTGTAACAGCAGGTTCTGGGTCTGGGGATGCAGCAGGAAAGGGGCTGGCCATGGGGACACCCAGCAGGTTCTGGGTCTGGGGATGCAGCAGGAAAGGGGCTGGCCATGGGGACACCCAGCAGGTTCTGGGTCTGGGGATGCAGCAGGAAAGGGGCTGGCCATGGGGACACCCAGCAGGTTCTGGGTCCCCAGGCAGACAGCCAAGCCCAGGAGCCAAGGGGGACCAGGCAGGTTGTTAGGGTGACACCAGTGCTCCACTCTTCCTCGAGTGCAATGGGAAGAGTGCTTTATTTACTGTGAGTTCACATGCAATTTAACTGATCTTAACTCAGAACCCAGGAGATGAAAAACTCTTGCCAGGGAAAGTCAGTGCCCTCATTCCTCGGTGGCTGGCAGAGCCACAGGGTAGGGAAGGAGCAGGAAGTAAATCCCTGCTGAGGCTGGACAGGCAGCAGGGAGCACCCAGGAGCGGGCAGGATGGTACCAGCTCCAGGCAGGTCAGCAGAGGACTCTGCTGCACCCTGTCCATCCTCCCCCCTCCTTCCCACCTACCAGAGTTGGGGTCATGAGGCAGCAGCTTCTGGCCAGCTGGAGGGTCACGCCGTAGATGTCCACGGTTCTCTCAGCTTTCATCTGGTGCAACAGGCAATCCAGGGAGATCAGGGTCCCCATCTGGCTCATGTCACCACTGCAGAGGACAAGGGGGGTTCACTGATGCCAGGCCAGGCTGAGCTGAACCCCTCTGGAGGAGGGCACCAGTGCAAGGAGCCATGTGGGACTCTGAGCTCTCTCTGTGTGCAGGTAAGTGAGGATATCAGGGCTGCTCCCAGCATCCCTGCAGCTACCCAGGGATGGCCTGGGCACCTCAGCCTGGGAATGCCTGCTCCACCCATGCTCCCCCCAGTCTGGCTGTTTGCCCTGTCTTCTCCCAGTCCCTGGCAGAGCACTGTGACCTCCCAGGCTCAGAACTCCCACTGGCTCCCATGGACCCATGGCACAGCCCATCTACACCACCACTTGACCTTCAGAGGAAAACTCCAGCCTTGTGCAGGATCCCTGCTCCAGCAGAACCACAGCTGGGCCTGCAGGAGGGATGCAGCCACCACGGAATGGGACTGTGCCACCACCCTGACCCACAGGGGGTCAGTTCCTGTTGTGACTCTGGCAGTGGTTTTGTTTGTTTGTACTGTTGCATTTGTGTTTTTAATTTTCCTATTAAAGAACTGTTATTCCTATTCCCATATCTTTGCCTGAGAGCCCCTTAATTTCACAGTTATAATTATATTTGGAGGGAGGGAGTTTCCATTTTCCATTTCAAGGAAGGCTCCTGCCTTCCTCAGCAGACACCTGGCTTTTCAAGCCAAGCCAGATTTTGGCATGCCAAGGCACTGAGCAGCTGCTGGCTCTGGAGGCAGGTGCAGCCCAGGGTACCTGCAGTGCAGCAGAACAGGACCCCCCCTCCTGCGGGGGGGTGTGCCCCGTCTGACAGCCCCCAGCAGCTCCACCAGGCTCTGCACATCAGGCTGCTTCTTGCTGCTCCAGAGTGTGAACAGGAACCTCTGTACCTGCCTCTCCTTTGCCTTCTTCTCCTGTGGGACACAAAGAGCTGATGTGGGTATTGGGGAGGGATGGATGAGTTTGGATGCACAGGAGCCCCAGCTCTCCCATCCTTAGGCTCTCTGAGGCTTCCCTGAGCTTTCTGCCAGCTTCTGTAAAGCTGTCCAGGCATCTCTGCTGGGGCACTGCCCACCACCCACTCTGGCAACCTGCTGTCCTTCCCCACAACATCCTGACTTGCTCCTGGAGAGGGAACTGAGAACTTCAAAGGGGTCAGACAGACCTATCAGCCCCCAGGGCTTCTCCCATATATCTCCTGTGTCCACTCAGTTGTGGATGCTGCAATCCAGACTCACTCCTGCATTTGTGGACTGCTGGCACTCTGCTCTTGAAGCTTGGAGAAGTCCCACAGACCCTTCACCCCCTACAGATCCCTACAGACCCATCCCCACCCAGGAGGTGGGAGCCAGGACAGCCCCATGGACACACACGTGTTTCAGTCTGAGCTGGGTACATCTCCATCCCGAGACAAGCTTCTCTGTGTCACACTGGATGGTCAGTGTCTTCATGCAGAGAGAGTCTCCTTCCAGGGGCCAGCACGCCTCACCTGGGGCCTGTGTGCAACAAGGAATTTGGCTTTCTGTGGGTGGGCATTGTCTGTCACAACAGTCACCATCTCTGGGGTCTATGGTGGGGCTGGACCAAGAGCACTCCCAGCATCTCCCCGTGTCAGTTCATCCCTCACCTAAAACCTGAGGAAGTTCCAGCAACACCAGCAGGTTCAGCCAGCTCAGGTGGGAACCCAGAGCTGCCTGGCAGCTCTGCTCAGAGCTCTGAGCTGGAGTCTGCTCGGCCAGGGTCCACCCCCTGGCTGGGCAGAGCAGGAGCTGCTGCCCTGGGTCCCAGCTTGAAGGGCCCCAGCTGAGTCCAGGCACAGGGGTGACAGAACCTGTCTCCCATGACAAGCTGTGGGAGCACCTGGACACAGGAAAGGTCCAGCTTTAGCTAAGCTGGGTCTGCACCCAGGACTCAGGAGGCAGTGAAGAGTTGAGAGCTCTGCTAGTTCCAGCTCCATGAACAGATTCCCCCTCTGCCATGCACAGGTGGGCACAGTGCCTTACCTCCCCCTTCTCCTGCCACGGCAGAAGCGTGAGGATTGTGTGAACATCCTGTTCCCACACCAGGGTCCAGAAGTCCTCCATGGTCAGCTTGTCAGGGCCGTGGACAGCCAGGTAGTCCCTGCTGGAGCTGCAGCCCTGGGTGGGGAATGGGAATGTCACTCTCCTGATGGAGAGGGTGCTCTGCTGGCCCAGGCGGCTGCAGGAATGGTCAGGAAGAGCAGAGAGCTCAGCAGGTCAGGAAGCAAGGAGAGAAGGGAAAGTGCCAAGGGAGGCAGGTGAGGGCAGCCCAAACTGGGCAGGGGAGGGAAGGGATGTCCTCAGTCCCTGCAGTCCCCTCTTCTCCACACAGGACCACCATCGGTGATATTTTGCCCGATGTCCGGGACAAATGATTTATCTGACTCTATTGATATTAGAAGGCTAATTAATTACTTTATTATATTATATTACACTATATGACATTACATCTAAACTGAATCTGCACAAGCACCCAACTCCACTGCACAGCATCTCGTGACAGTCTGCTGACTGACAGTCTGCACACGTGCTTGGCCCTGACAGGCCAAGGAAACAAAACACCATCACTTTGGGTAAACAATCTCCATACTGCATTCTGCTTTGGCACAACACAGGAGCAGCCAATGACATAAGAATTGTTTCAATCATTCTTTTCTCTGCTTCTTTCACTGCTTCTCTCAGGTTCAGAGAGTGTGAATCCCACAGACCACAGTGACAGGGGCCAGTGGAGCAGAGCAGGAGCACAGCCAGGATGGGGACAGGCACAGGGTGGTGCTGCTGCTGGGGATGAGACTCACCGGGACACGCCAGACCTGCAGCAGTCCTGAGAGAGGGCCCTGCTCCAGCAGGGAGAACTTCACTCTGGAGCGATCATCTGCAAAGGGAGTGGCAGCTGGAGGGATTCAAGGCACTCTTGAGCTCAGACAGGTTTTGCAGACTGACTGCCACACAAACAAAATCCTTCCTTCACCATTTCTTGGCAAAGGCACTCCCTTCTGCAGGGCTCATCTCCAGCCTGCTGGCTCCCAAAGGACAGGTCTCTATCCCTGCTCCTGTAGTGCAGGTCACTCAGTGTCTGAGCCAGTGGAGATCTGCCTCTCTCCAAGGATGGACAGCCTGTGAGCCTCTGGGCCTCTGTTCCAGTGTTTGACCATCTCCATGGAAATTCACTATTCCTTCTACTGACTTGGATTACCCTCCCAAACCACCCCCTTGTCTCATCCCTCCATGGCACATCTCTGAGAAGACTCCATGGATTCCCTGTGCCTTCCCACAGGTAGCTGAAAACAGCAATAAGATCTCCCCTTTTCCTTCTCCAGGCTGAGCAAACCCACCCACGGCAGTCCCAAGCACCACTCGCTCCATCCCAAACACCTCGCTAACCTTCTGGGGGTCACCAAAGCCTCAAAATACTTTCTTATGCTCTGGACTACTGGCCCTGGTCCAGTCTGGCCCCATGCAGGAGGAAAAGGAACAGGAGGGAAGAGGATGCAAGGTGTCCCAGAACTTACAGGGCAGGATGCTGGAGGAGGGCCGTGCCTGCTGGCTGCCTGAAGATGGTGATGCAGAGCTGGCTTCTTCCTTGACAACCTCCAGGAGGGCCTGCCAGGGTGAGAGAGTGGAGGAGGCAGTGAGGGAAGGGTCAGGACAGGAGGAACCAGGGCCTCCTGAGGACACCTGGACTCAGCAGAGGGGTCATGGCAGCACAGGCAGCAGCCTGAGCAGGAGAGCCACGAGAGCAGCTCTGCAGTGAGCTGCCAGGGCTGTGCCAGGCTGTCAGGAGAGGGCTGCTGCTGTCCAGGCAGGCACCTGGGAGGGACGGGGTGGTGAACAGACCCTGACCAGTGCAGAATGCAGGAGGGAGCTGTGTGCCTGGGCATGCAATGCCATGGAGAGGGGACAATGCCAGAACACCCAGGGAACTGTGGCATGGGACCTACCCAAGAGGCACTTACAGGGTGTTCTCCAGCCCCAGCAGATTCAGTCACTCCCCAGGTCCCCTCAGCACACACAGCCATGGCAGCACTCCCTGCACCTGCCCAGGACAGCTCTCACCTCGTACTCCCTCAGGAAGCCCATGTGGGACTTGGCTGCCTTCTGGGCATAGTGCTGGGCAAAGCTCTTCAGCGGGATGGGGCAGGACCTGGGGAGAGAGCCAGGGCATAGGGGTGAGGCTGAGCTCATGGAGCAGCAGCCAGGCTGGGTCTGCAGCAGATGACAGGGCTGTGAGCAGACCTTCACTCCTCAAATGCCAGGGGTCTCCCAGGCTCCCAGCTCTGGCCCGTGACAACCCGCTCTCCCCTAGACCGAGGGGTGACACAGGGGTGACACAGCCCAGGGCTCATTCCCAAGAGGCAGCAAGGACAAGGACATCCTGTTCTGCATGAGGGAGGAGACAATCCAACCACAAAGACAAGTGTATGACCTCCACGTGTAGCCCCAAGACGATGAGATGGGTGGTCAAAGCCATGCCCAGCTGGACCCTGCTCCATCCTCTTGGCTTCCAGCAGGAGCACGTCCCAAGGTCACCCAGCTGCCATGAGCCTCTCCAGTTTTACATATCTCTAGGGCATGCCTGTGGGCTGGGAAGCCAGAGGCTGAGGGAAATGCCTTCCCCAGGACAGCTCTGCACATCTCTGGTGTTGGTGTACCCGGCAGACTGCACTTTGCTCTGCGCTGGGCACCCCGTGCTGCAGGAACAACCACCCACAGCAGCAGCTGGGATGGCTGCTGGGCTTCCTGTCCTTCTGTCCTGCAGCCAAGGCTCGCTGGGAGGGCTTGTGATCAGGGTGGGCAGAGTGGCAAAGCACAGCAAGGCCTTACCTCTGTGTCCCTGATAAATCCAGGGGAGGCTCCTCCAAGATCTTGTCCAGAATGCAGCTGTGCAGGAAGATGTACTGGGACTGGAAGGCAAAGGCAGACAGGAACAGAGACCATCACACTGCAGAGACAGCACCAGAGAGTGGCTGTGGTCCCTCTCCTGAAGGCAATGCTGACACCTTATCCCAGCCCCAGGGAGATAGGAGACAGACTGGGGAGCATCAGAGACCAACAACACGGTGTGAGTTAAGAATTGCCTGCAAAGGGCCTGATCCTGTTCCTCAGTGCTCCAGGGTGTTTCTGAGCCTCCTGGGAGGTCTCCGAGCCTGGATGTTGCTGTTGTGGGTCTAGCAGGGCATGAAGCAGCTGAAGACCCCTCCAGCAATTTCCACTCCAGCTGAGCTGCTGCTTTCAGCAGCAGGATGACAGTGACAGGCTGGGGACCAGCCTGGGGGTGCTGGGGCTGGCTGGCCAGCTCCTCCAACTGCCAGCCCTGTGAACTTCAATGGAGCGAAGTGAGGGGCCAGGGGAAAGAGGGAGCAGAGATCTCACCAGTGTCTGAATCATCAGGTACCGGTTCATCCTCAAGGCGTGAACAACACCGAAAATGTCCACGGCCTTCTCCTGCCTCATCTGCTGCAGCAGCCGGTCCAGCGCAATGAAGGTGCCCGTGCGGCCCACGCCAGCACTGAGGGCAGGGACAGAAAGGGTTAAACAGGGCCTGACACCCAGCCCTGGCTCCCTCCTGCTGCTGGATGCGCTCCCAAGGGCTGCTCCCTGGGCACTGCCAGAGCACTCCCAGGCACTGTCCCAGCAGGGTGAGGGGCTCAGGAGCACTCAGGCTGCCCTGGGCTGGTGCCGACCATCTCCCCCTGCCCCACACCCTGGGGCTGGGGGCCAGCAGACCTGTACTCCTCAATTCCTGAGCAGAAAACTCCAGAGAGCAGCTGTGTCTCCTGGGAACTGCTTTCCCTCACTCACACTTTGTGCATGGGTGGGACCCTCATCCCCCTTACCCTCTCCCCTCATCCCCCCCCAGCATCCCCTGGGGCAGAGCCTCACCTGCAGTGCACCAGGGTCGGCCCTGCATCCTTGGTGCTCTGGATGTGCTCCCGGACCAGCTCCCTGAAGGTCATGATGGAAGTGGTGGACTCGGGGATGCCGTGGTCGGGCCATGCCGTGTAGTGCAGGTGGGACACGAAGCGCTCTGCCCGCAGACCCTCCTGCAGGGGAATGCTGATGGGTGTGCAGCCCCCGGGGCGGGCTCACACCCCTGACAGCACCTGGGCACTTGAGAACACCTGGCTCAGCTGCAGGGAACAGCCAATGTCAGGTCTGCACTGCCTGGTGGCTTCTGCTCCTCCATGCTCCCCCCCCAGCCTCTGCCATCCCCTGGAGGTGGGAGGGGGAACATCTGCCTTTGGCTGCCAGGAACATGGCCTGGAAGCCACAGGCTGTCCTGCTGCAGGGACATGGAAACCAGAGAGCAAGTGGGGAGAGCAGCATGACACATGCTGGACACCCTCATGTCACCCTCACTGCTCCTCAGGGTTTGGGTCTTCTCTGAGCCCCAGAGATGGCAGGGAAAGGTGCCACCACTGCTGAGGAGAAATGCCAGTGCCCACCCCCAACCCCTGACAGGTGCCCACAGCCCCTGGTGTCTGCACTCACGTGCCACAGCTTGAACTCCCGTACTGTCCACTCCTCAGAGCTGCTCTGCATCAGCAGGTGGACCCTCACCTGCCCATAGGACACCGGGGCAGATTCTGATGGCCAGTAATGATCACAGAGCACCTAGAGCAGGACAGGGTCCCAGTGAGGGACCAGCTGATCTGGCTCCCAGGGAGCATCTACAGAGCAGCAGCTGTAGTGGAGCCAGGACAGGTCTTGGGGAGCAGGCAGGGGTGTTTCCCCTTCCCACTGGGAGCTTTGCACAGCCCTCCCTCACAGCCCCTTAATTTGGATCTCAGCCTCCTCCAGAAAAAAGGACCTGTGTGGGTCTCATTATCCCTGGAGACTGGAGGAACAGTCTATGTGAGGTGGCTCACCCAGAGGACATGGAAGTGTCAGATTCTGCAGAAATATCTGAGGGTGATGGGCATGGTCCTAGCTGAGCTCCCACCCCAAGCTGCGGCTGAGCTGCACAGATCAGCCTCTCTTCCCCCAAACTGTCAGAGACTCTGTGTGGGCTGTGCTCATCCTGGAGCCATATCAGAGCAGGGGTTTTGTGGAGGACACAGACCCAGCCCTGGGCTCAGCTCCCACCACCAGGTCAGGGCTGGGCTGGGGCTGGCATCGACCTACCCGCCCATTCTCCATGCACACTGTCAGCATGATGATATTGCAGACATTCTGCTCCCACACCAGCCTCCAGAAGTCCTCTATGGTTTTCTTTAGGGGCCCCTGGGTGGCAATGAACTCTTGCTGGGATGTGTAGCCCTGAGCAAGAGGCAGACAAGAGCACGATGAGTTAGCAGGCTGCCAAGGCAGGTGAGTCCTGCCCTGGGACCAGTCAGTGCCTGGTCTGTTGTTGTGGCAGGAGAAATTCCTGTTGCCCTTAGCCCACATGGGCACAGTTCCCAGGCAGCTGATCTCAGCAGCAGCTGATTTCACAGGAAGCATGAGCTGCCCAGCTACACTTTCTACATATTTGGAACAAAGTGACCCACACCATTTCCCTCCAATCAGTTCCTCATTCAGTCTAACCAGAGAAAGACAGATCTGGGTTGTCCCTGTGCTTCCCCTTCCCTGCTGAGGGCAGGGTGAGCATGCAAGGTCTCAGGGTATTTCTTTGCCCTTGGACTCACACATGCTCCCAGATCCACACAACGGCCCATGCATGCAGCGTGCCCTGCCTGTTACCTGGGAACACCTCACACATGGGGGATGAAGGCACAGCTCCACGCTTGTTCAAATGCAGCTGCACAGGCCAGAAGGGAAAAGAGCAGGCAGAGAGACAGGGCAGTAAGCTGGGAGGTGATGGAAGACGATAGACAGTCCACGAGAAGAAAGCAGAGAGACTTCCCACACTCACAGCATTTGCCATCTCACAGGCTCCATCAAAGCCTGCTACAGGGCAACCACACCTCTCCACCTTCCCCCAGCTTCTTGCTGGCCTGTGCCCAGCTGTTCACCAGCACATCTCATGCTCACCAGCCCTCACAGAAGGGGACACTCTGCCTCAACCCAGGCAGAGTTTCTGTGACAGAGTCCTGTGGCCATATCTCGGTGGGGAAGGCAAGTGGGCACTCACAGGCATGAAGTTGGCATTGATGTAGTCTGAGTGTGGATCCTCCCCCAGCTGGCTCAGCTTGACCCGAGAATGATCATCTGAAAGAGACCACACACAGGTGAGCCCCAAGGAGCCCTTCACCAGGACATGGGCCCTGGGCAACCCAGTGGGAGAAGCCCCAGCAGCTCCTGCAGGGAGGTTCTGTGCTCTACCAGGCACCTTCTCCCCAGAGAGGTGAGCACTGCCTGCCAGCTGGGCTAGCAGGGGACTGGCAAACAGAGCTGGGGTCATGAGGCCCACCTGTGAAGCTCACGAACCCCTCTGGTCTCCTGGTGGAACCCATCCTGAGCTGGGCTCACCCAGCACAGCTGGAGGAGCTGGGCAGGATGGTGGCTCAGCCCCTTGAGTCTCCAGCAGGAAAATGGAAACTGAGCCCATTCCAAGAGTCCTCCTGCTCCCAGGAAAGGAGCCAGGCACTGACCCTGGCAGCAATGCAAGGTGAGCCTGTCCTTGAACACTGCCCTGTGAGCTCCCACCCTGGATGCTGGGGAGAAAGGAGGAGACAGCACTCACAGGGTAACACATGGGGATATCTATTCTTGGAGACATTTGCTGGCAGCTCAGCCTCCACCTTCGACTGCTCCTTCCCAACTTCCTTCAGCTCCTGTAGGACAGGGGAAAAGATAAGCATAAACATTCCTCTGGAGAGCTCCTGGTCAGCTCAGCTCCCTGCTCATGGCCTGTCTGGAGGGTAAAGAGGATTCCTCTCACACAGAGAACTGCTCCACTCCCCCCTCACATGGCCTGTGCACTCTGAGCCATGGTGGTGTTTCCCACTGCCTTTTCCAACAGCATTGCTCATATTTAAAAGAAAAGCCCAAGAACAATTACTGGGGGGAAAAGCCTTGGAAATCTACCACAAAGCTCAGAGGATTTTCTGTTGAGCAAACAGAAGTATCTTGTGCTGCATCGGTTTCTATCCCTGTCCTTACTCAAGAATTCAGAAAAGGGTGATCTGAGGAGGGTTTGAAATTGCTGATGGGAATTTGAAGATGCTGCAGCAGAACAGTCCAGAGGCTGCAGATGTTGGCAGTGGGAACCAGGGAAGGCAGCCTGAGGTGAAGCTCACAGCCTGACCCTGGAGGTCTGAGAGTGCTCCTCGACCTTCCCTCTGGCTGCAGGCTCTTTTCCACCACTGTCAGGGTGGTTCTCATCACCACCCCTCTCCCCTTCACCTCCAGTCAGGCCTGGGGCTCTCTGCTCTGTGCTAGTTCACCTCATGCCACATGTGCTTTGACCAGAACTTGAACAAAGCAGGTTTTGAGCAAAGGAACTGCTTGTCACTTGGTCCATCCAATCTGTGGCCTCCAAGGCTGCTCCTCAGGCTGGCTGGACTGCTAGAGATGGGTGATCACCCCTGGAGAGGAGCACTCCATACTGGACACCCAACAGCGTGAGCCACTGAGTGTTGTGTCTAGGAGGGTCTCATCTCACCTCAAACTCCTGGAAAAAAGCGTGGTTAGCACTTGCTGTCTTCATCTCATAGTACTGCTTGAAGTTCTGCAGGGGAACTGGCCGGTGGACGTTTCTGCAGGAAATGAAGTCCAGAGGAAAAGTTGCCTTAGTTACTGGGAGGCCTGGCCAGTGCCAGGTGCCACTGGGACAGCCCTGCTGTGAGACCTGGGTGCACACAGGGAGGGTTTATGGCCACCTCGCTGCCCAGGGAGATGGGTCCAACAGTTTAAATACCGGGAGGGATTGCAAGGATGAGAATATTCTCCTGCTGCAGAAAGTCCCAGAGGAGGTGAGGACAATGCATTGAGTTGGAATGGAGCTGGGCAATAAATACTGAACTTGGGAAAGGCTGATTTATAAGATAACTGAGGGGAGGAGACAGCTGGACTTTTCCTGAGTCAAAGCATGAAAAAGGAAGGAGGTAAAGGACAGTAGGAGCTGCAGTGGGGCCATACAGAGGGCGGGCTCCAGCACTCACCTCAGGCTGTACGTCACCATCTCCTGGGGTGGGCTGCTCTTCTTGGTTCTAGAATCAAAGCACAGGGTTAGGGAATAATGTGTTCTGACTCTATGATTTAGAAAGCTGAATAATTGCTTTATTAAGCTATTCTATATTACACTAATACTACACTAAAGTACATATTAAAGAGATATTATACTGAAGAATATTACACTAAAGAAATAGTAAAGGAAAACCCGTGACTGTCTCCAGACAGACACAATACACGTAGATTTAATTAGTCAAGGAATTAAACCAACTTTCTTTAGTGTCTAGTTAACAAATCACTTTGAATAAATAATCTCTATAACACATCCCACATGTACAAAACAACAAAAACAGTAAATAAAGATAAGAATAGTTTTCTTTTCTTCTTTGAGCTTCTCACTGCCTTCCCCAAAGAGAAATCCTTAAAAACTTGTGTCTGCTGCTCTCTGTGAAGAGAGCTGTGGCTACACACAGGAGCTGTTACTTTTGCCTGCAGTGCAGAGATTGACACCATGAGGTATTGTGGAGCACTGGCAGGCACACTGCCTTCTTGCACACCTGTAGGGTTTTGTGATTTAACTGCACAGGGGCAGCTCCCCTCTCCCCTCTGCCTTTGGCTTCTGAGCTTGCCAGGAAAAATTCCACTAGCCCATGTGCTAGTTTGTCTAAGTCTCTTTTTACACCCTCTCCCTGCTCTCCTCCAGGCTTGGCACTGAAGGTTGGCTATCTCAGGCTGCACTCAGCAAGTAAGATATGGCTCATGCTCACCTCTTTGCTTTGAGCTGTTTCCAGTAAACCAAAGCAAAAACAACTGCAAGTGTCAGAAGAAACCCCACAATGATTCCAGCAATTATTGGCATTGAGAGTGGAGCAGTGTCTGCACTGGATCCAGCTGCTGGGATTGAAAGGAGAGAGTACAGAGAGAAGAGTCAGTAAAGAAGTTTTTTATTATGAGGGTTTTGAGGCCCTGGCACAGATGCCCAGAGCAGCTGTGGCTGCCCCATTCCTGGAAGTGTCCAAGGCCAGGCTGGACAGAGTTGGAGCAGCCTGGGATAGTGGAAGGTGTCCCTGCCCATGGCTGGGGTTGGAACTATGTGAGATTCAAGATCCCTTCCAACCCAAACCATTTTGTAACTCTATGATATATGGCTGCATTTATTCTATTTATTATATTTACTAGAGCCTATGAGCTCCCTCTGGCTGCTCATTATCTCTAACCTACACAGCCAGGTAGGGAAGATTCTCCAGCTTACCTGAGAACATGGTGAATGTCACAGCAGGGGCTACTGGGTCATATTTGGTGAAGGCAGCAATGCTGAACCTAAAGGCAAAGCAGAGTCCTTGTCAGGACAGCCTGAGCTGAGCACAGCACCCAGCACCCAGAACCCAGCACCCAGCAGGCAGGACCCAGGGGAACAGAACTGCTGCCTGGAAAATGCTGGTTTTCTGTTCTGGATTTAGGGGATGCGTGGAAATGGTCTTCCCTCCCTTTTCTGCCTCTTGGACAAGTTTGTTCCACTTGGGAAAGCATGAGGAATTGTTCAGAAAGCACAAAGGGGAAGCAGCTCTCCTGGTCTTTTACAGGACACAAAAAACTGAAACCACACTGTTCATGTCAGCTGGTTAGCAGGACTGACAGGAAAGAGCTGAGCCCTGTTTGACATTTCAGCTGGAAGGGCTGAGCCCTGCCCAGACCCTTCCTTGCACACACACACAAGTGGCTGGTGCATCCTCTTCCCTGTGCAATCTGCCCCTCATCCCCTCCTGGCAGCAGGCACACCAATGCCCCCAGCTCTCTGACTTTCCTTCTGAGCAGGTGACTTGGAAGGGCCCCTTCTTGTGCCCTAAATGCAAGCCAAAGCTTTTAAAGGTAGCACTGGATTTTAGCAGCCAAGGGTTTGTTGACTGAGTGTGGGTCCCCACACCTGGCTGCCAGGGCACAGACCTCCTCTGAAAAGTGAGCCTGCAGATGCCAAGGCATCAAAGATGAGGGCTTGTGGATAAATAACTCACTGAAAAACAGGAAACAAGAACAGAAATTCTGAGTGGGAATGAGCTGTCAGCTTTTCACCACCCTAATAATCATTAATTCAGCAGCACAGTCTGCTGTGGATATTTCGGTCGGATATTTAGGCTGAGTGTTCCATGTACTGAGGATATTTAGGCTGGATATTTAGGATATTTAGGTCAAGGGCTGTTTGTACTGAGAATATTTATGTTTTTAGGGCAGCCAAACTGAAAGAAAGCTGTAGTGCAAAAGTACTTTCTAGTCCTGAACAACTGGACAGTTCAGTACACGTTGGTGACTCAGGGGATTGAATCATGACAGGTGGACTAATGACAGGCCTGGTGTCCCTGAATAAGCTGCTCCCCCGAGGGAGGTCCCTGCTGGAGTGAGAAGTCCAAGTGGTGGGGCAGGTACAGAGCCCATGCCTGGCTCATCAGTGATTGTGCTGCTGTGGAAGCCCTGTCGAGGCTGCTGACAGCCCTTAGTGTGAGATCTCTGCCCTGCTGCTCCCTCTCATCCCAGCTGACCCCTCTCTACCCCTGCAGAGCGGAGGCTGAGGGCTGAACCAGCAAGTCCTGCCCTGCCACGCCTGACAGTGAGGCATGAGCAATACACAACAGGCAGATTTGATGGGTGATCAGTCTCCAGGCTTCTGAAACCTTCTGAGATGCCCTGCCAGCCCAGGGACCTGGGATGGACACGGGATAGGAGTGCACTGTCAGCCATTCTCCTGCCAGGCAGGATTACACAGCACAGCAGAACTGCTCTCTGCTCTCCATGACCCCAGTCTGGCTGGAATTTCCCAGGCAATGGCTCTCTGGAAACTCCCCCCATTTATTTTTTTTCCCCTGGGGAAAAACAGCCATTTCCCACCTCCTGGGTGTTATCACCAATCGGGGCCAGTCCTGCTCTAACCAGCAGCTTAAGAGCCTCTTTTTGGCACAGGTGTGAATATAAAACAACTCAGAATCAGGTACAGTTTTCCATGTCTGCACACAGGAACACCAGTGAGGAGGGGAGGGAGGGAGGGAGGGAGGAAGGGGCGGAAGGAAGGAAGGGGCGGAAGGAAGGGGCGGAAGGAAGGAAGGAAGGAAGGAAGGAAGGAAGGAAGGAAGGAAGGAAGGAAGGAAGGAAGGAAGGAAGGAAGTGGCGGAAGGAAGGAAGGAAGGAAGGAAGGAAGGAAGGAAGGAAGGAAGTGGCGGAAGGAAGTGGCGGAAGGAAGTGGCGGAAGGAAGGAAGTGGCAGACCGTAATTCTCTTTTCCTAATGCTCCCGATGGTTTTATCACCATCAGCCATCCTTGCTGCAAGTTTCTTTAAAGTGAAATGGGATAAGCTTCCAGACTGGGAGATCAGAGATATGCCTGTGGATGTGGTCCCCATTTGATGAAACTGTGAGCTGCTAAATTAACAGGACTGACTAAAGGTACTATTTTTGGTTAGCAGTGGAAAACCTGGTTTTCCATCAGCATTTTTAAAGGTACCCTACAAGAAAATATGTACCTCCATGTTCCTGGATCCTATGCACTGTCAAATAGGACTCTGAATTTACGACTGTTGGGATCCATGTGTGTGTCTCATGGGGAACTCGGACCTCAGCCTGAGTGTTTGTTAACCCCACCCTCGGGACCTCCCACTGAGCAGGCACCACTGGAACTGTTTCCAAATCAGTTTCATTTCTGCACTGTCTGCACATGGTTCTGAGTCACAAACGTACAAATTACAGCATCTGTTTTAGTTCCTATCTGGGGGCTGGACATCTGCTCAGCTCCTGAGACAACACACACAGCCCTTGGCAGCCTCAGCTTTCCCTCTCCTGCCCACTACACTGCCTAATACTCCCTGCATGCCAGCCCTGCCTTCCTCAAATGCTGCTTGGTGGAAAACCCTTGGGGATTTGGGGGTGTGAGGCTGAGGTGACATCCAGGGAGCTGCTGGCATTCTTGCAGGGACACGTGCAGTCCTCTTTCTCCTCTAGCCCCTTCCCCTCAGGAGGGAAGCTGGCATCGCTCACCTGTACTGCTCGTTGGCTTTCAGCTTCCCATTGCAGGTGGCCCTGGACTGGCCACACTCCTCTGTTCCCACTGGCACCCTCCAGGTGTCGGGGGAGCTCCTCTGATGGAAGGGGTTGGGAATGAGCACTGCCAGGTAGGAGTCCTCTGTCCCGTAGTAGTGGTCGTACCACGTGCTGGACATGATCTCCTGGGTGGGCCTCAGCACTGGAGGGGAACATGCAAGGTGACAGTGACAGAGCCAAAGTGACATCCAGGGGTCCTGCTGCCCTTCAGGGAGCCACCACAGACGGGGACAAGCAGGGACACTTACGTGACTCGTTGGTGGTAGCAATGACACCGTAGTACTCGATCTGGCCATTCTCCTCGCTGAACAGCTCGGGTGAGATGATCACTGTGGAACTGGCCTCCACTGGGAACACGTCTGCACGCAGGGGCGGGGGCAGGGCTGCAACAGCAACCAGCAGGCACCGAGTCTCAGTGTGTCCCTGCTCCCAGACCCCACCCTGCTCAGCCTGGGACTGGTCCCAGCAGCACAGCCAGAGCCCCGACCCACTGCAGGGCAGTGCAACCCCGTGGGGCTCTCAGGCACCCCAAAGAGCCCCCAGCTCTGACCAGGAACACCAGGTGTGTTCTCCTGGGATCTCCTGGGGTGTTTTCCCTGCGGAAAGAAGGGACTCACGCTCCACTGCTGTGCTGCAGAGCAGAGTCACAGCCTGGCTCCTCAGTGCATTCATGCCCACGGCGCTCACAAGGATTTGGTAGGAGGAGTTTGGCTCCAGCCCCTCCAGTCTGGCCTCGCTTGAAGGGATGCTCATGGCAAGCCTGGAGGTGGGGGGTTCTTCAGAAAGTCTCTCAGTCACCACCTCATAAGCCTCCACATCTCCAGGAGAGCTCGTCCAGTTCAAGTAAAGGCTCCTTGACTCCGGTAGGCACTGCACATCCTTCACTGGATTTGGCTCTGCAAAGGAGACAAGGCAGGCTCTGGACTCACTGGATCAGAGAAATCTCAACCTCTGCCCCTGTCAGCATCTGCTCCCCAGGCCAGTGAGATGAGCAGAGCTGGACACCTGCAGCCTGGCAGCCTGCTGTGCCATGAGCCACAGGACAGTGGGAATGGGCAGGGCCTGAGCTCACACCTGACAGGAGACATCGGCCAGTGGAAATCTGCAAAGCCTGCTCTGCTTCACAGGTAGCCAGGAGATCTCTGTGGTGGGGCTAGCTTTGTGAGCCAATGGCTACCAGAGGGTCACCTCAGCCTTTCCCCATCTCCCACAAGACCTCCCATGCCTCTGTTGACACTCCAGACTTGAGGCCTCCCAGGTGTTTCTCCCTCTCCCAGCCTGCCCTCTCCCTCCCTCCCTCCCCATGGCAGCGTGTACCCACCCAGGGGCACTGCCAAGGGCTTGGTGCTGCTCCAGTAGGGCCCAGCCACGCAGCTCAAGGACACGGAGTAGTTCCTGCCTGGGATCAGCCCCTGGAGGAGATGCTGGACTTGTCCTCTGCCCAGGGAGTGCCTCCAGGGCAGTGAGCTGTTCTGGGGGTCCCGCAGCCATAGCTGGCACTCGTCCTGCTGGCCAGAGACACTGCCCCAGGAGATCAGCATCGTGTTGTTCCCTTCAGCCACCGCCGAGAGATTCTGGGGAACTGAGGGGGCTAAAACAAGAACCACACCAGGAGGAGTTACTGGTATGCAAGTGCTCTCTTCTATTCTACAGAGACACAAGGAGGAGATAGGTGACACAAGGAGACTCCACATGCTCAGTGATAACATTCCTGCAGCTGCTGTTTGCCAGAAATGACCTTTAAATGGCAGCTGAAGGACATACAGAGTGAGGAGTGTGAGGAGATGGATTCTACTTCCTGCTAATTAGCAAGTTTCATTAGAAACCTGCCCAAAGGGCTCCGCACATGACTCCCTGCACCCTGCCAGGGGATGGCTGAGCGTGGGAGCAGGGGTTGCTGGATTCCCCAAGCAAAGAGTGGGGACTGTGGGGACGAGCACATGAAAAGGCTTATTGTGCTTATCTGCATTTCCACATTCCATAAAATGAAAAAAAAAGCCCATCCTCCCCTCATACCCCATGCCAGCAATTCTCCGAGTGCCTGGAAAAAATGCAGCAGGAATGGTGGGGTGTCCCCCCCAGCCATGAGGCTTCATGGTCCCCCAGGCTGTGGGTGTCATTAACCAGAGCAGCAATGCTGCCACAGGATCCTGTGCTCTTGTTCAGTCACCCGTGCCTGGAGGAACCAGTGGGGCCATGGGCCAGAGGCTGCCTCCTGAACAGCACTGGTGGCTGCCAGGCCCTGCCACAGGAAGCAGGACTGCCCTGCCCCACTCTCCTGTCCACCAGGGCTTGCCCAGCCCATGATCCCATTGCTACACTGGTACCTCCCACCCCATCTCATCCCATCCCTGGAAATATCCAAGGTGAGCTTAGACAGGGCTCTGAGCAACCTGATCTAGTTGAAAGCGTCCCTGGCACTAGCAGGGGGGCTGGACTAGATGGCCTTTAAAAGGTCCCTTCCAACCCAAACCATTCTCTGACCCTGCAGCTCCCTGGCTGAGTCTCTGCCCTTCCCACTGCAGGTGCTGAGCCCACCCAGATGGGAAGGCTGAGCCTCGTGCAGGATGCAGAATCTCCAGCTCTGACACTTACTTGTCCAGTCGCTGATGTTCCCTGCCGAGGCTGCATAGGGCCCTGCCATGGCCACCACTTCCAGCAGGTATTTGTGTCCTGGAGCCAGGCCAGAAAAGGTGAATTTGCTGGTGCCTTTCCCAACAGAGACGTTGGCTGCCACGATGCCTGAGCCCCAGTGGTACAGGAGGAGTCTGTAGCTGTCCTGTCCCTGGGGCTCGGCTCGCCAGGATGCACTCAGCCTGTTGGGGTAGCCCTGGTTTGTCACGTACACGTGACGGGGTGCCAGGGGGTCTGCCAAGACAGGATGGGACACACGTCAGCAAAGGGCCCCAGGACACTGCCCAGGGCTCTTGGTAGTGCCATCAGCAGGGATGCACCACACTTATTTCTCTAAGAAAATTAACTGTGTATTTTACAGTCTAGATAAATATGATAGATATGTTAAATCTTTTAACAAGATTTAGGATAATTTATATTAAACAGCACTTAAACTTAGAATGAATAAACTTTAATAACAAATAATATTAAACTTCATTTTAATAGAATCGTAAAGTGACGAAATGTAGCTTAAGAGTACTTAAATATAGAAATAGATTAAATATAGAAACTGTACTTAATCTTAGTAACACTCAACTTATTAAAGATTATTATTTATAAACATTTTAACTTATTTGTATATTATTAACACAAAAGGTATTTAAATCAAGATAAAATAAATTTTAAAAATATATATTAGAAGATCTTTTAGATGGACAGCACCCTTAGCCTCCACTATGTGGCTCCACCCACCAGCCCAGAGGCAGCTCAAAGCTTCTGCAAAGCTCTCTGCGCTGGTCTGAGCAGGGACAGCCCTGTCCCCTGGGGAGGGGTGAGGAGGGAACACGCAGCCAGCTAGGGGGCAGGGGAAGGTGAACACCCTGCTGCTGCTCCCTCCTCCCTGGCTCTCCCCTGAAGCTCCATCTGCCCTCACCCAGGCTGATGGAGCTGAAGATGAGAGTGGGCAGAGCCCTGCTCACTGCCGTTGCTCGGGGCAATGCAGGTCTCTCCCTGTGAAGGTCAGCAGGGCCATGTTCCTGGCCATGAGCTTTCCTGACTGCCCAGCAAGGCACACATCTGTTGGAACCCTGGATGCTGAGAAATAAACTTTCTATGCTGACAGGCACTGACCTCCAAGAGAGCACTGCATTTGACCTGTGGCTGTGGAGAAGGCTTCCAAAACTGATTGATAGCACTGGGATTGTGGGTGTGGAGTTTGAATAGAAGTGTGTGATAGCACAGGGTGGAAAACTTAGACTTTGGGGTTTTAGAATATAGAAATAAATATGAAGCAAGATGGAGGTTTTAGGGCGTAGACAGGTTGTTCTTCTTTACCTTATTTTCCTCCATGGGTTTGGGTGGTATTGTGATTGGACAGAAAAGTCCACACTGCAGGCTTCGAGGAATCAGTTATTGGGTTAAAAGGGAAAATACTTTAGGTGTCATTTCTTAATTGGATACTTTAGCCTTAAAAGACCTTGTAACAAGAGATAGTTAGCCATTTTGTGCCTTGCTAATAAAACACAGCAGAACTCACCGTAGTGAGACGGTAACACTGATAAAAGCAATAAACACCTGAGTCTGAATGCGAACTATTGTCTCAAGTACCTTCAATCCTGACCCCAACAGAGGCAGAAAAAGCAAGCAGAGAACCCACACACATCCCCTCACAAAAGGTACTCACACGTCCAGTTGCTGACGTTCCCTGCAGGTGCCCTGAAGGAGCCAGCCACAGCTGCCACCTCTAGCAGGTATTTGCTCCCTGGGGCCAGCCCCGTGAAGGTGAAGTTGTGGGTGTCTCTGCCAAGCGAGGCTGTGGCTGCCACGGTGCCCAGTGGTGCCCGGTACAGGGTCAGTGTGTATCCATCCCTGCCCCCGGCCGGGGCCCCCCAGGCCACGCTCAGCCTGTCGGGGTGCCCCGTGCTCAGCAGGCGCACGGCGGCCGGGGGCAGCGGGCCTGGGGAGGAAACACGGGTCACTGCCAGCAGCCACCTCTGGGCTCAGCACAAGGAGATGCTCCACGTCTGTGCCAAGCCTGTGCTGCAGGAGCTGGGGCAGCAGCGGGCCTGGGGAGCCACCACACCTCGTGTTAGGGACAGGACGCCGAGCAGCAGGACACAGACACCCAATGGTCATTGTGCAGCAGGACACGTGCTCCCCGCGGGAGGATCCCCTCTGACAAATTCCTCCTCATCCTCACTTTTCCACTCCCATCTCACCTCACCTTTAATGATGCTCACCATTACTGGTCCCTCACATGCCAAGCCCTCCTCATCCAGGTCACGCTCATTCCCACAGCCCAGTGGGAACACCTGCACCCTGCCATGAGCACAGGTGTGTTCCCACACCCAGCCGCTGTGCAGGTACAGCACTGGCACAGCCTCTGTTCTCTGACCAGCCCTAGAATCTTTCTGGGTGGGGAGAAGTGCTGGATTAGCCCATCTCCAGAGCAAAGACCTGTTCTCCTGGGAGGACTGTGGAGTGGTTTCTTGTACTACACTGATTCATTTCATGAACCTTTTTGGCAAGGTGGTTTCTCCCTGTGGGAAAGGACTCAGTGAGCCTCCTGTACACAGGTACAGTACAGGTGCCCTGTACACTTCTGTGCTCCTGTACACAGGGAGATGGGTCAGCACAGGCAGGGAATGTCCCAGCACGGGCACATCTGGGCAGCCCTGTTTTATCAGCATGTCCTTGTGCAAGCCTACAGCTGAATATGCCAGTGCCCTGCGTGCAGCCAGTAGAGTGCCCCTGCACTAACTGCTGAGTGTCACACCTGCGCATAGGTGTGTGCACATCTCCAAAGCCACCAGGTCCCCCATGAACCTCCCAACTCTCCTCAGAACAGCCCAGTGTTGAGACATTCCCCCCCCCACTTTGCAGAGGACGCTGCTTCAGGTACTTACGTGTCCAGCCACTGATTTTGGGTGCTGCTGCCCAGTACTGTCCAGCTGTGGCAGTGACTTCCACGGAGTACTCGTGTCCCGGGGCCAGCCCCGTGAAGGTGAAGTTGTGGGTGTCTCTGCCAAGCGAGGCTGTGGCTGCCACGGTGCCCAGTGGTGCCCGGTACAGGGTCAGTGTGTATCCATCCCTGCCCCCGGCCGGGGCCCCCCAGGCCACGCTCAGCCTGTCGGGGTGCCCCGTGCTCAGCAGGCGCACGGCGGCCGGGGGCAGCGGGCCTGGGGAGGAAACACGGGTCACTGCCAGCAGCCACCTCTGGGCTCAGCACAAGGAGATGCTCCACGTCTGTGCCAAGCCTGTGCTGCAGGGGCACCACAGGCTGGCTGGGACTCTGTGGCAGCTGTTTCCTGCCTGGCTGCTGGCTGAGACTGTGGGAGGCTACCAGGGACAGGGTGTGGCACAGGGTCAGGCACGGACTCCTCACACTGCATCCAGCAGAGAACAAGCACTGGGTACTTGCACGGGTGGCAGAGGTAAGCAGGACAGCTGCTGCAGTATGGTCCCTGACTGAACTGGGAAGGGAAGATCTGGTGCAGAGCACTGCAAGGAGAGCATCACACTCACGTGTGCAGTGGGTGAGGTTGGGGGTGCTGGCGTGGAAGGGCCCAGCTGTGGCGCTCACTGCCACGCTGTAGCGGGTGCCAGGGCTCAGGCTCCTCAGGATGTGACTCCTGACATGCCCACCCAGCAGCGTGTGCCCCACGGGAGTGCCAGACGCTGTGTCACGGGCATCCACCACGAAGCCTTCTGCCCCTCGGCCCAGCACTGCCCAGGACACCACCAGTGCTGAGCCTGAGGGGCTGCTCAGGGTGAGGTTCACAGGGGCCAAGGGATCTGCAAAGCAACAGGGAGACAGTTAGCCCTCCTGCTCAGTGCTGAGAGCTGGCTGCTGTGCCCAGGGTTCCTCCAGGCAGGCTGGACCAGAGCTCCTCTGGAGAGAAGCTTGAGCACAAAGGGCCAGGCAGGGCACATGGCTTTGAGTGTATCATCCCTGAGGTGTGCTGCCTGATGTGGCAGGGGAGATAACCAGAGCCTCTGGGGCAGATGGGGGGAGTGGCTCTGTGTCCAGGATGGAGTGAGGGCAGTGAGCAGAAAGGTGGGACCATGACACAGAAACTGTGGGCACGGCTTGGGATGGGGAAGGTGGTGGTGGGTGCTCTGGAAGGCTCAGGTGGAGGCTCATAGTGGGGTGCCCAACCCAATCAACCAGACTTACATGTCCATTGGGTGACGTTGATGGAAGAGGCTTCTAATGAGCCTTTCACAGCAGTGACCTGCACAGCAAACTTGCTGCCTGCTTCCAGGTGAGTCCAGGTGATGTTCAGGGCATCTGGACTCAAGGTCTGGACCTGAATCCTGCTCTGGGTGCTGAGGCTATACAGAGTAACATGGTAGTGGTCCCTCCTGCCAGGGGGCTTGTTCCAGGATGTGTAAAGCTCTGAGGAGCTGCCTGGGTTGGTAAGGCTCAGGTTTGTTGGTGCAGCGGGAACTGTGAGGAAAAACAAGACACACGAGTCAGAGATGAAAAGATCCACTTCTGAACATGCAGCCATCTTCATACCCGGAGACTAACACAGAAGCAGGATGTGACCACAGGCCAGCTTCATCAGGAACCAGGACAGGGTGCCCTCCTCCTCCCCTCCTCTCATTTCCTCTCCCCAGGTGCCAACAGTGATTCCATCACCGTGGGTGTCAGATGCTGACCTGTGCAGCCAGTGACGTTCTCGGGGAGGGAGCGGTAGGGTCCAGCCACTGCCCAGATCCTCACAAGGTAGCATGTTCCTGGTTCCAGCTGTGGCACAGTGACATTGGTGCTGTCCTTCCCTGCTTCCAGGTTCCTTGGCTGTGCAGAAGAGCCCTCCTGGAGCACGCTGAGCAGGTATCCATCCCTCTGCCCAGGAGCAGCCTCCCAGTGCACAGCTAGGGCCCAGGCCGTGCTGACGGGGCTGGCAGACAGGGAACGAGGAGGCAGTGGGACTGCGGGAGAGAAACAGTGTCACTGGGACAAACCTGGGCTGCTCAGAACGGACTCTAGCTTGGGAATGAAGCTGGGAGCTGGAGGACTGTGGGCATCCACACAATGCCTAGGGCTGGTGGGAGCAGGGGAGCTGTGTTCTACCAGTGTAGCCGATGGCAGTCTGAGAGGAGATGCGATGAGGCCCGGCCTGGGAAATGATCTCCACGCGGTACCGGGAGCCTGGCACCAGCCCCTCCAGGTCCAGCTGGGTGACTCCACGGGGGACAGACACATTCCTGATGATGGACAGGGACTCGGCCACTGAGAGCTGCACCAAGTGATCTCTGCCACCTCCGGACTCCACCCAGCTCACGTGCAGCTCCTGGGGTTCCCGGCCAGGCTGCACACTCACGTTAGCCAGGGACAGTGGATCTGGAGGGAAGCAGAGCATGGACACCCATGAGGTGGTGGAGGAACCACCTGGAGAAGCCAGGGCACAGCCTGCACCTCTGCACAGGGCTGAAAGAGAAGTGGGGGCACCTGACCACCAGGTCTCCTGAGGGACATGCAAGCTGCCTGTGCGTGTCCCCGGGATGCTGCTGGCAGCCAGGTGCTGAGAGCACCCAACTCCCCGCGGGCTGCTCTGCTCCACAGACAGGGAGCAGCAAGCCCATACAGGTCTCTGTGCTTCCTCTCTCACATCCCTCTCCCACCAGTCCCTGGCTGGCCTTCAGATCACCAGTGGTCTAGGCAGAAGGTTCAACTTGACTGGGGAAAACCTCAGCTGGGGAAAAGGATCTTTCGGGGCCCAGCACACAGCACCTAACCTATGACATGTGTTCTGTTTTCCAGGACAGGGAGCATGCAGGTCTCACTGAAGCCCTCCCTCCACCCAGACAAGTTTGTCACTGCTAGTCTTGCAGGCAGTGCCAGGATGTCCCATCCCTGCAAGAGACTGGGAATACTTCTGACTCACATGTCCACTCAGTGGCAAAGTGTGACGAGGATCTGTACGGGCCAGCAAGGACAGTCACCTTCAGGAAGTACTGAGTGCCAGGGGACAGCCCCAGGAACGTGAAGTTGTGGGTGTTTGGCCCCACTGAGGTGTTCCTCTGTGCTGCATGGCTCTTGCTGTAGAGCTGGAGGTGGAACTGGTCCACATCACCAGCAGCCTTGTCCCAGAAGGCCGAGAGCCCCATTGGGCGCCGGGTGTTGGTCAGTGTCACTCCGGAGGGAGCCAGGGGGTCTGAGAGAGAAAGACAGCCAGGCAGTGAGAGGAGGCTGTGCTGTGCTGTGGGTTTGTCCTGGGCACCCTCCTCTGTCTGCACCTGCTGAGGTTAGGTCAGGAGTCAGCACACCAAACCCAGAGCAGCCAGAGCCCCTGCTCCACAGCAGACATGGGAGCAGGTCCCCCCCTTCCCCTGGGTGACATTTGGAAATGTTTTCTGTTCAGTGATGGGTTCCCCCTACATGCAGACCCTTTTACTTCCAACATGGCTGAATGTAGCTCCAGCTGACCATCCATTCTGTCTGTCTATGCACCCCTGTCTCTGACTCCCCATCTCCCCACACATGGGCCACTCTGACTCTGAGTGTTCTGCTCGCATGGGCAGGGGTGGTTGTGACCTGCAGCAGGGTGAGGTAGGACTGTGACACTCACACGTCCAGTCGGTGGCTGATCTCACAGGGGATCTGTAAGGCCCAGCCATAGCAGCCATCTCCAGCGTGTACTGCCGCCCAGGGACCAGGTTCTCCAAGGTGACATTGGTCCAGTCACTCCCCACAGTCACATTCCTGACCTGCTCCTGGGACTTGGTTTCCCAGAGGGTCCCTGTGTAGCCAGTGCTGCCAGAGGAAACTGCTCTCCAGGAGGCTTGCAGAGAGGTGCTGTGGCCCCCATTGCTGAGGGTCAGCTGCTCTAGGGGCAAAGGGTCTAGAAAAGGAAAGGTCTAGAATCACCTGGCAGAAGTGCTGGGGCAGGAGTCCCTTCCCTGGGAAAACCTGCATCCAGGTGCTTTGACACTGCCACCCCTGGTGACACTCACACACCAGTCTGGCAGGGACTGGGCCAGCACAGCTCAAACTGGCAGAGAAAAAAATGTTCTGGTGCTGGAGGAGGTGGTGGGTGGTGGAGGGGGTGGCTGAAGGCAGTGACAGCCTGAGCAGCACCACAGGAGGGTGGCTGAGGAGAAGGGCACTGGCCTCAGCTGCCCCTTGTGCCTGGTGACTGGGAAACAGCAGGGTCACACACATCAGCAGCACCTCTGCCTCCTGCTGAGCCTTTTGCCCAGTTATTGCATTAAGCTGTAGAAGACGTGTGCTGTCAGTGCCCTGAGGTGTGACATCGGGGGAAGGGCAGGATCCAGTGGAAACCCGGGGCTGTGGCACTCACACGTCCAGTTGGAGATGCTCCGGGGTGAGGATGTGTAGGGACCAGCCACAGTGCTGACCTCAAAGGTGTAGAGAGTCCCAGGGTGGAGGCCCTCGTAGGTGAAGCTTGTGACACCCCTGGGCAAGGAGCTGTTCTTCACAGGGTGCTCTGCAAGGCTGAGGAGCAGCAGATAGCCCTCCCCTGTGGCCTCCTCCCAGCTGGCCAGCAGGCTGTGGGGGCTACCCTGGCTGGACAGGCTCACACCAGATGGTGCTCGTGGTTCTGCAAGGGACAAGGACAGCACGACATGGGCACTGCATCAGGCAGGAAAATTGCTTTCACAAGATATTTTCTGCTTCTCAAATTGCTCTAGATGACCCTAGAGCAGGGGGGTTGGACTAGATGATCTCCAGAGGTGCCTTCCAACCCTAACAGTTCTGTGATTCTGTGACACTGCAGTTGTCTCCACCCCACACAGGGGCAGAAGGGGCTGGAGGGAGAGCTCTTAGTGCCCCCAGCACCACGGGTTGGGTGGGTACCTCCCCACACTGTGTACAGCTCCAACTGTCCCTCCCCAGAGTGGCAGCTCTGGGACAGCACCAACTGTGGCTCCACAGGTCACCCAGGAGAGACTGAGCACAGGAAGATTCCCTCTCTGGGGATCTGGTGGGGCTTCCCTGCCCACCCATCCAGCTGCGGTGAGGGGAAGGCAGAAAGCTGCCTGCAACCTGCCAGAGTCCAGAAGGCACAAAGCAGGATCTGGTCTTCATCTGTGCCTGACACAAGCCTGCCCAGGACCTCTGAGCCCACCCTCACCAGGAACTGTGGGGAGGCAGAACTTTCTGCTCTGATCCACAACCTACTCTTAAAACCAGGTGTCCCAGGTGGCCTGTCCCTGTGCCTGCCTCACCCCCAGCCCCCTCCAGGCAGCAGGAACAGCCCCAAGGGCCACACGTGGGCTTTCTGCTCACCTGTCCAGGCTGCGGAGCTCTGTGCTGATGCCCTGTAGGGCCCTGCCACCACTACCACCTGGACAGAGTACTGCTGGCCAGGGCTCAGCCCGTGGAAGGTGACGTGATCGTTGTCCCCACCAACAGAGATGTTCCTTGTGGGAGCACTGTCCTCTCCCTCCCGCAGTGTCACCAGGTAGAAGTCCCTCTGTCCCCCTGGGACACTCCAGCGAGCCTGTAAGGAGTTCTGCTCCTCTGCACTGCTCAGGGTCACATTGTTGGGACTCAAGGGGTCTGGAAGGGAATAGGATTTCGTGAGTCAGGGTTATGGGGTACTCTGTACCCCTTACTCTCCTGAGCCTCATTCCTGCAGGGTTACGTCCAGCCTTAGACATCCTTTTGGAGTGAGCCATTTGCACTCCCCAGCACAAGCATTCCTGGACTAACAGAGTCCAGACAAAGCTGGCAGCCTTGCTGAGAAATTCCTAAAAGTCTCCTTCCACTCCATTCACATCCCACCATGAGCTTGCTGATATTCCCAGGAACTGGCTTGGACCAAACTCCTGGCCAGACGCCCCTGGCTCCTGCGTCTGGCATGGGGGAATTTTGTTCAGTGGAGCAGGTCAGAGCTGCAGACAGCAACAGCAGGGATCAGCCTCACTCCAGAGCAGAAAGAAACCAGCTGGAGCTCTGGAGGCCTTCCAAATCCCATCTGCATGGAGCAGGGAGCAGGCTCCAGCTTCCCGGGCTGGCAGGTGGAGCAGGAAGGAGCTGGAGATTTGACACCTGGTGGCACCCAGCTCCTCCCAGCATACACACAACCAGTGTTTGGCCAGTGCCAGGACAAGTCAGTGGCCACAGCAGCTCTGAGTCTGCAGCTTGGCACCTCCATCACATGAGGGCCAACGCTACTTTGGTGTTCAGTGTGAATCTGCTCTGCCCTCTTCATTTCCCTCCTGGTTTTTCTGGGAACATCTGGGAGAGCCAGTTCAGGACTGGAACTTTTTACTGGCTATGGACGTGGTGTCACCAGCAAAGTCCTGCTCTTTCAGGGCCCTCATCAGCCTGAGGCCAGAGCAGAGAGTGGGCTGGGAGAGTGGGTTCTGGGAGGGCTGTCCTCATTGTTTTGACCTGCCAGAGGCTCCTGGATTCCTTGGCTGTATTTGCACAGCACCTATCATGTTGGGAGCATCCACCAGGATGAGGTTATCAGGTGCTACCACAACATATCCTCAACAACAATCAAAGAGCACCAAAACCCCATTTCATAGAACCACAGAACTATGGAATGGTTTGGATTGAAAAGGACCCTAAAGCTTATTCATTCCCACCCCCTGCCATGGGCAGGGGCACCTTCCGCTATCCCAGCTCTCCAGACCTGTCCAACCTGGCCTTGGACACTTCCAGGGATGGGGCAGCCACAGCTTCTCTGAGCAACCTGTGCCAGGGCCTCAGCATCCTCACAGGAAAGAATTTCTTCCTCATATCTAATTTAAATCTCTCCTATTTTAGTTTAAAACCATTCACCCCTTCTCTTATCACTGTCTGCCCACGTAAAAAGTCTTTCTCGTTCTTGCATAAGCCCCTCCCAGAGGCCTCCAGTTAAAACCAGCTCAGCTGATGCCCCCTTACCCCATTTTTTCTGCTGCCCTTTTACAGCCCTGAGGCACACGAGAGCCCCAGCAGCACTGAACACCAGTGGGATCTGCTGCCTTTCCATCCTCCTCCTAGGGGAGAGCCCACAGGCTGCTTCCACTGCATCCCAGGGGATCCATCTGCTGAAGGGATCCACAGGCCCCACCACAGCAGTGCCCCAGAGCTGGGTCCTGGAGCAGCTTTTGGCCAGGTCCAAGCAAAATCACGCTGTGTACCCAAGGATTTTTGGATTCAGAGGCTGGACCAGAGGTAGGGAGAAAGCTGAGGCCACCAAGGTGATACTCACACGTCCAGGCAGTGGCATTGGGTCCCAGCGCCGTGTAGGGCCCAGCTGTGGCACTGAGCCCCAGCCAGTACCGAGTGCCAGGCTGGAGATGCTGGAAGGTGTAGCTGCTGAGGCCCCTCCTGGCTGACAGCGTGGTGCTGACCTTTTGGGTGAGGAGGTTGCGGAGCTCCAGGTGGAGCCAGGCGGCCCCTGCAGCACCTGCCCAGGAGGCAACGAGGCTGGTGCTGGAACCTGGGCTGAGCCTCAGCTGGGTGGGGATGGAAGGAGCTGAGGGGAAGAGAGGACACAGCAAGGTTCAGCACTGGGGCTGGCGGTCTCTGGAGCCTCCTCTCTCCCCAGGGGTGCCGACAGCTGCTCTCTATGGCATGGGGGCTGAAGGTCTGGTAGGGGTTTACTGAGGGATGTCTCTCCTGTGCCCCCTCCCACACAGGCTGCAGGGCCCTTGAGGTCCCTCCACATTGTCATGTTCTTTCAGGCTGCAGGGCAGAGGGGTGGCAGACTGGGCACTGCAGCACTCCTGCAGCTCTCAGCAGCCAAAAGATCCAGGATCTCCAGACTGCCCCTCTCTGCTGGGAACAGGCAAATCCAAGCCATGGGTGCTGCAAGGCAGGCCCAAGGCGCAAGGTTTTCCCCTTGGCCCAGGGACTCAGCTCACAGTGGGGACATGAAACACTCCAGCCGTTCCCCACCATTCACAAGCTCCCCATCCCAAGCCTGGAGACCTCCTCCCATCGCCAGCCCAGCACGTGTGCTGCATCCTTCCTGCCAAACCCTTGCTACCACCCCCTCCTCCTTGGGCGAGCGCAGCCGGCACTCCCTACCTGTCCACTGGTGGGTACTGGTGCTGGCCTGGCTGGGCCCAGCCAGCGTGCTGACCTTCAGGGCATACTCGCTGCCAGCCAGGAGCCCGTCGAAGAGGAAGGTGGAGGCGCTGGGCAGGAGGGACACGTTCCTCACCAGGCTCTGGGAGTGGCTGTGCCACAGTGCCAGCTGGTAGCCGTCCCGCCGGCCGGGCCCGTGTGCCCAGGCCGCGCGCAGCGAGGTGGAGCTGCCATCACTGCTCAGAGTCAGGTTGAGGACGGGTGAGGGACCTGCATGGGACATGGACAGACACTGCTGGCTGCTTCTGCAAGCGCCTGACCCGGCAAGCTGCTCACAGCCTGGTGGGACTTGCCTTTGCCTGGAGAGGTGCTGTCAGGCAGCTTCACAGCACCCAGTCACAGAATCCTGGAAGGGTTTGGGTTGGAAGGGGTCCTAAAGCTCATCCAGTCCCACCCCTTGCCATGGCAGGGACACCTTCCACTAGCCCAAGTTGTTCCAAGACCTGTCCAGCCTGGCCTCGGGCACTTCCAGGGATGGGGCAGCCAAAGTTTCTCTGGGCAACCTGTGCCAGGGCTTCACCACCCTCACAGAGAAGAATGTCTTCCTAAGATCAATCTAAACTTCTCCTCTGCCAGCTTAAAACTCTTCCCTCTCCTCCTGCCACCATCTGCCCACATAAAAAGCCCCTATTTCTCCATTTTCAAATCCCCTCTAGGTACCAAAAGGCATTTTAAGGTCACCCGGGAGCCTTCTCCTCTCCAGGCTGAACACCCCAGCTCTCTCAGCCTGTCTTCAGAGCAGAGGGGCTCCAGCAAGGATTCCCCAAGCCCAGCCCTATGACCTCCCTGACCACTCACCAGCCTCCTACGGGCTGTGTGGCTGCACCCTCCCCTTGGATCAGTCTCAGCAGTTCCTCTGAAAGGAGCAGGGAGGCTTGGTCAGGGCCAACACATAAAGGTGAAGCCATCATCACCTGGAAGCTCACCTTATGACAGGTCCTCTCTTCCTGCTGGCCCTCTGGGTCCTGCCACCTGCCTTTCTGTGACAACCAGCTTCTGCTTCTGCCACTGCTGCCTGACACCAGTCCTTCCACTGCCCAATCTCCTTCCTCCAGCTTTACTCTCCTCTGCTAGTTTCCCACCTTCACCTGCACTGATTTAATCAAGGAGCTTCTGGAGAGGTGCAGGCAAGGACTGCCATCCCCACCTGAGCTGTAGAGCCACCAGCCCTATCCCCTTCTCTGACCCTTGGCACAGAGCAAAGCCTGGGGGTGAGCAGTGATTGACAGAGATGTGCCAAAATTGTGGAGCAGATGCTCCTTCCTTGTAGCTATTTCTAGACTTTCCAGGCATGACATTTTCCACCACTCAGCTCCCTGCAAGCCTCATCATGGGCTGGTCCATCATTACCTTCATTATTCCAGGAGGAGAAGACACAGCATGAACTCAGCCCATGCAAGGTGCAGGGGCAGGACCCTTCCTCCACAAGGATGAGGGAATGACCCCTTAGACTCTGGGGACCCAGGAAGAACCCTAGTTCTTGTGAAAGTGAGGAAAAGCCCAACCTCTCACGAACCAGTAGGACTCCAAACAGCACAACAATCACCGGTAGGAGCACTGAGGGCCTGGGGAGCCCTTACTTGTCTGTGCTGTGATGGTCTGGCTGGTGGTGTCCATGCAGGCCAGCGTGGCTGTCACCTCGATCTCGTAGAGCGTGCCAGGAGTCAGCCCATGGAACCAGAAGCTGGTGGTGTTGGGTCCAGCAGACCCATTCTGCAGCAGCATGCCTGACCCCAAGAGGGACAGGGCAAGGAAATATCCCTTGGCACCTTCCTCTGGCTCATCCCAGGACAGAAGGAGGGAGTCTGACCGGTCACGGTCACTCACACTGACATTCAGGAGGGAGCCTGCAGAGGCAAATCCAAAACTCTCAGCAGGGATTGGTGGTGTTGGGTGCCAGCCTGCAGGGCCAGCTCCCAGCCACCCACCCTTGCTGGGGTACACCAGGCACTGGCCACCACCCTGACCCCAAGGGCCCTGAACAGCCTTTGGGAAACACAAGAATGTTCAGAAACCTTCCTGGACTCAGGTCAAAGGAAGCTGTCAAAGAGATGCTCCTAACATGGAGCATCTGCTGCACTGGAGAAAGACCAGAAGGCTTCAGTCATCATGGGCTTTGTCCAGAGAGCCCTGGTTTAAGGCAGAGAAGTTCCCTGGCTGGGTATAATCCATTGCTCATCACCTTGGTTGGCCTGACACCCCCAAAAAGATGTTGAAGGCTCTGGGTCCACCATGGAGAAGCAAGACAGGGGGCAGGGTGGATATGGCAGGGGGACCATTATGCTCCCTGCAATAGTCTCTGCCTCCTCTGACAGAGGAGGGGCAAAGGCTGCTTTGGGGGGATCCATACAATGAGTCACCCCCATCCTGCCCAGTTCAGAGGTGACATGGGAGGAGCGGGACACTGCATGCATGGAGGAAACGTGGGACCAGAGTGGCCCCAGCCCCTGCTGAGGCGTGTCCCTGCCCTGGCTGTGCTGCAGCAGTGAGGTCAGTGCTCTGGGGCTGTGGGGCTGCTGCTGTGGCATCCCAATGGAGTGTCTGCCTGGGGACAGGGAAGTGGCATACAGGGCTTGGCCTAATTGGCGGGTCAGTGGCTGAAACTGCTATTGAATTCCTGCCCTTGGAGCTGCTCAGGAGTCACCTACACAACAGGAGCCAAGCAGAGCCTGCCTGTCAGGCCCAAGCTAGTGGTGTGACCAGGGCAGGGTCCATCTCTGCCTCACAATGTCTCCAGCAGATTGTCACACACGCCCATCCTCAGCATTGTTGTCAGTCATGGAACTGTTTAGGTTGGAAAAGTCCTTTAAGAGTATTTAGTCCAACTGTTCCCCCAGCACTGCCAAGTCCAGCACTAACCCAAGTCCCCAGGTGCCACATCCATAAACTTTCTAAAGCCCTCAGCCTTTGGAAAATGCCAGAACAGCTCTAGTGCTAATAAGACATTTGTGAAATAATTAGCACTTAAAGTTTATGGTGTGCAACGTGTTATGACAGGCTTACATAGGGTCTGGCACAGTGAGACAGCACGAACCAAGCACAGTGACTGCCCCAGAGGCCTGCCATGGGGCACCCTTTACACAGCCAGGGAGGAGCAGTGCAGGTGAGCCCGGGGCAGAGACACCGTTGGCACTGCTCAGGAGCTGTGTGTGTGTCTTTCCCAGAGCTGAAGACTTTCAGAACGATGTGCACCTTCTGTTCCATGCAATGCTATGGTTTGCAGCCTGCTGGTGAGGGCAAAAGGACCAGAGGACATCAGATGTACATGAACAGGATAACGTAGTGCCCCACAATGCCATCCCTGAGAAGTTCAAGTGCATATTTAGGATCAGACAGCTCAGGAAGGGTAACACTTAGCTAACTAAATGTAGCTGGGTCCCATGGGTGAGGTGTCTATACGTGGGCCAGCTGCCCTGGGCTACGCTCACTGTCAGCAGACACCCAGAGCACTGGGCAGAGCCGACCTGAAGGCAACCCACAGCTCACTCTCCTGCCTGGTATCAGGCAGGGATGGTTTATTACTGCAAGCTCTTTTCTATCTCCTGAAGGTGTGAGTTCTCAGCCCGTGTTTCTCTGCTTCTCTTGAGTTTCCAGCAGCTTTATCACCTGCCTCCCTCTGTCACCTTCTTCACATCTGCAGCACAAATGTACCTAAAATGGTCCAGAGGCCTGTGACCCCAGCACTGCTCATGTTCCCACTAACCACACCACAGACAGCACATCCACATACACCTCATACCCTGACAGATGCCTGTGGATCGTCCAGGTGATTTCTCACTGGCACAGGCTGATGCCATGTGGGCACTGTGCTGACTCCAGGCCAACAGCATCCCTGGGGCTGCCTACAGATTCTGATCCTACCCAGGCAACTCCAAGGCTCTGAGCAGGGCACCTATGGCTGCGCTGCCACTGAGCCAGCGGGTGCTCTGTGGAAGCAGAGTGCTCTGGAGCCCTATCCATCTCTGACAGTGCCCCCATACAGTTGGTTGCTGGAGGAGAATGGGACTGACTGTCCCCCTTCCCTGGGCACGTAGTCAGCCTAAAGCAGAATATTTACAAAGCTGCTCTTAACTCCAAGAGTCCTGGTCCAGCACACCTGCTCATCTCACCCCTCCAGGCATGAGACCATCCTGCCCTCCTCAGCCTAGGAACCTCCTTGCTGTGACTCACCTCTTTCCCCACGTGCATCCTGGCCCTCCAGCCCTGCCTGGGCTGTGTGGTTGCATCCCTCGCCCTGGGGGATTGAAAGTGTCAAGTGAGAGAGGGGCAGGATGAGCTGAGACCAACACCTGGGAGAGGTGCCCTGTGCCAGGCACAGGTTCCACCCTCAGATGGCATCTGTGGGCTGTGACCCCTTTTTCTAGGAGAGCCTGGGCCACTTCTCAGACTTCCCTTAGCCAGGGCAGGGAGACAAACTTGGCAGATGCAGCTTGTGGGCTGCCCTGGCCTTTTGCAAGGGTCCTGGGGCTGCAGACAACACAGGCCATGTCCACAGGGAAAAGACCACCAAACCAGCCAGGGCACAGGAGAATAGCTGGAGAGAGAGGGAGGGATCGAGCTCTGGGCAGGGCCTGGCAATCTCATTCCCTCTACAGGCACACCTCTGTCCCACCATCAAGGGAAGGGAGGGACCACAGTCCTCAGTCCAGCTGCCACCCCCAACGGGCAGAACAGAATCCCCGGAGCCCCTGGCGCCCTCCTCGGCAGCGGCGACACCCGTTCTCTCACAGCCTGCTCCCAGCAGGGTGTGCCCGGCTTTGGACTGGCGTCAGTTCCCCCCCGTTAAAGGAAATGTCTCCTGCCCACTCCCTGTCCTGCAACAAGCCACAGCAGAACCATCATCTTCCTGGCGTTCTTTTCCCTCGGCTCTGCGGGCAGACTCGTGCCGGCTCCCCACCGATCGCGGCGCTTTTGGCAGAGCGAAGCGGCTGGGGACCCCTGGGAACAGCAGCCGGGCCAGCGCCGGGCGAGGAGCCGCGCAGCCACGGCAACAGGGACACGCTGCGCTCCCAGGCAGCGGGCCCAGCGTCCCGGGGACGAGGGGCAGCGGGGGAAGCGCCGCTCGGGATGGGGAACCCGCTGATGTGGCGCAGCTGCACGGCCAGAGAGAGGCACCCGCAGCCTCGAGTCGCCGGCCGGCGGGGCAGCCCCTGCGGCAGCGAGCTGGCAGCCGAGAGCTGCGGAGCCAAAGCGGGGGCTGGGGAGTCGAGCGCTTACCTGTGCCAGGGTCCCTGGGAGCCGCGGCACGCACAGCACCAGCAGCGGCAGCAGCAGTGACCTCATGGGGACCTGGTGGCAGCAGATCAGAGGGATGACAAAGTTGGGGTGGGGGGGCAGTTTCTTAGCAGCGGCTGTCCCCAGCCAGCCCCTTGTCCCACGGCAGCCAGGAGCCGCGTCCCCACATGCTTTCCGAGCGCGGTTGACAAGATGACATCAATGGGGACTGGCCAGCGCCGGGCACCTCGGCCGGGCCCGCTGGCCCTGGGCGGGGGCAGGGCTCTCCTCCAGCCTGGGAGAAGCCCAGCGGGGGCGGCTGCCTGTCGCTGGGCGCATTTGCTGTTGTCGCCGCAGGTCCGTGTCCTCTGCGGTGACTCCGCAGCTGGCCCGGAGAGAGCGGCTGCGGGCTGCGGGCAGAGCTGCCGGCTGGGGTGGGAGGCTCGCTGCTGGCCGCGCTCTCAGGGGACCTCGCTGCGGCGGGGGCTCTGCGGGCTGGAGCCCGCTCTGGCATCAGCGGCAGCTCCGGGAGCTGGAGCGGGAGGGGCGGGAGGAGCGGGAGGGGAGGAGACGGGACTGGACTGATGGCGGCTCCGGGCTGGGAGGGCGCGCCCGAACCCACGCCAGCGCAGGGAGGGAGGGAAGGAGCGCGCAGCGGTGGGCTGGGGTGCTGGAGGGAGCCGCGGCGCCGGCGTGGAGCGAGGTGTGCCGTGCTCCCTCGGCTCTCTCTGTGCCGCACCTTCGGGCACCCTTCCGCTCGGTGTGCTCTAATTGCCGCGCAGGTGCGGCTGCGGAGCGGGGGTTTGGGTACGCCGAGGGCAGGCGTGGGGGTGTTTCTGTGCCGTGCCCACGGCACGGCGCCCCGCAGGCTGCGGCGGGGGGAGAGCACACTCTGAGAGGCTCCTGCCGCGGCATCTCGCGGGCACAGAGGTGCCCAAACCACGCTTTGCCCATCTGAGGGGTGGCTGAAGCGAGCTGTGCCCGGGTGGGAGGCGCTGAACTTCGGGAGGTTGCCCCGGGGAGCAGGCTGTGCCCCGGGCTGCGTGCAGGGCGGTGCTCTGCGGTGTCTGTGCAATGCGTGGCAGAGTGCCAGCTCTCATTCAGAGCAGAGATGCCATTGGCTTCACATCAGCGCTGGGGATCTGGGACAGTGCTGGAAGAGGTTCAGTGATGCATCAGTCCGGAAGCCAGCACAGCCTTTGTGGCCGTGGGAGTCTATCCCAGTGGCCGGCACGGCCACCTATGGGGGCTATTCAAGCTCTGCTCATTACTGTACGCCACCGAGCTGTCACAGTGGGACACATCCCCCACCTGTCTTCTAGAATACCAGAATCCTTCGACAAAAGATTTAGAAGTTTGTCAGGTGGGACCTGCGACAGACAGAACAACCCCCAGTATCTGGACAAGGACATGGGAAAGCTCCAGCTCTTGCGTGCAGTTTAGAAGAGAGGGGGACACAGGGGACCTGGTCTAGGATGCATCTCCAACCCCAGGTCCTTCCCTAACCCTTCTGACAACCCCCAGGCTGATGGAGCCAGCAGGAAAAGGGGACAGGGAACATGAATCCCCTTCCCTTTGCATGGGCAACAGTTAGTTTCCCAGGTCCTGGCCAAATGGGACTGGTGCCAGGAGTCCGGGCCCGTGGTCACAGTCACGTCTCTTCAGAGGTCCCTGCCTGTACTGGGCTGCGGATAAAGGAGCCCTGGCCCTGCAGCTCAGCCCAGCAGTGAGGGCCTGTTTGTCACTTCTGTCGAGGACTTGGATGTTTCCCCAGCAGAAAGGTACAGCGCTACCACCAGAGCCTCTTTGTGTCACTCTGTCTCCAGACCTACCCCTCCCCTGCACCTTGAACACACAGATCTGTGTTCTCTCTGAACACAGACATCAGGGTGGGAGCAGAAGGCAATGCCTTGGCTCCAGGACAGGCAAGATTTTTAACCTTTAATGCCCGCAGCTCCACGGGCTGAATGTCAAAAATGCCATGGGTGTATCTGCTCAAGTGATGCATGTCCAGGATAACAGCTGTGGCTCTTAGAGATCTGATAAGCCTTGAGACTGAGATCCACCAGCACCTGGGGTGATGAGGCTGACCCATCAACCAGTGCCACAGCCAGCTCTGGGGATACCCATTCCTGCTGCTCGGCACCAGCTTGATGGGCAGCTGGCCGCCCCCCATTGACCTGAGTCCAAGGTGAGTGCTCACAGGTACTGGGGTGAGGTCCTCCAGCCCCTGAGATGGAGTGCCTCCCCAGAAATGAGACAGGGGGAGATTTGGGCCTGATTGCTGCCGTCTCCAGTGGGCTGGGGACTGTTTTTAAAGGCCCCTTTCCAGAGCTGGGCAGCTGCAGCCGGCTGGGAGGAGGCTGGAGCTCCTTGCTGCAGGGAGGGTTTGCCAGATTTACCCAGGGGCCCAGGCAGGATCAAGGAGGTTACAGCTGGCTGCTCCCCAAACACATTTGCTGCTCCCCAAACACATTTGCAACGGGGCTTTCACTGGATGTCCCCTCACAGACCCATTGTGGGGTGCAGGCTGCCAGCACAGGTGGCCACACTGTGGATGGGGAGCGTGGGGTTGTTCGCTGCCATGAGCAGCCTGGAGGGTCACCTGGAGGGTGGCTGGGGTAGAGGTAGTGCAAGCAGTGCTGGGGACTCTGGCATCCCTAGAGTGTGGCAGGTGATGGAAGAGCTGAATTCAAGGAGCCCCTGGCTGATGAAGCTGGCTGGAGGTGAGGATGTAGGGCCTTGCTGGGCTGAGAATTGTGATCCAGGGACATGGGACAGGAGGCACCCTAGATTTTGAAGGAAAATCCTGGAAAAAGATGTCGCATGCCCCAGTGTCAAAGGCAGTGTCCCCTGCAGTGGTGGCACGGTTTTCCCTAGAGTCAAGGTAGGGCTCCTGCAGCTTCAAAGCAAACCAAAGAGGGGTTCCAGGCCAGCAAGAGGACAAACCCAGCCACTGGAGTCCTGGGACACTCCAGCTGGCTTGTGCCTGCCCAGCTGGAGAGAGTCCAAGTCCATGCATGCTTACTGCTCCTGCCTGGGCACAGCCTCAGTGCCCCTGCACCAGCCTCTGCAAAGCCAGCCATCTCCACCTCCAGCCACAACCTCTGCTGCTGCAGCCCTGCATGGGGCTACAACTCCCCCACTGAGGCAGCTGCTCTGGACAGTGGCTTGACCGAGGAGCAAAGGGTCTGTTCTACCTGTTCTGGTCTTTGAGCTGGGCAGCCAAGCAGGGATTTCTGGAACGCAGTTTTCCCTTGGATCTTGCTGCCATACTGTGCCACTGCACTGCACCTCTCCAACCAGGAGGAAAGGTAACCTCACGCGGCATGAGGATGGGCTTGGGGGATGCCTTGCTGCCCACCAGGACGGGACTGGCCTCTGAGCATGGACCAGTAGACATCCCAGCAGCTTTCAGAGCCTCTACATGTCCTGGTGGCACAGCAAGCTGTCACCCCCTGCCATGGGAACATGTGTGTATACCAGCCCCACTTATTTAACCTCGGGTCCCAGGCTGTGCTCTCTCAGCTCAGGGAGTTTGGGCTGTGGCTGCAGTGGAAACAGCCCAAAGCACTGCTGGGAGCCAAGCTGAGGCCCTGTCCCTGGCGCCTCAGGGCTCAGCAGCCTCCCCACAGGACAGAAGCTGCTCATCCTGTGCCAGCCCTTTCTTCCCCACGGCCACTTCAGTGATCCCGTACCACCTCAGGCAGGGACACAGAGAGAGAGAGCCCTCCTTCAGCTGGGGGTGCTGGATCTCCCCTCCAGTCCCCCCTGACCATGAAGCCTTCAGCTGTGCCAAACCTAAAGACAACTGCAGAAGTTTCTCCACCCAGCAGCTGGAATCAGGCCTGGAAACTCAGGGGCTGCCGAGTCATCACATTTTCCGCGAAGCAGTGAACGCTACCGCAAGGCGCAGGGGGATGGGGACGCCCCGCTGCCCGGGGGATGGGGACGCCCCGCTGCCCGGGGAATAGGAATGCCCCGCGGCCCGGGGGATGGGGACGCCCCGCTGCCCGGGGAATAGGAACGCCCCGCTGCCCGGGGGATGGGGACGCCCCGCTGCCCGGGGAATAGGAATGCCCCGCTGCCCGGGGAATAGGAATGCCCCGCTGCCCGGAGGATGGGGACGCCCTGCTGCCCGGAGGATAGGGATGCCCCGCTGCCCGGGGGATGGGGATGCCCCGATGCCCGGGGGATGGGGACACCCCGCTGCCCGGGGGATGGGGACACCCCGCTGCCCAGGGGATGGGGACGCCCCGCTGCCCGCCCGGGATGGCTGCAGGGCTCCCGGGATGGCTGCAGGGTTCTGTGCAGGGTTCTACAGGGGCTGTGCAGCCAAGCCACCGCCTCTGGCAAGGGACAGAGCCCCAGCATGGGACTGACTGCTCATGCCCTGTACTCCAGGGGCATCACCAAGGAGCAGAGATGGGAAAGAGGACCCCCAACAGTGTGCCTATCACTGGTGTCAGGTCTTGCTCAAGGTGAGGGACAATAGCCTCAGTGCAGTGCAAAGGCCCTGCCTGGCAAAGGCTCTGGGCCGTCCTCCAGAGCAGAGCAGGGCCCACCCACATTGTGCTCCATGCACTGGCCTCCTCTCCAGGTGCCCTGAGCATGGAGCTGGCAGCACTGGGTTTGTCCCTGCATCCCTGCACACCTGGAGGAGTCAAAGCCTCCCTGGGAAGCACCTGCTGGGGTGAGGATGGGTAGGGTGGACAGCAGAGTGCCCATGTCACCTAAGAGTCCCAGCTGTGTCACAGGGTCTGTGCGAGGTGACAGAGGCAGGTGATGCTCCCAAGGCTGGGCACGGACAGAGCTGTGCCAGGGCACAGCATGTGGCTGAGGACACTCCCACGGGGACTCAACCTGTCACTCAGACGGCACAGCCATGACCTGGTGCTGTGGGCAATGCTGGCACTGCACAGAGGAGCCTTTACTGCTGTCTGGACATGCCCTGATGTCTCTGTGAGAGCTCTGCCATCCCTGCCTGGGCAGGATTCTGTGCATCCAACCTGGCACCATAAAACATATACCCAGGGGCCCCATGATATGTGGTACTAATGCCCCTGGGATTGGGCTGGGAACAGCTATGGGGCTCCTGTCCTGCCTCAGGCCAGCACCAAGCCTTTGGTCCCTGTCCCTCAGTCCCTCCCAATGCCCACCAGCACTGTGAACTGCTCCAGGCCACAATTTCTCCCCTCTGCAACTCTGAGGTGCTGAGTGCTGCCCAGGGCTGTAAGGGAGGAACAAGAGGAACAGGCTGCTCCCAGGGCAGAACCTGCAGAGGATGCAGGTGCCAATGGGACCTCTCATTTTCCAAGGTTCACACGCCACGGTTCTCCAACCCTAAACCCTAGAGCACTGAGATGCTCCTTCTCCAACCCCTGGCAAGCGTTTAATCATTCCCACATGGAGCCCTGCCAGCACCGCTGCCGCCTCCTGAGCCACGCTTTGATACCTTGGAGCTCTTCCCGTTTTGCAGAGGCGGGAGGGCAGGCAGGCAGTGGAGGACATCACCCCTCTGCAGGGCAGGGCACAGCCACGCTGTCCAGGCTGGGGGACAGCAACGAGTGGCAGGAATGACTCTGTCACCATCACCTGGGTGATGCTCTCGGCTCCCTGCACCCGCTGCTGCAGCCCTGGCAGCTGAGCCGGGATGCCTGCGGGTTTGAGCCAGGCGCCTTGCAGAGCTGGGAGCGCAGGGCTGCGGTGACTCAGAGCGCGCCCAAAGCCGGCAGAGCCGGGCAGACCTGCTCTGCACCCCCGGGGCGTGGGTGCCGCCCCTGGGGCTGAGCAGGCTCTGCTTCCCCTGGCCAGGCAACAGGCACTCACTGGGGAAGGCTGAGAGCAGCCTGGATAGTGCCGGTCCCAGACCTACTGGAGGGTAGTGCTGGGGCAGCACCTGGCTCCAAAATCACCCGCCCTGTCACCAACAGCCTGTGGAATCCTGTGGGGCTCTGCTCCCACCCTGTGATGCAGTGCCAGCACAGGCTGGCAGCAAGGGTGCCCGATGCTGCAAGGATGCCATGCACACAGAGCCGAGAAGTAGCCATGAAGCAGCTCCCAGTGCCCACTTGTGCCACACATGGTGAGGGGCCCAGGCACGAGATTCCCCCTGCGCAGGGACAGCCACCGAGTGCCAGGCTCTGCTCCTGGCATGGCCGTGCTCAGAGGCTGCCCATCCCCTGCCGCCCCGCCGAGGCTGTGGCACCAGGTTTGCCTGCACTGTGCCAGGGCGCAGGAGATTCCGCACTCCTTTCCCCACTGCACACATACTGGCTTCAACCAGGGGTCGGGGAAGAGGGAGGGGGACAAGGAATGGGACCCGTACCTCACCTGGTGGGTGTCCCTGGCGTGGTCCACAGCCCGTTCCTGCGTGCTGGCGCGTGCAGTGTCAACTTGGCACGCTCACACTCACCCGTTTACTCTGCTGGTGCACGGCCCTGACGTTCAAGTCTGGGCTGGACCGGCGGGAAGGCCCGCCTGGGCTCGCCCAGCTCTCAGCGGCAGGATGCTGGGGAGGAGGGATCAGCTGGACAGGGATGTCTCCCGTGGCCCCTTGAGGGCAAGGGTCTGCCCTCCAGGGGCAGGAGCTGCGTGCCAACACTGCAGGTTGGGCATGGCTCACTCCTCCCTGCACCCTGCCAGAGTTTGTCCCATGTGCTGTGGTTTCAGCCAGGTGCTGGGGATCTTGGTCGTGCTGAGCATCCCCTTGTGGGCTGCTGCAAAGAGGATAGGAGAGAGCCCCAGGACAGTGATGAAGTCAGCACAGGCATCCAGCCCATGCACCAGCCCTGAGGGTGTCTGTGGATTGTGATTGCCAAAGGCTTTGCTGCCTGGAGCCCCATCAGACCAGGCACCATCCCGGAGTGCAGGCATCCTGACCCCTCAGTCCCTCATCGAGGGGATGGAGAGGAGCTGGTGCATTGGCTCAGGAGGTGCAGAGCATTCCAAGAGCTTGTCCAGAATGGCACTTACCCTCACCCTGGTGAACGGGGGGCAGCTGGTCCCTGAGGACAAGGAGAAGGGTCTAGCCAGGGGGGTTTGGAGCAGAGCTGGGAGCAGGTCCCAAGGCGTTCCTACTCCCATCTTGGTGGATGCAGCAGGAGGAGGTACAATAGCCATGGCGCTGAGTGTGAGGACTCCTGTCTCCTCCAGTCCCAGCTGTGGGCAAGGTCTGCACCTCACAGGTCCCATCTCCTTGGCAAAGGCTGGCAGGATGAGCCCACCGTAGCCTCACACGGGAGCAGTGGGTTCCTGCACGCTGTGCAGCCCACGGTGGAGGAGTTCTGCAGCAACCCTTGCCAGTCCCACAAAGGAGGGTCACACATTTCAGCTGCCACTCAAGGTAGTCAGCCTTCCCTCAAAGGGCACCCATCCCCACCCTGGCTGGGCTAAGCTTCCTGCAGACAGGGAGAGGGACAGCGACAGGAAGCCCTGGACACTGCTGCCACACTCCACAGTGATGTGAAAACGAAGCATCCAAATTTGGAAAGCAGCTTAGTTTCCAAATATCGCCATGAGCTGAAAATCCCAAGTCAAAATGAAACCAGCCCCAGCCTCCAGTTCAAAGTTTCCTGTATAAAAACAAACCTACAGACAGCTGCATTTGCACACAAAAGGTTTTGTTTTCAGGAGGAAGGTTTCTTTTTCAGAGGAGTAAACACAAAGCCTGCCCATCTTTCATGTCACAGGGTAGGAAGGAGATCTCCCTAGCAGCTCAGATCGCAGGCAGGGCATTGTCCTCTCTTAGTGCCTGGCTGCTTTTCTCTCCCATGTGCCCTGGCCTGTGCCAGTGCTAACAGCAACACCCCCACCAATACCACCACCACCACCACCACCGTATCCTGGACTGAGGCTTTTTACACCCGTTCCCGTAGCTGTGACACCTTTGAGTGTCCCAGGGCAAGGGAACTGGCCTTTGCACTGCAGCAGTCCTGGGAAGCTGCAGTGTGGCACCCAGGGGTGCTCCTGTCCCTGCAGTGTGGCTGCAGCCTCGGCAGTGCCTGCTTGTGCAGCTCCTCAGCTTCTCCCTGGCATTTCCTGCATCTCCTGAAGCCAAACACAACACGAGTCCATCTTGAGGACTGTCAGCAGTGCCTGCTGCTTTCTGCATCCAGCCCCCAGCACAAGCAGCTCTGCTTCTTCACAGCAGGAGCTGGGGGACCCCTCTGGGTTCTACTCCCCCAGCCCAGCTGCAGGGAGCCCCAGCACCACCCTCGTCAGGCAAAGGCACGTTTGGGGCTGGCACAGCCTGGCTGCTCCCCAGGGCGCTGCTGTGGGCAGCCACACGTCCCAGCGGTAGCTGCTGCTTGGGACACATCTTGGCCACAGGCACAGCTCCCACAGCCACTGGCTGCCAAAGGCTCTGCTGCACATGCTCAGCCTCGCCTGGAGGCCGCTGCAGTTCTGGAGCAGGGGTGAGGCGGCCGCAGAGGGATGCAGGATCAGCACCGTCCCCTGTTGCCTGCTGACAATTTTGTCTGTTGTTTCAGCCACAACCTCTGCTGCTTGACTAGGGTCAGTGGGACCATTCACTAGGTCCTCCAGAATGAGACAGAGCTCAGCCTTGTCTCTCTAGGGTCCCCAACAAAGTGTCCATTGAATTGGACATCCTGATTGGAGGGTTTGGGGGCACGGAGCCTCTGTAAGGCTTGGACACCTGCCCAGATGCCAAACTTGGAGCGCTGGTCCCTACCTAAAACACTGGCAGAAGCTATTTTCACCTCTGAGCTAGAGCACATCTGCCTCGCCTCAGTTTACCATCCCACACCAGGAAGCAGAGATGCGCTGCTGGTGGAGGGGAGGGAGAGCGGACTGGTAATAGTGATGCAACAAGCTTTTCTGAGCCTCCTCAGCCCCTCCTGGGCTCTCATTAGCAGCGTGTTTGGCATCTGGGCTGCAAAGCCACGCTGTCCTGCATCACTCGTGGGTGGTGGCTGGCTTGGGTCAGGCTGGGCTCGCTGCGCGGCCTAGAGGAACAGCCCCAAGGCTCAGAGGGATCAGCCGGGCTGCCGCTCAGCTTGAGCCACTTGGCTGGGAGAGCCTAAAACAACAAACATCGCAGAATAAGGGAATGTTTCACTGCTTCTTCTGGTTGAGTGGTTTCCTGTTTTCTAAGGAGCTCTTCCAGCACCTCTGGGGCAGAGGACTTGCCTGCACAGAGCCTGGTCCCACAGCAGACCCCTGTCTGGGAAGCAAGTTCTGTTGCTTGACATCAGGCAGAGGAAGAGGTTGCAAAAGATCGGCTGCGACCTTTGCCAGAGTGCCAGAGACCTGCAGCAGGAGTGCTGGAGGTTAGGATTTTTTCTTTTTTTTTTTTTTTTTTTCTCTCGTTCTCTCAGGGAATTTTGTCCTATCTGTTGCCTAAGAGATGATAAGAACCGGTACTTAAGAGACAAAAGAAGTGGCCAAGGTGGGGGAAAGGGTGCAGCTGGCTACTCTCTTAGCTGGGGGGTTTCTCTTGGGAAGGGCAGAGATACCCCGAGATTCTGGCTGGGAGGTGAGGGGCTGGGCTCAGCTCCTGGTCCTCTCTCCCGCTCTCAGATCCGAAGGAACGCTCGAGTTGCTGCCACTGCTGCGGGGAGAATTCATTGCCACCACAGAGTCAAGCCCTGTATTGCTTTGTCAGGAAAATCCACAAATGCCAGAGGTTTATGTCCAAAGAGGAGAGAGAGGAATCCTGCACCTATATTCGAATAAAGGAAGAGAATCCACCGGCGGAGTTTTCTCTCCCGAAGTTTTGGAGGGCACAGCCTCCTTTTATCTGAAATTCGTGGCCGAATGCTGCATCTTACTTTCCCCATTGGCTGATGTACTAGGAAGGTACAGCCTTCCTGAACTGCCTACCACATACTCCCCCTTGAACCTACTATTTTACCCCCAAAGTTCAAAAGTTCAGGCTTGTGCAGACACTTGTCTGTTTCAGGAGCCAAGCTGTCTGGGCTCTACAACAAACCTGCTGCCCAAAGTTAGTAGATATATTACACCCATTTCAGAGACGTTAACTCCCATACCTTCACCCATCAAATTGTTTGTAAAGACATTAGCTTTCCTCTCACCTTCTTCCTTACTGTGGGTGAGCCTTTGGTGTAAGACACGCGGTTTAACTGGGACCTCATTAACACTCGACCTCAGTGGAAAATGGCCCTCACCACCTACTGGGGTGCCTCAGGGGAGAAACCCAGGACCTGACCCACTCCCGGGGGCTCATTTCCTCGGCTGCCTGCCGCTGCCCAGCCCGGCTGTTCCTCTGGTTTTTTCGCTACACTTTAACCCAGCATCCCGCGCCTGCCAGGACACCTGCGCCTCTGCTACGGCTCAGAGTTTCTGCTACATTTCATTTGCCACCCCGGGTGTGCCCGCCTCTGCCGCTCCAGCCGCTGCTCCGAGGCTCCTGACACAGCTCCTCTCACCACCCTGAGGGGCACCGGGCCCTGCCCCGTGGGTTGGTTTGTGAGGGAGCCGCTTCTCCCTGTCCCCGCCATCCGGAGGGGCACCGGGCCCTGCCCCGTGGGTTGTTTTGTGAGGAAGCCGCTTCTCCCCGTCCCCGCCATCCGGAGGGGCACCGGGCCCTGCCCCGTGGGTTGGTTTGTGAGGGAGCCGCGTCTCCCCGTCCCCGCCATCCGGAGGGGCACCGGGCCCTGCCCCGTGGGTTGGTTTGTGAGGGAGCCGCGTCTCCCCGTCCCCGCCCGCCATCACCGCCTGAGGGAGACGCGGCCGGGCCCGCGCCACAGCGCCCCCTGCAGGCGCGGGGGAATCACCGCCCCGCCCCGCCCGGCCGGGAGCCTCCAGCGCCCCTGGCGGCCGCGCCCGGAACTGCAGCGGAGGGGAAAGGGCCCGAGCCGGGAGAGGCGGGGAGGAGTCGGGAATGGAATGGGAATGGAATGGGAATGGGAATGGGAATGGGAATGGAATGGGAATGGAATGGGAATGGGAATGGGAATGGGAATGGGAATGGGAATGGAATGGGAATGGGAATGGGAATGGGAATGGAATGGGAATGGGAATGGAATGGGAATGGGAATGGAATGGGAATGGGAATGGGAATGGGAACGGGAATGGGAATGGGAACGGGAATGGGAATGGGAATGGGAACGGGAATGGGAATGGGAACGGGAATGGGAATGGAATGGGAATGGGAACGGGAACGGGAACGGGAATGGAATGGGAATGGGAATGGAATGGGAATGGGAACAAGAATGGGAATGGGAATGGGAATGGGAATGGGATGGGGAATGGGAAGGGGAATGGGAATGGGAATGGGAATGGAATGGGAATGGGAATGGAATGGGAACGGGAATGGGAACAGGAACAGAAATGGGAATGGAATGGGAATGGGACTGGGAATGGGAAGGGGAAGGGGAATGGGGGACTGGGAATGGGATTGGGAATGGGATTGGGAATGGGAATGGGAATGGGACTGGGAATGGGAATGGGGGACTGGGAATGGGAATGGGACTGGGAATGGGAATGGCAATGGGACTGGGAATGGCAATGGCAATGGGAATGGGACTGGGTCTGTGGTTCTGGATCACTGGGTCTGTGGTTCTGGGTCTGTGTGTCTTTTTTTCTGGCTGCCACTGGGTCTGTGGGGCTGTGGGTCTGAGTCACTGGGCTGTGGTTCTGGGTCAGTGGGTCTGGGTCAGTGGGTCTGGGTCACTGAGGCTGTGGTTCTGGCTGTCACTGGGTCTGTGGTCCTGGGTCAATGTGTTTGTGGTCCTGTTTGTTGTTGCTGCCAGTGTGATTTTTGTTTGCCTTTTTTTTATACACACTAGTAAAGAACTGTTATTCCTTTTCCCATATCATTGTCCAAAAGCCCCGTAATTTCTAAGTTATAATAATTTTGAGGGAAGGGGGCCATATTGTCCATTCCAAGGAAGCTTCCCACCTTCCCTGGCAGACACCTGTACTTCAGACCAAGACAAGGAGACAGCTTTATTCCGTCCTCTCTGGGCCAAAAGCAACAGTGGATGTGTGGTTGCACCCATGCCAAGGACATTGCTGGGGTACACAGCCTGGCTGGTGGTTCTTACAGACAGCTTCCCATGGCCTGGCAATCTCGGCTGTGGCCAGCAGCTCCTCAGCCTGGGCAGTGCCATTCCCATGGCCTGGCAGTCTCGGGCATGGCCAGCAGCTCCTCAGCCTGGGCAGTGCCATTCCCATGGCCTGGCAGTCTCGGGCATGGCCAGCAGCTCCTCAGGCTGGGCAGTGCCATTCCCATGGCCTGGCAGTCTCGGGCATGGCCAGCAGCTCCTCAGGCTGCCCAGCCTGGGCAGTGCCATTCCTGGGCTCAGTGTGATACACAGAAAGATTTTAAAACTCAAAGACAAAGTGAGTTACAAAGAAGATCATGTATTTTTGGCTGGGAGCATGCGGGATACTTCTATAAAGACATGCACATCTACTTGTTCTTAGTGTTCTTTTTTATCCTCTAAAATGTTACATACACATTAGGTTCTTCAATACATCAATGCATATTCATTTCCTGGCTCTCCCTTGTCCCACTTCATATGTTAATTATCTTATCAGTCCCTTGTGCTTTTGTACTTGTCTCTGGTGGTCGTCTTGGGGGTTTTTGGGGGTCACAGCGGGATGAAGTAAAGAGTCTTCCTCAAAGTTGACTTTCTCACCTTGTCTTCTTGTGCATGCTTACTGATCCTTTGGTCACAGTCCAAACCGTGAGGTTGGTTTGATCTGACACTGGTTTGAGTTGGGGGTCCAGAGGAGTTTAGTTATTTTGGTAGCCTTGTAACTTTGTTCTGTTTTGATGAACACCATCCTTCCCTTATCACACATCCCCGCATTCTCTCATGTTGCTCTCACACTGAGCCCTGTCCCCTACATATACCCTGTTTTCCCTTTACAAGCAGTTAGCACAGTAAAATGCAGCAAATATTAAACAGAATTTCATCTAAATATCTATTTCTAATCAATACCCCTCTAATTCCTAACCCCATGTCTCAAGCGCACTCCGGCTGGTGCTGTGGGGAGCAGGAACAGCTCGGTGCTGCAGACCTGCAGGGTGAGGCAGAGACAAGGGCACATCCCCTGTGGCACATCCCCGTTGTCTCCATCTCCCCACTCCTGCTCCAGCCAGCCCAGGCATGCACCCTGACTGGTGCTGAGCACGTCCTGTGCAGTTTCAGTGTTGTTCCATCCCTGCTCCCCCTGAGCCTCTCTGCAGGGTGCACACAGGTAAGGCCACCCTGCCCAGTGGTTCCTGACTCATGAGGTTCAAAACACACGACAGACCTCTGCTGTTCATCAGCCAAACAGCCTGGTTTATTGTTTAGGGCTTGCTTTTATAGGTAATTCAAAATTCCCTGCTCTAAACAGCATTGGTCTAATCTCCATGCCTCCCACACGCTAACCATTCCAATCCTTGTATTTTAGGAGACTTGTTATTGGTTGAAACCTCTGTCAGTCAGCCCAGAGGCTGGTTTATGGACCTGGGCTGGGTTTCTGATTTATAACTGGATTAATATTCAGTAGGAATCAGCTTGTACTGCAGCAGGTGCCCACCCAGCTCCTGCCACTGCCCTTCTGCTCCAGCCCAGAGCCCTCTGCCCAGCTGTCCTGCTTCTTCCCTGCCTGTCACTGAAACTCCCCTCTGCCCTGGAGGGTACCAGGGCTGCTGGAACCATCCCAGCAGGTCTCCACACAGATATTTTCTCCATTCACAAACATACCTTTCCCCTCCTTTGGAGCACATTATTAAAAGTGGCCGTGGCAGAGTGTGCACTGTGTCAGCCCCTGGGGCCTGGCTCATCCCTGGGGAAGGGGCAGCAGAGAGGATGCTGCTACACAGGGAGGGTTTCACTGCTTGGGTGTGTCCTGGCTTCTCATGGGAGACAGGATCCATCTGGACCCCCTCAGAGTCCAGCCCTGGATCCTTACGTGCTCAGTCATCCCTGACCTTGACAGAAACATGAACCAGCCCCTTGCAGGGATGGAGCAAGAGGCAGACATGGTCCTGTCAGAGCCCCAGAGCCAGGCAGCTCTGCAGGGTCCAGGTCCCCACATATCTCCTGCCCAGGGTGCTGCTGCATCAGGGCTCTGTGGGGCCTCCAGCTGGACTCCAGGTCCCCAAAGCTGAGTGACCCCAAAGCTCACTTGAGTCCCCCCAAGTGCTTCTGGGGATGGGCACAGGATCCCCACAGCAGAAGGGCAGGCAGAGCTGCCCAGGGGGCTGTGGCAGGAGCTGGAGATGCCCCTGGCAGGAGCACTGCCCAGGTGGGACGTGATCTGCCACAGTGCCATGATGCCAAGCTGGGAGGGGTGGCATGGCAGGGCAGGGTGGCCTGCTCCAGCTGGGAGCAGAGCTGGCTGCCTTTGCCCCCTTCTCTGCAGCCCTGTGGGTGCTCAGCTGCTGCTTCCCCACCCTCTGCCCCACTCACCAGCAGCACAGAGCTCTGCTGCCCTGTCCTACCACAGACCTGGGCCCCAGCACCAAGGTAGGCTCAGCATTACAGAGGAACCCACTCTGCCCCAAAATGCCCCTCGAGAACCAGAGGTGAGGTGTGGGGGTAGAGGGATGGTGAACCAGCAGCTGCTGCACTGCACAGTGACCACTGGCACTGCCCACCAGGCACCACACCCTGTGATGTGCTGCTGGCCCCAGGGGTGGGACGCTCAGTGCTCTGCTCAGGGTCACCACAAACACCACCCTGGTGCCAGCCCTGACCCCATGCCCCGCTGGCAGGAGCTGGGCAGGGTGCTCAGCAGCCCTGGAGGTGGTACAGCTCCTGTCTGGCAGGGCACAGCTCTCAAGGGTAAGAAGCCAAACACTCTGCTGCATCTGGGGCCCTGGTGACACCAGTTGCTGCCTGCATTTCTCCTCCAGTGCTGAAAACTCCATGGCTCCATCCTTGGACTTGCTGGCAGGAAAGGTGTTCTCAGCCCCAGAGCAGCTCGGGACCCCTCCTAGCCCCAACAGCAGAAGAAAAGAAACTAAAAAGCTCACAGTTTCTTTGCTTTTCTCCCAAATCTGGGGCATCTGTGGCTCCAAGCACCATGGCTTCCCCACTGTGAGCAGACAGGAATATTTCTGACACCTGGAACTGGGACAAAGCAGACCCCACGTGCTGCAAGCTCCCGTGGCTCACGCCTCCAGCCACAAGACCAAGAGAACTCAGAGGAATCACAGGAGGAGCATGCATGGCCCAGCATGGCAGCTCCCTGAATTTCTGAGGCCAGAAGGCACAATCCAGAGCAGTTTTCAGAAGCACAGGCCCATATTCTGGTGTGGCTAGGAGCTGGAGGAGCAGCATTGGGCAGATCCATCAGCTCTGCGTTACTGCCCTCTGGCTGCCTCTGCCTATCCCGGCTTCTCCAGCTGCAGGGATGGGACCTGCTGGGGCTGCCAGGGCTCTGCCCCTTGCCATGCAAGAAGAGAGAGTTGTTCAGCTTGGAAAAGCTTTCTGAGATCACCAAGTGCAACCACTGCCCCAGCACTGCCCTGCTCACCACTAAGCCATGTCCCCTGGTGCCATGTGAGAAATGAGCGCTCACTTTTTGAAATTTTTGAAGGTTTATTAAACTTTAACAAAAACACAACAAAAGGACTGAATAACGAAAAATTACAGTGCTGGAAGCCCCTGTGACTACCAGCCACGTGCTCATCTTCTGGATGGATGCTCCCCTTTTATAGCTCTAGACCTTCTTAAAGCCCTGTCAGTTAACCCCTTCCTTGCTGTCCAGGGCTGGGGGTCACTTTCTCACTCCTTGGGTGGAGCTCAGGTGTTGCCACAGTAACGAGCCAACCCTCCCAAATGCCCGAGCACCAAGGCCATCCCATGATAACAATGGGGGGAGACACATTACAGTAACACAACTCTACAGCTACAAAACTTCTCTTAACACACACGTGATGTTCACCCTGCATTGTGGGAGCCAGCCATCTCATTGCTCATCTCTAACAGCCACATTTACCTGCCTTTGTCTCCATCCTGGGCAGCCTGTGCCAGTGTCTGATCGTACTTTCAGTGATTTTTTTTCCCTAAAATAAGCTGCTGGCACATCCTCCGTGGCCCTTTGACCCCAGGCAGCTGCATGCCCAGACCCATCCTGTGCTGGGTGGGACACAGGCAGCATCATTTGCACTCTGGCATTAGCAGGGTTAAGAATCTTAACCCCTGAGCAGTGACTCACTTGTTATTATTGTTGCTGTTAGTAATGAAGGGATGGGATTATTTTTGGGTCAAGAATGATTTATTGTTTAGATAGATATTAGTCTCAGAGGTTGTGAGATTTTAAAGGAGTAAGTATTTGGTTATAGTTTAAAGTAGTCACAGGTTTCTTTGTTATATGGTAATAAATAGCTTTTTAAACTAATAGATAGCTGCTACAGGGTTTATTTTGTTTTGTTAACTTATCACTTTTACTTACTTACACTGTATTACTGTATTACTGCTATTTTTATTCAATGGGCTTCTAACTCAGGTATACACATATGCTTTTATTATAATTTTAATAAACTTTTTATTGTTTGTTAACTTTTAAGTTTAATAACCTTTTAATAACAAATCAAATCCTTCAGTATCTGTAGAAGTTTCTGTTTTTCCAACTCCCACAACTTGCCATTGGCTGGACTCACCACACCTATTTCTGCAGCAGACCCTGGCTGAGAATGGGCTATTTTAGCCACCTTTCTAGCAGTTATCAAAGGCTAGGAGAGGATCTCTGCCTGTCGAGCCTTAAATTCTTTTTGCTAGGGTCAGGATTAAATGTGTGATTTTTCGTTGGGACTCAGATGTTCATTAGCTCTTATCTCTGTCACAGTCTCACAAACCCTGAGTTCTGCAGCACTTCACTCCAACACACTGAAAATGGAGCCCTGTCTCTCTCCCTACAAGGCCTTTCAAGGATAAGCTGTCTAATTAAGAAATGGCACCTAAATTATTTTTATTTTAATAATAACTAACTAATAACTAATAACTAATAACTAATAACTAATAGCATTTGATAATGAATTAATAATTAATAATTTATTAGTAATAACTAATTTTCTAATAACTAACTACCTGTGGCCTGCAATGTGGACTTTTTTATCTAATTACACAATACTACTTAAACTTATTAGGAATAAGGTAAAGAAGAAGGAGCAGCCTCTGCCCTACAACCTCCATCTTGCTTTATAGATATTTCTATATTCTAAAACCTTAAACTCCAAGCTCTCCACCCTGTGATGTTACACACCTCTATTCACACTCCACACCCACAATCCCAGTTCTATCATTCCATTTTGGAACCTTTCACCAGCCTCAGGTCAATGCAGTGTTGTCTTGGGGGTCAGTGCCTGTCAGCACAGAAAGTCTGAAATTCTCAGCAGCCAGGGTTCCAATTTGTGCCTTCAATCACAAACCCTCCCTGGAGATCCCAGAGCAGCCCAGCCTGCGGGAGGGCAGTATTGTGTGTGCGGGGTGCCTCGTGGCAGGAAGGAATGATGAATTTGACTCTATGATTTTAGAAGGTTATTTTATTATTTTATGAGACTATATTATATTAAAGAATAGGAAATTAAACTGTACTAAAGAATACAGAAAGGAAACTTACAGAAGGCTATAAAGATAATAATGAAAACTTGTGACTCTTTCTAGAGCCTCGTCACAGCTTGGCTGTAAGTGGCCAATGAGTGAAAACATTCACATGAAACTAATGAAACAACCACCTGTTAGTAAACAATCTCTGAACATATTCTAAAAGAGCAAAACACAGGAGAAACAAATCAGTTAATTATTGTTTTCTTTTTTCTCGGAGGCTTCTCAGCTTCCCAGGAGAAAATCCTGGCCAAAGAGTTTTTTCCAGAAAAGGTGAGTGTGACAGGGCAGCGCTGTTCCCTGTGCCCCGGGGCGCGTGGGCGCAGCTCTCGTGCAGCAGAGCTGGCAGTGACGGCTCTCTAACCGCTTCCTCTCTCTCTGGGGCTCTGTCTCTGCCCCTCCTGCCCAGCTCGTTTCCTGTTACTGATAATGGCACTGCTGGGAGGTCACCAGGCTCGGTGTCCCCCCGCGGGAGCAGCCCAGGGGCTGGGGCAGCAGGGCAAACCCAGCAGGGCTGCCGAGGGCCCGCTGCTGCAGCGTGCCAAGGCACCCAGGGTACGAATAACATGATGAGGATTTTCAGGTCTTTTTGTGCCTTTTTCACTGAGACCTATTCTGCTCGGGGCTATGTACAAATCACAAATGGGACAGGACTGCTAGGAATGTGTCTCGAGCTGTTTTATTTTCCAGCATCAGTCTCATTACATGGTTATGCCAATGGGAAGATGCCAGCAGCTCACATCCCCAACAGCAGACAAAGAACTCAATGTTACAATTCACTTTAAAAGTGTTTTGACCAATCATACAAAGCAAAAGCATACACCACTCAAGTGCTCAACCATCCTTTGGGTGAAAACATTTTTCCTTTAATCACTTAAACCTCCTGTGACACAGATCCAGCTGTTTCCTCTGGTCCTGTAACTGGTCACAGAAAGCAGAGACTTGGAGCTGACCCCTATGAGGATGTTGAAGAGCTCAGCGAGGTCTCCCCTCAGTCTCCTCTTCTCTAGGCTGAACAAACCGAGTGATTCAAAGAAAACAATCCAGAGTTAAGCAGGAAATCCAGGTCCTAAACTCCTCTTCTGGTTCTCCTTGAGGAGAGGGCAGAAGCACAGGGGCTGGCAGCATCAGCAGCAGTGCCTTGGCAAAACGAATCAGCAATTGCTTAATTGCTGCCAGCTCCAGCCAGGCACAGCAAGAGCAAACTCTGCCCAGACCGGCACCGGCCGCGGAGGGAAGGTCGCCCATCCGCCAGGATCAGCTCGGTCCCGCTGGGATGCCGAGGGTCCGGGCTCGCAGGCAGCGCTGCGCTGAGCTCTGAGCTCCGCAGCCTGCCCGGAGGATGCTCCTGCCGGGGCTGTCCTTGGGAAGGCGCTCCCGTGGAGGACGCTGGAACAGCTGGAACAGCGAGCCGCTGCTCCCCGGAGAAGCCATCGGCGGGGCTGCTGCCCCCGGCCCCCGGGCAGTGCCTGGCCCCGGGCCGGCGGGCGGGACACACGGGCACAGGTGAGGTGCCCAAGGCTCGCTGCCACTCGGCGGCTCTGCGGGATGCTCGGCATGGCTGCACCGTCCTCCTCCTCCTCCCGTGCCCTGCCGGCAGCCGATCCGGCAGCTGGCACAGAGCCTGCTCGGTCCCCAGGCAGCTGCTTCACCTTCAGGCCGGCGAGCGATGTTTAGGCAGCGGAGGAGATGGGCTAATTTCCAGCAGCCTGCAGGACATCCTGACTCCCAGACGTGCCTACGGAAGCAGAACCATCCCTTCCTGAGTGCCGGACCCAAAGGTGACGGGGCCTGGTGGGACAAAGCCGCGGTGGGTCGGCAGCCCCGGGGAGCGAGAGCATTGGGCAGCGTCTGTGCTTTGGGTGCCAGCTCAGTGCCTGCCTGGGCTGAGGTGACTTTGGGGCTGCAGTGCTGTGGGGAGAGGGTGGAGAGGAGCTGGGGTGTGGATCAGGGCAGGGAGGCTGGGTGAGGGAGCCCATGCCCAGGAGGCTGTGGGGCAGAAATGGCATAAGGGTTGGCTGGTCATTAATGGGAAAACAGGTCTCAGTCTGGAGCTGGAAGGTGCTCTTTGCACAGAGGGAACTGGCTATGAAATCATGGCCAGAGGTGCAAGATGACCCCATGGAAGAGGAGTTTTAAAATGCAAGTGAACAAACAGCAAGTACCAGTCAAGGGTAAATCCAGATCTTCCTTTCCAGAGCACCAACTCCAGAGGGACTCCATATCTTGCTGAAAGTAAAGCCACATCTATAAGGACTCTTCAAGGCCCCTGAGACAGTGTCACAGACCTCTCTAATCCTTACATCCCAGCAGATAATCCTAATGCACAAATGTCCATGGACAGAGGACACAGGGGATCCCACGTCAGGCACATCCCTGGTTGGGCCAGGGTGAATGGCTGGTGTGGTAACAGCTGGGACTCTTCCCCCCATGTGCATCCCTCCGTCACCAACCCTCCCAGCACCACTCTGGGCATCACCATCACCCCTGACACCCACTGCCACCAAGGTCAGAGCAGAAAGGAATGCTGGGGGACAAGGGATGTTCCTGTTCTGGGACCTCACCAGCCCCTCCCCACCAGGGGAGGGAGGCAGGAAGGTGGGGGGCACAGCAGTGACCTGCCTGGAGCCATTTCCTTCAGTGCTGCTTCCTCCCATCCTCTCCTGGGTTTTGCCCCTGGACACTGTCAGGTTCCTCTTAACTCACACCAGATTGCAGTGGCTGCCCTGCAGTGGTGTCCTGGTCCTGTCCTTACAGCAAACTGACCCTGGGCTGGGATCTGCCCCCAGTCTGGACACTGTCTCCCCTCAAAGCCAGGTCTGCCCTGGCCCCAGCAGTCCCTGCTTGTAGGATCCAGCAGCTCTGCTGCCCAGGCCAGCCTGATGCAGCTGCTGCAGGGCTGGTGATGTGACATGGGACAAGCAGGGCCGCACACGAAAGACACAGTCCTGGCCAGAGCACCTCCCAGCTCTCTGCTCCCCACTGCTCACACCCCTCTGTGAGCCCGGCCAGGGTCCCTCAGGAGGAGCCAGCTGGCAGCATCGTGCTCTGAGCAGGGCCTCCAAGGTGGCCAGAAGTGATGAGCCCAAAGGTGCATTCCAGGGGAGGGAGGGAAGGAGAGAGGGCATGTCTGGACTTCCTTGCTCAAGGTCTCAGCCCACCAGCAGGGATGGGCACTGATGAGTGACCAGGGACACCTGCAGATGTGGGTGTGCACCTGCTGAGTGCCCAGCGGGCAGGAGGAGCAGGGCTCAGTCCCAGGAGGGCAGCAGACGAAGGTGGGTGCAGCAAGGTACAGGGGACAGCTTGCTGCCCAGGTGGCACTGAGAGCTGAAAAATGCCCTGGGTCAAGCAGTGTGTTCTGACTCCCTCTGCTCCTGGTCTCCCTCACATCCTATCTCTCTCTACCAGCTCATGCCTCATTTTCCAGCAGCACCTTCATTTTCCTGCTGTGGTCTCCACAGGCCTGTGTCCCCTCCCATGCTCTCCCTTCACATGCACCTCCTCAGCATGCTGGTGCTTTGGCAGAGGGGAGGAAGAGCAGCCACGCTGGCAGGTGGGAGCACACCGGGCTCCAGCTGTGCACCATCAGAGATGCGTAAGGGTCAGGACATCTCAGCAGTGCAAACCTTTCTGCTCCCAGGAGCCTGGGCCATGGCACATCCCCACACAACCTCCCTACTGCGTTCCTCCCATTCTGGGTGAGTGGCCATGGCCAGGACAGCCCCTTCAGTCTCCACCAAAGTTTTCTGCATAAGGAAAAGCCCAGAGGGGCAGATGTAGTTTCCAGAGGCTGCATCCTGGGTGTCCTGCTTAGCTGCAGCTGGCACAGGCAGGTGTGTGACTCTCAGAGCCAAGCCAGCAGCTCAGGGAGCTCTGTCAGCAGCAGAGGGAAAGTGCTGCAAGGTTTTTCTGAGGGCATCCTTGAGCACGAGGACCTTGGTGTTGTGATGCTGAAGAGGCAGAGGATGCACTGCATCTCAGCATCTCAGCTTCCCCTTTTTACCCTGAGGGGGGTCCTTTGTCATGACCAAATTCGAGTGGGACCAAATAAGCCATTTTGCAAAGGAAGTGCATCAGCATCTTTCCTGCAGCATCCAGGGGCATTTCATAACCAAGGCAGCACCTGGCAGGAGGAAAGTCTTGGTTTGAAAAGACAGGTGTCTGCTTAAGAAAGGCAGGAGCCTCCCTTGAAATGGAAAATGGAAACCCCCTCCCTCTGAATTATTATAATTTTGAAATTAAGGGGCTCTCAGGCAAAGATATGGCAGTAATAATAACAGTTCTTTACTAGCAAAATTAAAAATACAAATGCAGTAATACAAAACAAACCACTGCCAGAGTCAGAATAGGCCCTGGCCCCCTGTGGGTCAGGGTGGTGGCAGCAGTGCCATTCCGTGGTGGCTCAGCCCTCCTGCAGGCCCAGCTGTGGTTCTGCTGGAGCAGGGATCCTGCACAAGGCTGGAGTTTTCCTCTGCAGCTCCAGGGCTGCTGGAGATGGGCCTGCTCTCCCTCTGGCAATGCAGGGCAGGAGAAAGCTGCTCCTCTGGGGATGCAGGGGGCAAAGGCTGCTGTGCTGTTCCAGGCTCAGATTGGACCCAGGTAGGAATGCTTGGCTCCTGCCCTGGGCGCAGCATCTCCCCATGGGATGATGGAATTTGATCAGCCCTGCAGGGACACTCAGTGGCCATGGACAGCAGAGATCTCCTGAAGGGAGGATTGGCTGTGGGAGAGATAAAGAAACCTGCCCAAGGAACAGCAGAGAACTGCCCCAGCTCTAACAGATGGGAATGGAATACACACCCCCATTTCCAACCTAAGACACTCTATCCTCAGGAACCCCTTGAGCTCAAAGACACCCAGATGGGACAAGGGCCCTCCACACTTAGAGCACAGACACAGTCCCAGCCTCAGGAAGTGTCTGCATGTCTGGTAGCCTGTCACTCCAGCACAGATCCTTATTTGTTTGCTCTGGTTCCTACTGGGAGCAAGTTTCTGCAGACACCTTGTTTATTCTTGCAGTGCTGGTCATCCCAGCAATTCCTGAGCTCTGTCAGGGACAGTGGGAAGGAAGGGCAGTCTGTGGTGGGGCTGCCTCCAGGCCTTACAGATGTGTTCTTTCATCCCACACAGGGCACAGAGAATTCCTTGTGGCCACTCTAGGATTTGCAGGTAAGACACGGTTGCTGGTGGCCTTTTCTCCAGGACAAGGCTGTACTGCTGCTGGCCAAGCCCAGCACTTTGCTCTGGAGCTTGGGCCCCCTGATGTCCTAGCCCTCGGGTGGCACTGGGTGGCACTGGCAGGGCTGCCCAGGGAACCTGTTCTGGCACACCTGCAAACACACAGGAGTGGACAGACACGCAGCTCTCCAGCGAGGTGACAGCACAATTGCCTCGGTGAGCTGGGCTGGGGTGGCTCCAGCCAGAGCAGCCCTTGGAGCAGACACAGGAAAGGTGTTTGGAGTCCGTGGGGCTGTTGGGGTGCAGCAGGAGCTGCTGCAGTGCAGCGGGGAGGGGGCTGAGCAGGAAGGAAGCGTGCAGAGCCCGGGCACAGCAAACAGGAAGAGCAGTGGGGATGCGTCAGGAAGGATGTGCAGTGCCCCAAAGGCAGACCTGGCCTACCTGAGCCAGGCCCCAGGGACCTTCGTCCCCAAATACACCCCTGCCCTTCCCTGCTGGGGAGGGGGAGCCCGCCTGGCCTACCCTGAGGTGCCCCAGGTCGGTCGTGGGTGCAGAGGGGTGTCCCCACGTGGGCAGGGGTTGGGACGGTGGGGTGGCACAAGGAGCACACGGGCAGGCACTGAGGGTGGGAGCCCTGGCACATTCCGGGGGGATGGGGAACAGCCAGGGCACGGCCTGGGCAAGAGGACAGCAGGCATGGGAGCATTCATTGCAGCACGGGAGGATTCATCCTGGCCTCCTGTGGGGCTGTGGGGTTTGGTGCCCCCAGAGCAGCCCCACTGCACCACGCCAAGCAACCTGCCTCACGCCTCCTGCCAGTGACCCCCATGGCTGGCTCTTGCCCATCCCTCCGTGCCCCATGGGCGGCACCAGGGCCGGCCATGGCCCCCGTGGCTGGCTCTTGCCCAGGGCCGGCCAGGGCGTGTCACAGAGGGCATGGAGCACAGCCCAGCAGCCCCGCTGGAGCTGCCGTGGAGCCCGCGGCGCTGTGGGGAGCCGGGCCGTGCCCAGGGCAGGCCGGCCGGTGGGAGCAGGGCTGGGCGGGCGGGCAGAGCCGAGCTGCAGAGATGTGGCCGGTATGTGTGTGGGCGGCAGCCGGGGTGGGGGAGAAGGAGGGAGAGGAAGCAGCAGAGGCAGCAGCTCCTTTGATAAGCGGCTTCCTGAACACTTTCAAACCGTGCTGCCAGGCCGGCGCGCGGTGCCCGCGGGCCCGGGCCGGGAGCGAGGAGCCCTCGGCACAGGTAGGCAGCCCCCAGGCACCCCGGCTGGGCAGGAGAGCCGCGGGCAGCGCCGGGCCTGTGCCAGGGGCGGCGGGATGTGCGTGTGGATGGCAGCGCCAGGCAGGCCGGGATGCTGGGCAGGCCGTGGGAGCGCTCTCCCTGCAGCTGAGGTGCTTCCCTGGCATCTCCCAGGTGTTTCCTGGCCGGACTGGGATGGGAGCCTGGGCTGTCTCTGGCCAGCAGCTGCTCTTGTCCTGCCTGGATTGAGAACACCTGCATCGGGCAAGGGGATGGTGTGAGTGGCAGTGGTGGTGTCGCCACTCCCAGAAATGCTGCTGGGCAGCAGGGAATCCTGGGGAGCAGCTCCTGCCCTAGCTGTGTTCCCAACCATCATGTGGACACCAGCTCTCCACAAGACCTCCCTGAGCAGAAGGGCTGCCTGGGATCCCACTCTTTGCCCACTCTGACTCTGCATCATCCCCTGGCTCTGGGTCTGTCTCCTGCTCATGGAGGAAGCAGGGGATGAGGAGGAGGCTCAGGATCCCAGGGTGCTGCCTGCACCATGAGGAGCTGTGCCCAGAGGTGAGTCAGCATCACCTGCATCTCCCTAGCCCTGCCAGGGGCTGACCCCTGGCTGGTGATGGAGGATGTCTGGCACCTTCCCCAGCTGGGCTGCCCCACGGCCTTTTGCTCAATCACCCAGATAAAGCAGTTTCCTCTTGACAGTTGCTGTGACCTGCAGGATGGAGGAGGCTGTCCCAGGGCCATGAGGCTGTTGAGGGTGCCTGGTCTCTGTGTCCCTGCAGCAGGAGATGGCCAGGCTCCTTGCGGTAGCTACAGTCACCTCATGTCACCTGCTGAGCACTGCTGTGCTCAGACATTCCAGCTCTCGGTTCTCCACCATGTCCCCCGGATGAAGCAGAGGGACAGTGATGGGGAAGGGCTGTGAACACAGGGCATGTGCTTCTATGGGGGTGGAGAGCATCTGGGGCTCCCCCAAACCAGACCTGCCCTGTCCCCACAGAGTGGGTGTCCTCCCCTCAGGGGAGGCAGGTGGCCCTTGGTGCCATGCCCAGGGTCACCAGTGTGGGCTGCAGTGCTGCAGGCATCCCCGAGGCTGACTGTGCTGGGAGCTCTCCAGGATATCTGCCTGCATACAGGGGATGGGGTCCTGCTTCCAGGACAGCTGAGCACTTCAAATCCATCCCTTGCTTGCAGATCCTCTCTGGGGGCTCCATCCAGCCTTGTGGTATCTCTCAGATCTGACTTTTCCTTTCCAGCTGCTTCTCCTCCGATGGCTCCATGATCTCCCAGGAGCTGAGAGCCCCCCGTGTGGCCCTGCTGTGCTTCGGGACGAGGGCTCTGTGGTTGCTGCAGCATGGTCCATGCCTGCTTGGCGTGCTCCAGAGTTCATAGGGGCAGCCTGGCAGCCCGGGCAGCTGCAGAGGACATGGACAAGCCAGACAAGCCCAGTCCTCCTGCCAAGAAGCACGTGCGACTCCAGGAGAGGTGAGTGTGCCTCGGGGTACCCATGGCCCTGCTCATCCCCAGGGCTCCCTTGACATTCCTTCCTGCCAGCCCTCTGCCTGCCAGCACATGCAGCTGCCAGGCCTGGCCCCCACCCAGCCCAGGACAAATCCCAACACCTTCAGTCCTTCAGGGGCTTCCGAGCAGAAAGGCAAAATGACCAGCTAGCTAGCTCCTTGTTCCTCAATCTCCCCATCTCCTGGGGTTTCCATCTGGCTTTTGCTCAGTGTGGGGTGGGCTGTCCTTCTGTCCCAGGGTGGCAGTAGGTCAGCCAGGGACCCCTGTGCCTTGCAGGAGAGGCTCCAATGTGTCACTAGTGCTGGATATGAGCTCTCTAGGGAACGTGGAGCCCATCCAGCCTGTCTGCACGCCACGGGACATCACACTGAAGTTTCTGAGGACATCCAGCCACGTGCTGAGAAAACAGGAGCTCCAGCAGCACGCCCAGAGCCTGGCACAGCTCCAGGAGGAGTTTTCGGTGTGATGATCAGGATTTTCCCTCTCCCTCCTCACAGGAGAGGTGGCAGGGGCTGGCAGTGGTGGGGCTGATGGGGTAAACATGAGCCCAGCTGTGCCCCACAGCCCCAGTGGGAGGGCAGGTGGTGTGGACAAACAGAGGGGAGGGGTGCCCAGTCCCACCTGGTCCCTGGTGCACACGTGTCCTTTTGGGGTCCCTGCAAAACCCTGTCCTGCCCTCCCATGCCATGTTCTTCTCCCACCGCAACTGGAGTAAAGCCAGGACTCATGCCAGGAGCTGGCATCTCTGGTGATGCCCCTGGGTCAGCTCTGCCCTGCTGGGCAGCCAGGTCTGCCACCACCAGGGAACACAAGTGGCAGCAATGGGCTTTTTCTTATGGCTGTTTCCTCCCCCTGCAGAAAATCCCACCCAACTTCGTGAGTCCGGAGGAGCTGGAAATCCCTGGGCGTGCTTTCAAGGACAGATACAAAACCATTCTCCCCAGTACGTGCCACTGTGTCCCTTTGCCTTCCATTTGCCTGTGTTTGCCTGTGGGTGAGGGGTGGCTCAGAGCAGTCCTGGCACTGGGGTGGGCACCCCTGGGTGCTGTTGCTGCTCCTTCTGCCCATGTTGCAGGAGTGTGCACGGTGCTGGGGGTACGTGGGGAGCTGCTCCTGGGGTGTCCTACCCAGGTGTGCAGCACTCGTGGGGCCTTCCATGCCCCACGGGCATGGTCCTGAGAGTGTAAAGGCTGAGGGTGTTCTGGAGGGGCTCAGCTGGGCTCTAGTCAGGTTCTGCAGATGTCCTGGGGGATCACTGCAGGTGAGTTACCCCACCTGCTCACTATGGCACCTGCAGGTCTGGGCTGGGCCCTGCCAGGCCTGAGGGAGGGTGCAGACAGCTCTGGGCATGGCATGGAGCAGGAGGACTCAGCCTCCAGCCTCTGAGGTTGAGGCAGGGACGATGGGCAGGATCAGTCCCTTGGGTAAGACCTGTGACATCTTTCAGATCCTGAGAGCCGGGTCTGCCTCAGGAGGGCTGGGAGCCAGGAGGAAGACAGCTACATAAATGCCAACTACATCACAGTGAGTGTCCTCCCAGGGCTGCAGCCAGGGCTCCCAGGGCATCAGGCTGCAGGTGCCACACTGGGTCACACATGCTGGGGCACCATCACCTGCTCTCCTGTGGCTGCCCTGGGGCAGCAGACTTAACTTGCCACCCCTGTTGGAGCTGGAGATGTGGCTCCATCTGCACAGGGCAGATATGCTGTTCCTGTGGTGGGAGAGTCTCACGAGGGAGCTAGGCACATTGAGCACCCCAAAAGGCTCCCTTGCAGTGGCTTCTCCATCTGCTCCTCACACATTGGCCCGTTGTCTGGCACAGGCATGGGAGGCAAGCTGTGTCAGCAGGTTACAGCAGCTCAGAGATCCTCAAACCTCACTCATCCTGGCATTTCCTCCCTGCTCAGGGAGCTTGCTGCAATTTCCTAGGAAGGGAGCTAATGAAGATGGGGTGTGGCTTATGTTTGGCACATGGTGGGTTCCTTTCCAGAGACTGAGAAATCCCCAGACCCTAGGGTGTTACTTAGACAATTTGGTGTTGATTCCATCCCTGTGCAACCCTTCCAGGCTGCAGTCTCTGCCAGAATGGGATCTCTGTGAGCCAGGTGCCAGCTTTGCCCAGCGGGCAGGCTTCTGGCTGAGCAGTTATCTCATTGCAGCAGCCAGGTTTCTGGCTGAGCAGTTGATCCATTGGGGCTGCCCAGGGCCAGGGAAGCAGAGGGGAGGCTGTGGGTGCTGTGAGTGAGGCAGTGAGGGAAAGCAGGCCTTGGAAAAGCAGCCCACAAAAAGTGCTGGCTGGGGTGACAGGCAAACCCCCGGGAGGTGGAGCTGTCAGGAGGACTGTCAGGAGCCTTTCTTTTCTAAAGGTGTTTGTGGCTCAGACCCACAGCAGCAACCAGCACCCAGCAGGGAGGGTGAAAGCTCCTTGAGACAGGAGCACTGTGCCCAGCTCTGCTGGGAGCTCCAGGGGCAGTTTGCCCACGGGCAGCAGAGGAGCTGTGTGTTCCTGAGGCAGCCTGGCAGCGTGCAGCTGCACCTCAGGTGACACTGCCACCTACACCCCGGGGTGTAGGACACCCAGGAATGCTGGGCTTTTCTTTACAAGGTCTTTTAAGGCTAAACTATTTCATTAAGAAATGACACCTAAATTGTTGTCACTCTTAGCTCAATAACTCAATTACTCAAAGTCCCCAGTGCGGGCTTTTTTGTCTAATCACAAAACACTACTTAAATCTACGAAGAAGAAGGTGAAGAAGAAGGACTAGCAACTGCTTTAAAACTTCTATTTTAGTTCTATATATATTATTATATTCTAAAACTCTAAGTTTTCTATTCAGTGATGTTACACACTTCTAACTGAACTACACACTCATTATCCTAGTGCTATCAATCAACTTTAGAAGCCCTCTCTACAGCCCCAGGTCAAACAGTGTTCCCCTGGGGGTCAGAGTTGGTCAGCACAGAAAGTTTAAAACTCTCAGCATCCACAACTCCAACATCTCCCCCTCTTGTTGCATCCCCCCTGTCTCGCCTGACTGCTGGCAATGCACGAGCACTGCCCGTCCCTGAGGCACACACACCCCTGTGTGCAGCTGGCATTTCCTGACCCCTTCCTTCCCCCTGCCTCCTCAGAGGTGTAGCAGAGCAGGAATTTGTGGGCACATCAGAGAATTGGCAACCCAGCCCGCCTGGGCATGCCTGGGAGGCACAGGAATCTGGGAGGGCTCTGCAGGTGTTTGACCATATCAGCCCCACCTGGGATTGATGCTCTTCCTGCTGAGGTGTTCCATTAAATGTTTTTGAGCATGGCTGTGGAGGGAAGGTGGAATTCCCAGGGTTGATACCCCCAGGGAATGACACTCCTGAATGGAAAATCATGTTTCCTAGGAAAAATAAATAATTTCAAGGCATGAAAATAGGGCTCTGCAAAACGTTCCTGAGAACATTCCTGTCCCTTAGCTGGGCCAGTGCAACTTCTTGTGAGACCAAAGTATTGACAGATTGCTGGGAAGGCCTGGATTTTCTATACCTTTGGCAATTTTATACCAGGAGAAGTGTCTGGAGGCAGAGGATGCCTGGAGCTGTGAAACAGGGATTCCTGTTTGTCCTTGTGGAAATTCCCCCAGTGAGGAGTGCAGCTCCTTGTGTGAGCTTTGCCTCGCCAAGGCATCCATCAGCTATTGTCACTCTGCTAGTGACCTTGGGTGTGTAGGGCCAGCTGCATGCACTTGCTCCTGGATGATGGGACCAGTGGGGTGGGGAGGATGCCTGGTGGCTCCTCAGCAGATCTGTAAAAGCATTTTAAGGACAGGTTTAGTAAGAAACAGCATGTGTCGCTCGGACTCTAAACCATGGAGGGGAAAAGCGTGGTGAGGGCTGGAGTGAGCTGGGCACAGCCCCCGGTGCCCTCGGGGTGCCCCGGTCCCTGACAGCCTGTGCTCGGCCTCTAAACCATGGAGGAGAAAAGCGTGGTGAGGGCTGGAGTGAGCTGGGCACAGCCCCCGGTGCCCTCGGGGTGCCCCGGTCCCTGACAGCCTGTGCTCGGCAGGGCTACGCGGGGCGGCCCCGGGAGTACATCGCCACACAGGGCCCCCTGCTGAACACCGTGACCGACTTCTGGCAGATGGTGTGGCAGGAGGAGGCTCCCCTCATCGTCATGATCACCGAGCTCCAGGAGCGCAAGGAGGTACCACGGAGCCTGCCCAGTCCTGGGCACAGGGGGAGTGGGGTGCTGATGGCAGCAGAGGGCTGTGTGAGCCAAACCTGGGGCTGTGCACCCACTCGTGCTTTCATCTCAGAGGGTTCCCTGATGAATCACAAGTGGAGGAGGAGATCCCCAGGGCTGCAGCCTTGGCCCTGTCTGATTTTCCTCCTCACATGGCTGTGTGCTCTGGGCACGCTTTACCAGCTGGATAACAGGATAAAAGGTTTAAGGCAGCCCCCAGGGATGGGGCAGAAGCAGTGGGCAGCAGTGCCCCTCTGGCCCCCCCAGAGCTCTCTCCTAGGCTGAGAGCTCTCAGCCAGGGGATCCAGCCCAGGGGAGAGCTCTGGGAAACCAGAGGGGCACTGCTACCCACTGCTTCTGTGTCTGGGATGGGAGCAAACAGCACCTGCCTGGGGGAACTGAGAACTGGAAACTCTTTCCTGGCCATGTCCTTGCTCTCTTCTCTCCCAGCTGACAGCCTCCCTGTGCCCTGCTACATCTGGAAGCTTCCTGGGCCGAGCAGGGACATGCATCCCTGGGGCCTGAAAGCCAGGGCAGGGCATGGGAGAGGGTGCAGGGGTAGGGATCTATCCCTTCTTTGCTTTCCTTCTGTATCACTCCACCTTCCCCACTCCCCTACTGCCCCCAAGATGATGCCCCCTCCCAAGAGCACTGACTCAAGCACAGTTCAAACGTCCTTGAGAGGGGTCCTTGGGTGCCTTGAGCATCTCCACAGCCACAATCCTGCCTTGTTCTTCAGAAATGTGTCCACTACTGGCCCGAGAAGGAGGGCACCTACGGCCCCTTCACCATCCACGTGCAGGGGGTGAGCGAGTCTGCGGAGTACGTGGTGCGGGATCTCTCCATCCAGGTGGGTCTGAGCCTCATCCAGAGGGCACAGAGGGAACACGTGGGGCCCAGCAGTGCCCCTGACACCCCTGGCATCTCTGGTGAGATGGCAGTGCTCCGTGACAGGAGGGTTCATGATTCTCAGGAGGCCCCTGCCAGAGGAGGGGTGTGCAGAGCCTGGAGAGGCTTGGAGGGAGCAGAAGCCAGCCCTGGGGTGCAGAGAAGGGGTCAGCTGGGCAGAGCAGCACCAGCCTGGGCTCTCTGTGTCACCCTGGGCTGACCCCAGCCTAAAGGCTCTGGCTTGCTTTGCGGGGACTCTGGGACAGTATTGGAACACTCTGCCTCTGTTCTCATCCTCTGGGATGGGACACATCCATTGGCTCTGGCCCAGGGGTCTCTCCCTCATGTCTGGCTGAGACTCGAAGAGGGATTCAGGAGAGTGGCTGAGATGGGTACGGGCTGCTCGAGCTCTGCTGAGCTGAACTCCCCATTTCATCTGGCCCGTCCCCTCACATCCCCATTTCTCTTTGTCCTGTGCTGGAAAAGCTTGGGAAGGAATGCCGCAAGGTCAAACACATCCTCTTCCCTTCCTGGCCGGACCAGCAGACACCTGAGTCAGCCAAGCCCCTGCTGCACCTGGTGGCCAAGGTGGAGGAGGCTCTGCAGACTGCAGCCAGCCCAGGGCCCATCGTGGTGCACTGCAGGTAAGAGCTTGCACCTCACCTGAGCCCTGTCTGTGCTTCTCCTCGGGGTCAATCCCCCGTGAGTCCTCACGCACAGGTCCCACGGTGGAGCAGAAATCCCAGGGCACAGCCACCCGCAGCAGAGCTGTCAATCAGCAGCTCCTGTCCTGGCAGCAGGATGGTGGCACTGGAATGGCATATCCTGCACTGGGGTCCAGCAGGGTGCGAGCAGGAAGGGTTTGGGACCCAGCATTTGGGACCCAGCCACCAGCCCACCCTACACCCACAGCTCCAGCTCTGGAAGATCCTGCTTGAGCAGGGAGATGGAACCAGGTGACCCTGTGGTTGGTCCCTAAGAACCTGACCCATTCCTGCTCCCTGTGCCACCCAGCATGGCCTGTGGCTTCAATGTGGAGCCATGTTTCAGGACAGTCCTCCTGCAGGAGGTGGCCTGTGCCTATTCTGTCCCTGCTGAGTGAATTTGGGGACAGTGGAGCAGAGCACCCAGTTGTCCCTAGGGAACATGCAGCATGCACTGCTGCAAGCTGAGTGCAAACCTGGTGCTGGGGTTAGAGCCCAGCTGGGAGGGGAGGGGCTGCAGAGCCCCCTGCACTGCACAAGGATGGGCACAGACTGGTTTTGTGCTTCCAGAGCAGCCTCAGCCAGGCTGTGCCACACGGCAAGAACTCCTTGCCATGGCAGAGTGACCCCAGCCCATGGTGCCTGGCTCAGAGCCTTGGTCTGGCAGCTGGGGCCAGGACTCCAGCATCCCTCTGGGCAGAAATCACAATCCAGGAGTGCACCCAGCTCAGCAGTGCAGGTGCAGGCAGTGGATGCTGTGGGTGCTCACAGCTGTGTCTGCCCTGCAGCGCGGGCATCGGCCGCACCGGCTGCTTCATTGCCACCAGGATCGGGTGCCAGCAGCTGCAGGACAAGGGGGAGGTGGATATCCTTGGAATCGTGTGCCATCTGCGCATAGACAGGTGGGTGCACAGAGCAGGTGGCTCCTTGGAGGGTCCTGCTGGGTGCCAACCTGAGAGCAGGGCTGTGGGAGGGATGTGGCAGAGACATGGGCATGGGCATCCTAAGGAGCACGGGCACTATTTCTGCTGGAAACCAGAAGGGTGGCTGGGGGATGCAGCTGTGTGGGTAGCAATCAATTCCCAGTGCCAGGCTGGTTCTGCTGTCAGAGCTGTTGCAGCTCTGCACTGAGGACATAAGGGAGAGGAAAGGAGCTGAACCTGGCAGCCACCTGCTCCTCTCCTCCACCTCAGCCACTAAATCCAGAAACACTCCACCTGGCCAATTTTCAAGAAGTACAGGTGAAAATTAGCACCAAATCAGCTGCTAATCTCATTCTGAACAGCCCAGCAATGCTTCTGAACCCCTCTGTTCTTTGGGCCACTCTGCTGCCTCTTTCAGAGGCATCTCGACATGGCTGGTGAAGCGGGAATGTTTGTGCCCTGGCAGCAGAGAGCTGGGAGCAGGGCTCTGTGTTTGGTGAAGTGTCAGCAGGCCGTGCCTTTCCCTTGCAGAGGTGGGATGATCCAGACGAGCGAGCAGTACCAGTTCCTCCATCACACGCTGGCTCTCTACGCCTCCCAGCTACCAGAGGGGGCAGGCCGCTAGTGCAGGGCTCCCACCGGGCTTGTGGCTCCCTGCTCCGACCTCTCCTGCACCAGCCTCGGGGACGCCTTCACCAAAACCTCTCCTGATGCTGCCAGGCCACAGAGCAGCAGAGTGAGCATCCCTGGGGATGAGTACAGCCCAGCCAACCCCGACTGTGGCTTTGGACCCTGCGAATGAGCAAGGTGAGGTGGTGCACTCGAGGTGGCCACTGCTCGAGGTGGCCACTGCTGCTGGCTCCAGGCAGATTTCACCCACAGAAAGCAGCTTTGGCTTTTGAGGGGTGCAAGATCCTGAACCAGAAGAGCAAGCTGTGTGGAGGAACTGCAGCTGGCAGATGCTGGGAGCGTGGTTTGCCTTTCAGCTGCACACAAATGTCCACCCTGTCAGACACGGTGCTGGTGGAACTACCCTGAAATAAACAGAGCCTCTGTCCTGGTGTGCATCCTTTGTGGGCAGGGCTGGGCTTGTTCCAAACATGCACCACTCAACTCTTCTTGCTAAAGACACATCTTGATGGCTCGGTCAGCTGACATCGTCCCACAGCTTGCTTTCCTCTCCACCTTCAGCCAACACCTTCTCAACAGCCTTAAAGTAGAGTCATGGAATTACTAAGGTTGGAAAAGACCTCCAAGATCATCGAGTCCAACCTCTGATCAAACCCCACTGAGCCCACTAAACTGCATCATGAATTGCCATGTATATTTGTTTCTTGAACACCTCCAGGGATGGTGAGTCCACCATCTCCCTGGGCAGCCTGTGCTCGTGCCTGAGCACCCTTTCAGGGAAGACATTTTCCCCAATATCCAACCCAGATTTCCCCTCTCTCTAGCAGGAGAGATTCCCAAGTGCAGTTTGCAAGTTATGTACATGGCAGGGGGGGGGGATTTTGAATTCTTGGGGTTTTTTTTCTTCTGAAATCAGAACAAAATAATATTTGATTTTATTAGGTTGTCTTTTTTAAGTGATAATTCCAGGGGAAAATATAGAAGATGGAAAAACATTTTGTCATAAAGCATGGGGATGGAAATACTCTGGGAAGTATTTTGAAGTACTATGAAGGTATTCAAAGCTGCCCTTGCCACTGGGCACTGGACACCCCTTGGGCAGTGAGGGCTGGGAAGGAGATGGGAAATGCCCAGTCTGTGCCCCCTCCGTGTCCTAAGCCCTGACATGACCCAGTGTGAGAGCCAGGGAAAAAAGGCTCAATCTTCCTGCTGGAAGATGTGTGCATGACCTATCCCTTCCCCACTCCATGGCTCCCCAAAATGCAGCTGAATTGCTGCCCAATGGTCCTCCCTGCCCACTTCCCTCCCTTGCCACCAGGCACAAATCTGCTTCCTGGCCCAGCAGCAGGAAAAGGAGCAGATCTCAAGTGACATCCTTTCACCTGCTGCATTTCCATCACCCTGGCAGAGAAATCTCCCTGCTCCTAGTGCCAGGTCAGCCCTTCCTCATGCCCCACCCTGCCCATCCAGGTGATTTGTGAGGGGGGGATTGTGTTCTCTGTGGGACTCCTGTGGGATGCTCAGGCACTTGGAGAGGCTGTGGAGCTTCTGCAAGCTCCCTGCAGGTCAATGCATGGCTCAGGACTTTGCCTTCTCAGGTAATTTGGTGTAACACTTGTCTTTAATGGTGTCTCTGAGACACCCATAGAGGTTTGAGTTGTGAGACAGGTTTTTTTCAGCATCTCCCTCCTCAAGTCTTTCCTCACCCACTGCCATCAGGCAGGAGAAGTTGAAGACTTGCAAACTGCACCTGGACAGTTTTCCTGCACTCCCTGGACAGCAGGACACACACCATTTTCCTCATGCTTTCAGTTTGCTGTCCAGAGGAGAGCTCTTAGGGCAGGCTCAGGCCAAGGGCTGCCTGAGGGTTTCCCAAGGCATGCAGGAGCAGCACCAGGATCACAGCTGGGCCAGGGGTGTTGTCACCCAGATTCCCCATCAGGTGCTGGGAGTTTTTCTAGCTCAGCTGTCTGATGCAGATTATCATCAGTTAAGCAGGTTTCCTGCCTTTTGATCTCAGTTTCTACCAGCTCCATCTCTTCCACACTTACCTGGCCCCTGTGGGAGTTCTCTCCATCCTCTGTGCACTGACCTGTGTTATTGCCAAACCCTCCCTAGGCTCACCCCACATCAGGGGTGCAGCAGGGTTTGTTTAGCACACACAACCACATCAAACCCTCCTGGGAATGTCAGATATGCTCTGGAGAGGGGGTCTCAGGTCTGGGGGTCTCAGGTCTGGGGAGGCCCTGGGGTGGTGCCAGCTCTTGCACAGGACTCTGCCCAGCCCCAGCTCTGGCATGGACACCATGGGGTGACACCATGGGGGACAGTGCTGCAAGGGTGCAGCCACAGGGACCAGAACTGCTGGGTGCAGCCCTGCATGTGCCACCACGGACCCTCTGCAGGGAGCAGGGCCTGGGACCCTGGCTCAAACCAGTGGGAAACAGCCAAATGTCCACAAACCTGTCAGGGCTGACTCCCCTTGATGGGAATAAGGGAAATAGGGTGCGTGGAGTGGGGATAGTGCATTAAAATGATCTTTTTTGCTCCTTTGTTCACATCTCTCCCAGTGTGGGGATGGTCAACAGCTGAGCTGTAGTCTCTGCTGTGAGGGGTGAGTTTGGACACTGGATGGGCAGTGTCTGTGGCAGGGACTGCAGGAACATCCAGGGGCAATCTCTAACAGCTTCAGTGCTGTAGGAATGCTGGGAAGGGGGAGGGGGGGAAGCCCCAAACTGGTGTAGGGACATTCTTTGGGCTGGAATGTTTATCAGAAATCTGTTTTCCCCCTGTATTCGTGGGGCCCCACCTCGAATGCTGGGTACAGTTTTGGGCCCCTCATGAAAAGAAAGGCACCTCAACTGCTGGAGCATGTCCAGAGAAGGGAATAGAGCTGGGGAAGGGTCTGGAGCACCAAGAGAAGCTGGGAAAGGGGCTCAGTCTGGAGAACAGGAGGCTCAGGGGGGAACTTGTGGCTCTGCACAGCTCCCTGACAGGAGGGGACAGCTGGGGGGAGTTGGGCACTGCTCTCAGAGAACAGGGACAGGACAAGAAGAAACGGCCTCAGGTTGCACTGGGGGCAGTTTAGATTGGATATTAGGAAAGATTTCTTCACCAAAAGGGTGGCCAGGCCCTGGCACAGGCTGCCCAGGGCAGTGGTGGAGTCACCATGGGACAGGGTTCAGTGGCGGCCATGGCAGTGCTGATAATGGTTGGATTTGATGATGTTAAGAGGTCTTTTCCCCTCTGAACAATCCTCTGATTCTATGAAAAAAAAAATCTTCAAGCAGAAATTACATGCAAGATTTGGGGGATGATGAATTTTTCACTGCTATGAGGAGTTCTGAAGGGGTGATTACAGAAAACAATGATATTTCTGCTTTCTCAGGCCTCCCTTCAGGGGCACAGGGATCCTGAGCAGGCTGCAGCAGCTTGGAAAGCAAAGTGCTTTCTGTCTCCAAAAATAAAGCCAGCTTTCCCCGTGACTTATAGCACATGAAGGAAACTTCCCCAGCCATTATTTGTCAGGGGCTGTGAGGTGAATTGAGCCCCAACCCAGTTTCCCTATTTCCTGTGCACACCCATTTGTCTCAGGCAGCCCCAGCAGTGGATTCAGCGCTTTGTCTCTCACAGAGCACCAGCAACCTCTACGTGTGGGCTCTGCCCAGCAGCTGCTGCAATAAAGGACCTGCTGTGAGGGAGCTGGAAACAGCCTGGTGTGTCAGTCCTTGCTTCAGGCCTGGCTCAAATCCCACGTGGATGGAATGAGCCCTGTTGGCGTGGCACAGCCAGGCAGCCCCTGCCCTGAGTGCTCAGCAGAGGGAGAGCACAGCAGAGCCAAGGCACAGCCAGCACACCCCTGCGACAGCTCTGCACCCCCAGCCCAGCAGAGCTGAGCAGGGCCAAAGCAAGAGGGTTTTGAGGCTGCTGAAGCTGATGGCTGAAGGCTGCTGTGGCAGCAGGCTGGGTACAGGTCTCACAGGAACATCCTTAGAGGGAGCTGTGCCTTTGGGTTGTGTCTCGTTCTCCAGGTGGGAATTGTCAGCTTCTGTGGCATTGCTCGGGGCTCCTGGCACTCCCTATGCCCCAGTGCCACCCTGGCTGCTGGCCCCAGCTCTCCTGCACACGCCTGTACACCCCACACCCTGCACCCCCAGTTCTCCTGCACTGATCACACCCTGCACCCTCAAGTATCTCAGTGCAACCCCAGCACCCCCGTGCCCTGCACCTCCCCCACCCACCACTGCCCACATTGCCTGCACCCCCCAAACACCTGCACCCCCAGCACCCTCAGCATCCCTGCAGCCTGCCCCCGAACCATCCCTGCACCACTGCAGCCTGCACCTGAACCATCCCTGCACCTGAACTATCCCTGCACCACTGCAGCCTGCACCTGAACCATCCCTGCACCTGAACCATCCCTGCACCACTGCAGCCTGCCCCCAAACCATCCCTGCACCCCTGCAGCCTGCACCTGAACCATCCCTGCACCCCCTGCAGCCTGCACCTGAACCATCCCTGCACCTGAACCATCCCTGCACCTGAACCATCCCTGCACCCCCTGCAGCCTGCACCTGAACCATCCCTGCACCTGAACCATCCCTGCACCTGAACCATCCCTGCACCCCCTGCAGCCTGCACCTGAACCATCCCTGCACCTGAACCATCCCTGCACCTGAACCATCCCTGCACCCCCTGCAGCCTGCACCATCCCTGCACCCCTGCAGCCTGCACCTGAACCATCCCTGCACCTGAACTATCCCTGCACCTGAACCCTGCACCTGAACCATCCCTGCACCCCTGCACCACTGCAGCCTGCACCTGAACCATCCCTGCACCCCTGCAGCCTGCACCTGAACCATCCCTGCACCACTGCAGCCTGCCCCCAAACCATCCCTGCAGCCTGCACCTGAACCATCCCTGCACCACTGCACCTGAACCATCCCTGCACCCCTGCAGCCTGCACCCCCTGCAGCCTGCATCTGGACCATCACCTGGGGTAACTGAGGCCTGAGGCCAAGCACAGGCTCCAAAGCCACCAAAGCAGTGACTGGCCCACCACTGAAGAAAACAGCCGGTGGATGAGGTCCTCCCTGTGCCCGAGGAGGTCCCATCACAGCAGGGTGCACCTCCCTCAGGGCTGGAGCTCCAGGTCCCCCTCACCCACCGGCGTTCCCCAAGCCTGGGAGCCAGGGGCCCTGCCGGGGCCTCGCCAGCCCTGGTGTTCCCTTGCCACACCCTCCTTTGGATGCCACCAGCCCAGGGCAAGGGGCACCCACGGCCAGGGGCAGCTCCTGCCTTAGCCACTGGCCAGGCGCTGCCGTGGCTGTACCTATGGCGGGTGACACCAGGGGGACAGGTGACACCAGGGGGACAGTGGAACGGGCTGCAGTGGGGCAGGAGGGCAGAGGGGCAGCCCCATGGGCTGGCTCGGTGCTGCTGTGTGTGCCAGGGGTCCCAGTGGCATTTCCAGGAGTGTGGGGGGCTGGGGTGCAGGGGGCTGGCACAAGTGCAGGATTGGGGTGTGCCCCGTGGCACAGCTGGAGGGGCTGGTGCCAGCTGTGCCAGGGCACTGCCAGGGGCACAGGGAACACACCTGCCGGTGCTGGGTGCAGGTGACCAGCACGGGGGACACCGGGGCACAGGGTGATGGAGGTGGGGGTGCTGGGTGCAGGTGACCAGCACGGGGGGTACCGGGGCACAGGGTGATGGAGGTGGGGGTGCTGGGTGCAGGTGACCAGCACGGGGGGCAGCGGGGCACAGGGTGACGGAGGTGGGGGTGCTGGGTGCAGGTGACCAGCACGGGGGGCAGCGGGGCACAGGGTGACAGAGGTGGGGGTGCTGGGTGCAGGTGACCAGCACGGGGGGTACCGGGGCACAGGGTGATGGAGGTGGGGGTGCTGGGTGCTGGGTGCAGCGGGCACCAGGTGAAGAGGCGCTGGGAGCACAGGAGTGCGGGCTGGGGGGATATTGGGGGTGCAGGCTGCAGGGGAGCTGGGGTACAGGTGCAGGGTGCAGGGGTGGGCTCGGGGGCACGTGCAGGGCTGTGGGGTGCAGCGTACGAGAGTGCAACCCCCTCCGTCAGGCCGCACTGTGATGTGAGGAGCCCCGGGTTACCGCGGGCCGGGGATGCGGGCAGTGACCAGGCAGGGCTGTGGGATATCCCGCCTGTCCGCCTGTCCGCCTGTCCGGCTGTCCCGGGCCCGGCCGCTCGGTGCGCGGTGCAGCGGCTCCTCCGGGCCGGCAGGGGGCGCGGCAGCGGGGCGGGGGAGGCGGCGCGCGGGCCCCACCCGGTGCGGCAGCAGGGCCCGCGGCGCGCGGACAATACCGGCGGCGGCTCGGCCTCCATCGGCCCCGCTCGGCCCCGATCGGCTCCGCTCGGCTCCACCCCGACTGGCCCCGCCCCGACTCGGCCTCGCTCGGCTCCACTCGGCCTCGCTCGGCCCTGCCCTGCCCTGCCCGGCCCGGCCGCGCTCGGCTCGGCTCGGCTCGGCTCGGCCCCGCTCGGCTCGGCCCGGCCCGGCTCCGCTCTGCTCGGCTCAACTCGGCCCCGCTCAGCGCGGCCCGGCCCGGCCGGCACCATGCTGGCGCTCTTCAACAAGCTGCTGGACTGGTTCCGGGCGCTGTTCTGGAAGGAGGAGATGGAGCTGACCCTGGTGGGGCTGCAGTACTCGGGCAAGACCACCTTCGTCAACGTTATCGCGGTGAGCCCGGGGACGCCCCGCATCGCCCCATCCCCGAGGGGTCACGTGCCCACCCAGGGCTTCACCCTTGGACCCCCCACTGCATCCCAATTGCACCCCATTGTACCCCCACTGCATCCCAATTGCGCCCCATTGTACCCCCACTGCATCCCAATCGCACCCCATTGTACCCCCACTGCATCCCAATTGCATCCCATTGTACCCCCACTGCATCCCAATTGCACCCCATTGTACCCCCACTGCATCCCAATTGCGCCCCATTGTACCCCCACTGCATCCCAATCGCACCCCATTGTACCCCCACTGCATCCCAATTGCATCCCATTGTACCCCCACTGCATCCCAATTGCACCCCATTGTACCCCCACTGCATCCCAATTGCGCCCCATTGTACCCCCATTGCATCCCAACTGCACCCCCATTGTACCCCCACTGCATCCCTGTTGCCCCCCCGTCGGGTGTCCCCACTGCATGTCCCCATCGCACCCCTGGGTATTTCTCTGAACGTCTCCGCCCTATCGCACCGCAGCCTGAAAATGCCTTTGGGGAGGGGGTGCAGGCTGGGGGTGCGGGGTGCAGCAGTGGGGCACAGTGCGGGGTGCAGTGTGGGGCACAGTGTGGGGTACAGTGTGGGGCACAGTGTGGGGCACAGTGTGGGGCACAGTGTGGGGCGCAGTGTGGGGTGCAGGATGGGGCACAGTGTGGGGCACAGTGCGGGGCACAGTGCGGGGCACAGTGCGGGGTACAGTGCGGGGTACAGTGTGGGGTACAGTGCGGGGCACAGTGCGGGGCACAGTGCGGGGTACAGTGTGGGGCACAGTGCGGGGCACAGTGTGGGGCACAGTGCGGGGTGCAGCAGTGGAGCACAGTGTGGGGCACAGTGCGGGGCACAGTGTGGGGCACAGTGCGGGGCACAGTGTGGGGCACAGTGCGGGGTGCAGCAGTGGAGCACAGTGTGGGGCACAGTGTGGGGCACAGTGCGGGGCACAGTGCGGGGCACAGTGCGGGGTACAGTGTGGGGCACAGTGCGGGGCACAGTGTGGGCTGCAGGGTGGGCTGCAGGGTGGGTGCAGGGTGCGGGCCGGGGGCAGCCCAGGCAAACCGCAGCGTTCGCTCCCCGCATGCCCGGAGCCGAGGGGTGCTCGGGCCGCACGGAGGCAGGGCGCGGCTCGGGCCTGCCCTGTGGCCGGAGCTCGGGCCGTGGCCGGCGGTCGGTGCCGGTGCCGGTGCCCGGGCCGGGCAGTGCCCGGGGCGCTGCGGGCGCTCCGCTCTCGGGCCCGTACCAGCGGGCGCTTTGTCATCGTCCGTGCCGCCGCCGGGACGCGCAGGTGGGGCCTCGGGCCGGCCCTGCCGGGCTCGGTGCCACCGGGGTTCCTGCTGGGGGCCGCCGTGGAGGTGTTTGCCTGGCGACCTTCCTCGGGAAGCACGAGGTGCTTCAGCGCAGCAGCGTGCTGCGGGTGCCGGCCGCTCCTGCAGCGGCAGCCGAGCGGGGCAGGGCAGCGACCCCGCCTCGGGCCCCTCCGGCCCCGGCCTCTCCCCGGCTGCGCTGCCGCCTCCGCTCCGCGGCGTCCCTGCATGCAGCGGAGGATCGGGAGCTGCTCTTCTGGATCCCGACGCCCAGGGCGTGGCTTCCTTCACCCGTGCGGATGCTCGGCAGTCCCCCCTCCGGCTTTTTGGGTTGTTCTCGGCCTCTCAGTAGTGGTGGTGCAGGGCGGGAGGATCCTGAAGGGTGGGTTTGGGCTGTTGCTCCCCGAGGGTGTCATGGAGGGAGGTGGATGGATGCAGGTCCGCCCTGGTTCCCCCTCTGCCCCCTGGTCGCTCTGAAGTCCGTGCCTGCCATGGCTCCAAAACAGAGCGAGTTGTTGGTGCTTGCTCAGGGTGCTGGAAGCTGCTGGGCTGTCAGAGGGGATTCTCAGCTCATGTGGAGGCTCTGTTGCACTGGAGCCATGCTCTTTGGGAGGTGCTGAGGGACAAAAATGTCCTTCCTGAAGTGTCTTGGGGCAGAGAGAGGACACCCCAAAATGCTTTTCATGATGATGGCACTCCTCCTCTCTTGCTGGAAGTCACCTCTCAGTGCTCCAGTCTCCTGCTGGTTCCCCCCATAAACCAACACCAGCATCTGGGGTCAAGGAGCATTTTGGCTCAGGGGCAGTGACCCTGAGCACTAATCCTATTTTTGGGGGACCTCTCCCTGCCATTTGCATGTTTAATAGTCAATTTTTGCAGTCCAGTGCCAGAGTGGGACGTGGTGGTGCCACATGTCAGCTGCTCCTGCTCTTGGTCTGCTGGGTGCTGCTGGCTGTTAACAGCACCCAGGCTACCTTAAAAATGGCAAAGTAATTTAGTGTTGGTTTTAATCACCCAGTTAAGCTGTGAAGGCTGATGGAGCTTTGTCCCAGACCTGCTGCGCTGTTCTGCCTGCACAGGGCTGGAAACCCCAAGGGTTGGTGTTCCTCGGTTCCCTGTTCCCTACATGCCTCCTCCTCTCCCAGCCACATCTGGAGCAGACAGGGCTCAGTGTGAGCTTTGTGGAGTTTGCTTCTGTGAGTAAATACTTTGTACCCAGCTCTTTAACTGTGGGCAAGACTCCACTGGCAGGATCCGTGCCCTGGGACTCTCCCTGCTAAGCCAGGATTGCTGGTGCAGGGAAAAGGGACTTTGAGGAATTACAGCAGCTCTCGAGGTGGCTGAAGTTGGCACCATGGCCTGCTGGTCTGTCAGGTCTGTTGTGGGGTGTTTGAGGCTCTCAAACGGCAGTCATGCTCAGGGTGCTGAGCTTGGCCTCTCAAGTTATTTGAAAAGTTCAGGTTTTGTGGCAGATGCACACAAAAAGGGGCGCTCACTTTTGAGAAGACATCCTGGAAAGAAGGACTTGTTGGGCACAGTGAAATAGAGGCATGGCACAGGAAATGCCAGCTCGACAGGAACTGCCTGAGAAAGTCTGGAGGTGCCTGGCTTTAGGGTGTTGCAGTGGGGTTGTTGGAAGGGGAAATAGCTGTGATTTGGGCTTTGTGGGGGAATAAAACCTGAGCTGGAGAAGTGTGGGATTTTGGTGTTGTTGGAGAGATGTCACAAGAAGGGGGGAGGGTCCTTTCTGGGACCAGAGCTGCTCTGGGGGGTTGGCACCATCCTTTTCTTGCAGGATTTGTAGCTGCACCTGACTGAGAAATGGATTCTGGTTCCCTGGAAGGTGGGTGGCTCCCTCCAGCAGCCAGGCTGTGCTTGTGCCAGGCAAGGGCTTTGCTGAAGGCAGCTGTGATCAGGGTGACTCCTCCTGGCTCACCTGCCTGGGGTGGGAACTTTGATTTTCCAGGACTTATTTTTTCTTTTCCTAGCTGTTGATAGTTGAGGCTTGAAGTCTTTCCTGCAAGGAGAAGTGAAAACTGTAGATACACCTGGTCTTGATTTAACCTGAAGCTGGTGGGCTTTTAGCTGCCTTTTCTCCAGTCTGGTGGTGCCATGGATGACTCAAGGGTGTTGAGAGCTCCTCAGCAGGTGCTGGGGCCCAAAACCTGTCAATGCAGGCCATGGTTAGAACAAGAGAGCATTGCTGCTTTTTAACATCACGTGCTTTCTACCTGTGCTAGAGCCTTCCAAGAGAGTGAAGACACAAGTGCCAGAGTGTTGGACATGTGGGGGGAGCTCTGGAGCACTATCCTGTGCTCCAGCCCTGCCTGGAAAGTGATTCAGACCATGCTGCAAGAGGGAACGTGGAGCTTCTGAGCGAGTTCAGTGGAGGCTGTGAAGATGCAGACAGGACTGGAGCATGTCTCTTATGAGGACAGGCTGAGGGAGCTGAGGCTGTTGAGCCAAACAGCCAAAAAGAGATGGCTGAGAGGGGCCCTCATCAGTATCTGTCAGTGTCTGCAGGAGGGGTCGGAGGGTGCACCAGGCTCTGCTCCCTGGGGCCCAGCACTGGCACAAGAGGAATGGACAGGAGTTGATGCCCAGGAAATTCCACCTGGACATGAGGCAGAACTTCTCCCCTGGGCAGTGACAGAGCCATGAACAGGCTGCCCAGAGAGGGTGAGGAGTCCCCCTCGCTGGAGACATTCCAGAGCTGTCTGGGAATAATGCTGTGCCATGTGCTCTGGGGTGATCCTGGTCGAGCAGGGAGGTTGGATCACGTGTCCCACTGTGGTCCTTCCAGCCTGACCCATCCTGTGAAAGCACATCAGCCTCGTGTTTGGCACCAGCTAGGATGGTGGATGGTGGGGCAGGTGCCAGCTCTCCAGCAGGGCTCTCAGGGGAGGCATGGCCTGGGAGTGGCTCAGAGGATTGCAGAGCTCAGCACCTTCTCCTCAGAGAGACACTGACCCCTTGGCCAGCCAGCTGACCCCACTGACCCGTCTGGGCAGGACGTGCCCTGGATGAGCCTGGGAGGGAACGTGCAGCTCCAGGTGTGCAAGGTCCCCAGGGTTTGCTGGGGAGGTAGAGCAGAGAGGTGCTGAGGAAGTAGCAGGGAGATGTTGTTCTGATGCCTTTGTGCTGGCCTGTCTTGACACCCACCTTTCCCAGGAGCTCTGTGTGTGCCCCCTGAGTGGGGTCTGGCAGGGCCAGCGTGGGTGGGAGGTGGCTGTGGGTTCTCATTCTGCCTCCAGTTGCAGCACCTGGACCCTCCACAGGTGTCTTTGCACCTTAGCTTCATAATGCAGAAGGCAGCAGGTTTTCTGGGGGGGCTTCTCCATATTCCTGGAGGAGGAGGAGAATCTGGCTGAGGCATGGTCTTGTCTTGCTGCTGCAAGCTCTGTCAACATGAGCCAAGAAAAATGGTCAGTGTGGCTTTCCTGAGATAGGATCCCAGAGTGATTTGGGTTTGAAGGGCCCTTTAAAGATCACCTTGTCCAACACCTTTACCATTGGCATGCACATACAGGCACCTTCCACTAGACTGGTTTGCTCCAAGCCCCATCCAGCCTGACCTTGAACATTCCCAGGGATGGGGCAGCCACAGCTTCTCTGGGTCACCTGTGCCAGAGCCTCACCTCTCACATCATAAAACATTTATTTTTAATGTCTTTTATATATAAGTTTCCCTTCATGTTAGAGCTTGGACAGGGTTTGGCAGGGGCTCAAGTGCCACATGTCAGGAGTGCCAGGCTGGGCAATTTTGGGGATGGTCCTGGATGGTCCAGGCAGTGGTGGGAGACACCCAACCCGAGGTACTTTGGGCTCCTGCCTCTGTCCCACAGAGGGCCGTACTCTGGTAGAGACACAACTGCAGACACCCAGAGCTGGGCTTCCAGCACTGCCATCTCTGCCGTCTGGGGAGCAGAACAGCCAGCAGTGATGTATCTAGAGCAGGTCACATCACTTCAGTGCCATCCTGTGCTGGGACAGGGTGACAGCCACCTGGCCACGGAGAGGAGCAGGGCCTGACACCTCAGCCCTGCATGCTGCTCACCAAAGCAGGGGCAGGCTGAGGTGGCTTCTCTGCATGTGCAGTAAGCTGAGGTCCCAGGCCCTGTCTGGGCCAGGGGTGATGGCTGAAGTGGCCATCGGGTGATGTGGTGTCCATGTGCATGTGTCAGGATGGGCTCAGCATGAGCTGGGGGCACCACTTGCCCTGGCAAAAGCTGAATTCTGGCTACCTCTCCCAGTGACCCAACTGGAACGTGTTGGGGCTGGGCAGAAAGGTCTCTTGCCTTCCAGGCAGGGCACCAAGGCAGTGCAGTCATGGTTTGGACAGAGCAGTGGGTGACCCTGGCAAAACCAGCAATGAACTCTGTAAAGACCTGATCTGCCGTTTGTGGCCAAAAAATTTATCTTGCCTGCAACAATTTTTGTACTTCCCAGTGGAATTCCATTCTTAAGCAGTTGGTATGGCTTTGCATCATCTTCAGGGTGAGCATGGATGCTATGTCCATTACATAACCAAAATTTGGGGGAAGAATGTGTCCAGTGAAGCTTTTGCTTGTCTCCATCTGGGTGCTCCTTGCTTTCCTGGCAGTGGAGTGTGGATGGCTGGACCCTGCAGGGAGTTGAAAATATGTTGAAGGCATCAGCATCAGGGGTAGTTGGAGAGGGAAACTCTGTGTTTCCACCACTGAGAGTTGCTTTCAGAGAGCAGCTGATGCAGGATGAGCTGATGGAGGAGGAGCATGTGAAGATGCTTCTGTGGGTGCTGGGACAGCAGGGAGCACGTGGGAGCCATCCTGGAGCACAGTGCCTTGCATTCCCTGCTCAGCCTGTTTGGGACAGCTCAAGTAGTTTTGTTTTGGCCCCTTGGCCGTGGACAGCCTGGAGGCAGGTGCTGCAGTGGGAGAGGGGATTGGGGCAGGGAGCTGGGCTGTGGTCACTCACACAGACATGCTCTGTCCCAGCCGTGGAGGAAAGAAGAGGTGACTCCTGGCTCCTGCAGCTCTCCCCTTCCTGGAAGAAGTTCTATCACATGGGAACCTTGTGTGGCTTTTGCACAGCCAGCAGATGCCATGATGTGGTCTGGAATCCCTGAGGGAGCCCTGCAGCTTCCAAGAGCTCTTCAGCAATTCCTCTCCATGCCCACTGATCAAAGCCTGAGAATTCCTTCATTTCGTAGAGCTCAGTTGTGTGTTGAACTCAGTCCATAGGAGATGTCCCCTGTGGATCCCTGCCTGCTTCCCCTCCTCTCCCCATGCTCTTCCTCATAGTTCTTTCTGGGTGCAGCGTGGCCTGAGCACCCCTTGGCTGCTGGCATTTGCTGCTGAATGCAAAAGGGATGTGAAAAAGGGAAGCAGGGTGTATTGCAGAGCCTTTGGAAGAGGTCAGGAAAACCCTGGAGACTTGCTGATGTGGTGCATCTGGAGGAGCCACTGGTTCAACCAGACACAAAAATCTGCTTATGACAAAATAGCATAAACTGACTTCCTGTTTTGAGGTTTGTGTTAACTAAGAGAAAAGCCCTCAAGAAACTGAGGATTTCAGGGTAGTAAAGACCTGCTAGGATGAGTTAGGCCATGGTTGGTGGTTCCTGCAGGTTTCTGGCACTGATGGCTGAAATCCCCAAGGCTGCACTATCCTGGCTGTCAAACATTCTGCCCTACTGGCTCCTCAGCATTCCCCATGCATGGCCTCCCCCCGGATGCATTTATGGGCCATATGCCTGGTTTGAGTGCCCGGGAAGCTGCTGGAGGTGCTGAAGGGCTGTGCCAGCTCCTGTCTCCTGCCCCAGAGGTGCCACATCCCTGCTGGGACTGCCTGTAATGTCCCTCTGTGCTGCTCTACCTGGGCCCATCCTGGAGCCTTGGGATTTGAGCTGCACACTGGAATGTGGGGTGGGCTTTACCAGGCTCTTCTAGATGAGTGTTGAGATGGCTGGCTCCCACAATGCAGGGTGAACATCATGTGTGTGTTAAGAGAAGTTTTGTGGATGTAGAGTTGTGTTACTGTAATGTGTCTCCCCCATTGTCATCATGGGATGGCCTTGGTGCTCGGGCATTGGGGAGGCTTGGCTCGTTACTGTGGCAACACCTGAGCTCCACCCAAGGAGTGAGAAAGTGACCCCCAGCCCTGGACAGCAAGGAAGGGGTTAACTGACAGGACTCTAGGAGGGGCTGGAGCTATAAAAGGGGGAACATCCATCCTGAAGATGAGCACGTGGCTGGTAGTCACAGGGGCTTCCAGTGCTGCAATTTTTCCTTCTTGAGTCCTTTTGTTGTATTTTTTTGTTAAGGTTTAATAAACCTTTAAAATTTTAAAAGTGAGGGTCGTTTCTGACAAGACCCCTTGGTGTGTGCTGAGCACGGGGCTGGTGAGCCAGAATCAGCAGAGGGATGGCTCCTGCTCACTGCTCCAACAAGCCTGACCCGTTCCACAGCGGGGCTGGGCTGCTGCAGCCCTGCAGGGATCTCGTGCATCTGATGCATAAACTGAACAGACATTGGAGCAGCTCTGGGGGCAGGAGGGGGCCCTTTGTGATCTCCAAGTCACCCAGCAGGATGCAGAACTGAGGGAGCAGTGCAGACAGCACTCACTTGAAAGCAAAAGTCAGTCTGGTTTGAGCTGGGCCATAATGATCCAAAGCACGAAACATGCTGATGCCCCCAGGACCTGCAGCTGGGAAGGAGCTGGAGCAGAAGTGGCTCCCTGGGTGGGGAGCCCAGCCTGAAACCCTGGGGGTCCTTCCTGGGCTGCCTCACCAGAGGTCACTGCAGAGGAGCAAGGTGTCCGCCTCCTCTTTAGAGGGCTTGAGAGCTGGGATGGGCAATGCCCCAGCCCACCGGGACAGCAAAGTGTCCAGGCCTGAAGTGGCAGCTGGCTGCCGGGTTGGGACTGCCCTGGGGCACCCAGGGCACCTGTGCCCATTGCAGCAGCCACAGCGTCATGGTTTAGGAATGGTGTTCCCCAGTTTGGTGCTCTCACTGGTGTTAGGGGTTGGCTGCCTCTTGCTTCCCCTTCCCCCTCCAAATGGAAGCAGGAAAGGCAAGGATGATGGGTTGAGATAAGAACAATTTGCTAGAAACAGCAACGAGATAAGAAGATAGTAAGCAACAATACTAATAACAAAAGTGTACAAAGAGAGGGTGTTTTACATGCAAAATGCTCAGCAGGCCCGGGACAATGACACAGTAGCTTCCCTCTGCCCACCAGGCTTTCTCCCAGCTGGAAAGGAACAGCATTCCCATAGTCCTGGTGGCACCATGTCTTCTGGGCTCTGTGCTCCTGGCGTGGACCTGCAGGAGGGTTGCACCGTGCCCAGGGCAGGGCTGGCAGAGCCCTGGAGGTTATCCCAGGCTGTCAGGGCAGGCTGGCCCCATTCCTCCACCTCCTAACGCTGTCCCACCTTGTTCTTGCAGTCAGGACAGTTCAACGAGGACATGATCCCCACAGTGGGTTTCAACATGAGGAAGATCACCAAAGGGAATGTTACCATAAAGGTAAGATGCAGTTGTCACTGCTGGTGAGGGCTCTTGGATGAAGGATGAAGGTGAGGGAGGTTGGTGGCTCTTGTGCTGGAGGTGGAAGGATTCCAGGGATCCCAGCTGCAGCTCACAGAATAGAAGCACATCAGCTTTAAGGGTGGAAAGTCCCTTTAAGATCGAGTCCAACCAGGAGTGCCATGTTCACCACTAAACTGTGTCTCCAAGTGCCACATCCAGGTGTTTTGTTAACATTTCCAGGGATTGTGATTCCACCACCTGGAAGTGAAAGATTTGCCCTGTAGGGGTCCTGCAGGTACCCACCAGAGGAGGTGGTGGGAAGGGCTGTAGGAGATCCAGACTTGTACAGTGAGAACCAGTCTGGGCTGCAAAGCTGGAGGTTTCCTTGTATCTCTGGCTTGCTGGTAGGGACTTACGGATGTGGTCACCTTGCTGAGGGTGGTAGTGCTGGGAAAAACAGGTCATGGCTTGCAGTGCTGGTCTCTGCTTTGGGAGCAGAGGAAGAGGAGGGTTCTACCTGTTCTGGATTTTTCAAGGGCCCAGGGTTGTACTGGGAAATAGCTGCAGGACAGGGTTGAACAGCTGGCTGGGGGATCTCTGGCTGCTGCAGGAACACTTTCGAGAGTGTGCTGAGTGTTCTTAAATGGGAAATTCCTCAGGGAAATGGCAGGAGGTGTGATGGGCATGAGCACCTGGCTTGGACCAGGGGTCCCTCCGTGCCAGCAGAGGCACACACAGGGGGATTCAGCATCCTCCAGCTCCTGTTCCTGAGGTTTCTCTCTTCTTTATCACGTCAGGAGCCTCCTCCTGAGGTTTGGGCTGAAGAGGAGAGGAGGGGGTGGCTTTGGTGCACGGCCAGAATGCCCCAGGTGGCCACATGGGGGAGGAAGAGTGTGGGGTGCTGGGCATGGTGCCAGGGTAGTGGTGCCAGGGTAACACTGCCATCTCCCTGTCACAGCTCTGGGACATCGGGGGACAGCCGCGGTTCCGCAGCATGTGGGAGCGATACTGCCGTGGAGTGAGTGCCATCGTGTGAGTATCCAGAGCCCTGCTGGCACCCCCTGCTGTCACCCCCTGCTGTCACCCTCTGCTGCTGCTACTTGCAGGGGCAAGCCTTGCCAGGGGAGAGGGGCATCACCCCACCCCGGGGCTGCTGGGGTGCCTTTGCTGCCCGAGCTGGACACCCGTGTCAGGAGCTGGAATCACTGAATCATCGTGGAGTCATGGAGGTTGGAAAAGGCCTCTAAGATCATTAAGTCCAACCATTAACCCAACACCACAATATTCACCACTAGACCATGTCCCCAGATGGTTTTGGAATACCTCCAGGGATGGTGACTCTACCACTGCCCTGAGCAGCCTGTGTTAGGGTCTGGCCACCCCTCTAGGGAAGAAATTGTCCCTCATATCCAACCTAAACCTCCCCTGATCCAACTTGAGGCCATTTCTTCTGGTCCTGTTGCTTGTTTCCTGGGAGGAGAGCCCGACCCACACCTTGCTCCACCCTCCTGTCAAGGAATTGGAGAGACCAAGAAGGTCCCCCCTGAGCCTCCTTTTTTCCAGATACTTCCCCTGGGGACTGATGTCTACGTGGGCTTTGAGCAAAGGACAGCCAGGCTCCTCCAGCTGTGCCAGACCCTCCTCTTCCCTTCCAGCATCCCTCAGTCCAGCTCTGTTCCTCAGAGCTCACCCTTCCAGGCTCCCCTGCATCCTCTGTGCTGGCTGCTCACTGCAGGGGCTGAGCACGCCTGGTCGTGGGGCTCAGCCCTTCCCACAGGAGAGGCTGCTTTCCAGGTCAGGATGTTTATGTGCTGCCAGATAAATCTTGTGCTGAGAGCAGGAGTCTCACCCACTACTGAGTCAGTAAATCTGAGTGTCCCTGGGTGTCCCCTGCTTGCAAACAGTGCAGGAAAAGCAATCCCAGGGAGTCCAGGCAGGGGCTGAGCATGGCAAGGCACTCACGGGAAGCAGCTTGCCTATTCCAAAGGACAAATACTGATCTTGGGACACCATACTGGGGTTACTTAAACCCAGTCAGAAAATGAGATTTATGGGATCTTTCCCAAGTGACCATACCCTGAGACTTGGCCTTCCCAGCTATAAGCCTTGGCAGGTGAGGAGGAGTGTGGTACTGCTTGTTCTGCACGTTGGGACAGTGGTGTCTGCTCCTGCCCTTGCAGACTGTCACCATGGTGGGACATGGCCTTGGACCTGCTGGAGTGTTCTTATTACACTTTTTATTACAATTAGCTTTGCTGGAAGTGACAAAATCTCTGTCCTTTCATTCCTTTTGCTGCCTCCTTCCATAATGTCATAATTTTGGCCCATGTGGTTGTCAGGAAACAAAAGGACCTCACACTCCAGTCTGCCCTTGTCACATCCAGCAGTGTCAGGTTCCTTTCCTTTTGCTGTCAGCTCCCCGCTGTGCCCAACATGCCAAGGGCTGGGGCAGTCCCTGGGGGTGTTTTTCCCTCTTGGCACATCGTTCCCATTTTCCTGTATTAAGCACTTTAGTAGTTAGTAGCTCTTTCCCTATTTTTAAATAACTCCCCAAAGCCTGATGAGCTGGTGTTTCTCACTCCTCTCCCAGCTTCTTGATCTTTGAAATCAAGGCTGCTTTGATCAGTTTCTCACCCAAGTTTTGGCTTCACTGGCATCATTTGCAGGATAAAAGTTGGCCTTTAAAAGCAAAATCCTTTCCCAAGTCTCCCCTTCTCAGAGAAGCATTGATGGCCACCAGCTTCACATCCTGCTCCATGGCCCCTCCCAAGACTACCCATCGATGGGATGAGGAGGTCCTTCCCCTTCTCGGGTCATCATCACCTCTGCATCCTCAGCTTCTCCTGCCTTCTCTGCTTGTCCTGGGTGTTTACATGGCAGCTGCCATGCGCGTGTTGTTGGAGACAGTGTGTGTCCTGCAGCTTCTCCTGCTGGCCTTCCCTCGCCCAGCCTGTCACTGCTGTCAGCAGGGTGACACCTGCAGTGGCAAGGATGAGGTGCTCCCCCACTCCCCTGGGAGACATGAGGGGCTCTCAGCTCCACAGCCATCCTTGGGAAGAGGTGGAAGGATCCTGTTGTCAACCCCCTCCTCGTGCTGGCGCAGTTCCCCGTGGGGGCACTGAGCGGCTGTGGGAGGAGGTTTGGGGGTGGCACGGACACAGCACGAGGCCATGGGCACCTGTGCTCAGGGCTGTCCCTTCCCTTGCAGGTACATGGTGGATGCTGCTGACCAGGAGAAGATAGAGGCCTCTAAGAACGAGCTGCACAACCTGCTTGACAAGCCGCAGCTGCAGGGCATCCCGGTGAGCTGGTGCCTCAGTGCTGCCCAGGCTGGACACTGCCGGGGCTTGCAGAGCAGGTTCAGGCAGGGGCTCCCCTTCCTTGGAGGCATCACTTCCCCGCTGCACTCCTGAGGGAGCCAGCTGGGACAATGACACTTCCTCGGTCACAACTGGGCCAAGCAACACAGAAGGGCCTTTAGAGCAGAGGGCACAGATCAGGTCCCTGGGTGAAATCTCCTCTCACATGGATTTGCACCTGATTCGTGGTGTGACAGAAAGGTGCTGTCTCCTGTGAGAGGGGCTGCTGGGCTGTGACATGTGCAGGAGGTGGGACATGGGGCTGTGACATGTGCAGGAGGTGGGACATGTCACAGGTGTGCTGTACCTGTGGGGTGGGCTGTGCACCAGCCATCCCAAAGCAGCATCCTTTGAAAAGAGCTAACTGAAGATCTTGCCACGGATCCCCAGTGTGCTGCCAGCTAAATTAAGCTCCGACAAACCAGGCTGCAGTCCCGGGCCTCTGAAGGCTCTGCTCTGAGAACAAGGCTCCTGATTGGAACCAGGAGGGGGAGATGCTCGTCCTGTGCTGCTGCAGGGCCCGGCCCAGTGCAGGCAGCCCCGGCTCGGCACGCCCCTGTCAGGTGGCAGTCACATGGCTCCGGAGGGACAAACCAGTCCTGCCGGGAGAGATCAGTGATGGCACAAACAGCTGATCCTGGTTGGGGCTGGCTGCCTGCACAGTGGGTTCTGCCCAGCATCTCGAGCTTGCTCCTGCTGGATAGAGTCAGTGTTGGCCATTTCACTTGACTTTTTGCTCAGAGACAGCGAGAGGCTCCTGGGAGGATGTCCTGGGTGGCACAGCAGATGCTGGTGGCCTCCAGAGAGGATGTGCTGTGGGGCCGTGTCCGCCCTGGGAGCAGGGAGTGCACGGGAGATGCTGTGCATGGCTAATTAAGGCAGTTAATTGAAGTGCTCTGCCTCCTGAGTGCTGCTGAAGGGGTTTCTCTGTCTGGGACACCCTAGTGGAGTTGCCAGGGCTGTCTGGTGTCACAAGCGGGCTCTGTTTCTGAGTGGCAGAAGCAGGTTCCTGCCTGGTCTGGTGGCCAGGTGCTTCAGTTGTCCCCTGTCCTGCCCTGCAGGTCCTCGTCCTGGGGAACAAGCGGGACCTGCCCGGTGCCTTGGATGAGAAGGAGCTCATTGAGAAGATGTAAGTGTGCCATTGTCCCCCGGGGCACAGGAGTGTGACACAGTGTGCCAGTGCCCCCCTGGGACACAGGAGTGTGACACAGTGTGCCAGTGCCCCCCTGGGACACAGGAGTGTGACACAGTGTGCCATTGTCCCCAGGGGCACAGGAGTGTGACACAGTGTGCCATTGTCCCCTGGGGCACAGGAGTGTGACACAGTGTGCCATTGTCCCCTGGGGCACAGGAGTGTGACACAGTGTGCCAGTGCCCCCCTGGGGCACAGGAGTGTGACACAGTGTGCCATTGTCCCCTGGGGCACAGGAGTGTGACACAGTGTGCCAGTGTCCCCTGGGGAGTAGGGGGGTGTGATACAGTGTGACCCCCAGGCACAGAGGTGTGACACAGTGTGACCCCTGGGGCACAGGGGTGTGACACAGTGTGCCAGTGTCCCCCTGAGCACAGGGGGTGTGGCACAGTGTGACCCCCAGGCACAGGAGGTGTGACACAGTGTGACCCCCAGGCACAGAGGTGTGACACAGTGTGACCCCCAGGCACAGGGCGTGTGACACAGTGTGACCCCTCCCCGTTCTGCCGTGTCCCCCCAGCACAGCTGCCCATCTGGGGTGGCACTGTGGGCTTGGGGTGGCTGGCAGAGACGAGTGGCTGAGGATGTCCGAGGTGACACCTTGTGGAGACACAGAGGAGCTGGAGCCACCAGTGCCAGGGCTGGGTCCCACGAGCCACATGGTGGCGTTGGGGCCTGGCACAGCGTGGCACTGGCTGCTGGAGCTGGTCTCCCCCAGATACCGCCCTGGACAGTGGGACTGGGCTCCACCACAGGGGGAATCTGGATGCTGCACTGACTCACAGCATTTCCTCCCTTCCAGCCGCCTCCCAGAGCACCTCTGGACCTTGGGCACCTGTGCAGCTCCCATGCTGCCAGCCCTGCCAAAACCTCCCCGCCCATCTGGCTGCAGGGCTGGAGGGGACCTATGGAATTTGGTGGCCAGGGTCTCTGGGGGATCAGGTCCCTCCTGCCCAGTCACACAGCCTCCCCCAGACCACCCCTGCCCCTCAGGCATGGAGCCCTGGTGCCCTCTCCTGACCCACACACAGCTCCTGGAGAGCCCGGGGAGCTGCTGCCCCTCCATTGTGCCCTGTCTCAGAGACAGAGTCCAGAGAGACCCTTCAGGGGCCGCCCAGGGCTGGCTGCCATGGCCACCCCACACAGCTCAGAGTGTGCAGCCAGACTTGCTCCCTTTCCCCAGGAACCTCTCTGCCATCCAGGACCGAGAGATCTGTTGCTATTCCATCTCCTGCAAAGAAAAGGATAACATTGGTGAGTGCTGTGGGCATGGGGGGCAGCCCTGCCCACGTGTTTGCCGGGGTACGGGGGGAGGTGACAGCCAGAGACAGAGGCTGTAAGTGTCCCCTTGCCTCTGCAGACATCACCCTACAGTGGCTTATCCAGCACTCGAAGTCCAGGCGAAGCTGAGGTCCCGCGGGCCTGGCTCGGATGGGAAGATGCCATTGTCCAAGCCCATGCCCCTCTCTCCTGCTCTGTCCCTCCAGCTCTCTCTCTAGATGGGTATTTTTAGGGGACCCCAGACTCTGCTGACATTGGGGCAGAGTCCTTGTTTTTATTGTAAAGAAGATGTCTGACTGCCCTCCTCTCCCCCTGTCCTCTCCTGCCCCTCTCTTCCTCCATTTTGGCACTGTTCTGTTGTTGTCTGTGTATACAGTATATATATATGTATATATATTTTAATTTTTTAATTTAAGGGATAGTGCTGTTATTAAATTGGGCCCTGTGAGCAGTAGGAAAGCTGGGGCTCCCCAAAGCCAGCCAAGGGTCAGCGCTGGGAGGAGGAGGAGGAGGGTGGTAGCAGAAGGCAGCCCTTGGGGATGGGGCTGTGCCAGCTGCAGGCAGGTCCCCTGGGGCTCCCTTTTCCCTTCTCTAGGTGTCCTGCTGGTGCCCCCAGGCAGAGACCACCCTGGGGGTGTTGGGGGGTGCCCACCTTGCCCTGCCTGCCTCAGGTTTGGGGGGGGGGGGGTCGTGTCAATGCCACCTGCGGGCTCCTCAGCCCTCCAGGGGAAAGGGATTAGCCACAAGTCACTGCCATCAGCCTCCCCCTACTGCCTCCACTTCCCCAGCCCCTCTTTGGGGTCCAGGGCCACTTGTCCCCATGCCCCACATGTCCCCTGCTCTTGTGCCTGGGCCAAATCCTGCCCACTGCCCAGCCTGGCTGCTAGGGATGGTCTGGGGCGCTGGTACCAGTGCCGGGGGCCCAGCAATGCCAGCAGCCCCTGGGGAACTGGGGCTGGCACCTGCCTCCCACCTGTCCCAGGGCTGCCTCAGCCCCCTGTAACCTCCCAGGAGAGCTGTGCTGGCTCCCCATGTGCCAAGTGGCATCGCCTGTGCCCAGCTGGGGCTGCTGGCTCTGCCCTGGCCAGGGACATCCCTTGGGATGCCAGAGAGGGAGGGACACGTGGAGGCACCTGGAGACACACTCAGAAATATCTGTGCCCCCTCAGTGCTGCTCACCAGACCCAGGGGTGTGCTCTGTGTCTGCTCCCCATTCCCTGCTCCCCATTCCCTGCTCCCCATCATCTGCTCTCCATTCCCTGCTCCCCATTCCCTGCTCCCCATTCCCTGCTCCCCATTCCCTGCTCCTCATTCTCTGTTCCCCATGCTAGCACCACATTCCTACTCCCCATGCTCCTCATTCTCTGTTCCCCATGCTAGCACCACATTCCTACTCCCCATGCTCTGCTGCCTGTGCCTGCTCCTCATTCCCTGCTCCCCATGCCCACTCCCCATGCCCACTCCCCATGCCCACTCCCCACTCCCCATGCCCACTCCCCATTTCCACTCCCCATGCCACCCCTGCTCTGCTGCCCTGGCTGAGGGGCACAGGAGCCGTGGGGCAGGGCCAGCAGGGCTTGTGGGGACGATGGTCAGGTCTGTGTGTGCACAGGGGGCACTGTGGAAGCCCTGCGGGGTGACAAAGACTGTGGCTGGCTGTGCCATGCCTGTGCCATGGGCTGGGGCTCTGCGGTGCAGCCTGGGGCCTGGCCAGGTTGTTTGGGGCCAGTCTGGGGGCCTGGGCTGGCACTGGAGGCTGGGTGAGCAGGGGAGGCAGCTGCTGGTCCCAGTGCAGGGCTGGGGCACAGGGTGGGGATGGCCAGGGGGCTGCAGGCCCCCCTCAGCCTCTTCCCACTGAGCTCCAGGGTGTCAGGCCGGGAATTTACCTTCTGTGTTGTTTTTGCAGAATTGCACAAAGAGAGGTTTCTTTTTGTTGGGTTTGTTTTTTTTTTTAATTTAACGACTTGTAAAGTGTTGTCTCCCCCCCACCTCCCCTTTTTTTTTTTGTAAGAGATATTTTGACTCAGATTTGACCTCTGTTGGGAAATGATTCTTGTAACTGTACAATTTTTTTGCCTCCTAATAATAAATTAACAATTTTGCGTTGCGGGTGTGGTTGCTGTCATGTTACTTCTCTCCATCTCTGCCACCCATCCTTGGGGGCCCTGCGTGGGAGGGAGTCCCTGTTCCCTGGGCAGCGCTGGGCACTGCGTGGCCATTGAGCAGGCACCTCTGATGGTTTCAGGTCCTTGTTTCCTTGGCCTGGGTGCCAAGACCAGCTCGGACGCTCCACCCGTGGCCGTCATTGCTGCTGGACCTTCCTCTGCCCCTGCTGTGTCCCGGAACTGCTGCAGAGCCCTGCTGGGTCTGGGGAGCCTGCGGTGCTCCTGCTCCCTCCTGGGGGCTGTGCCTGCTGCTGCAGGGCTCCCGTGCCCTGTGCCTTTGGAGGTGGCCTTCCCTGCGTCCCCAGGAGCTGGTGGCCATTGCTGCAGGGGTCCCACCGTGCCGTGTCCTTGTCAGCTGCCCAGGCAGCAGGGTGGGAGCAGGGCTGTGCTCAGCCCAGCCCGTGGGGTGCTCCACAGCCATGGTGGCAGTGCTGCCTGCACCCCCTGCCCCTCCCCACGCCCGCAGCCCCGCGGGGCCGCAGCACAAGCCTGGCTTTGTTCGCCCTTGGCCCAGGCTCAGGAGGGAGCGATGTGGGCCAGGCACATGAGAGGTGCCCTCCCCCGGCACCCCGGAGCCACCAGACCCTCCCAGGGACCCCGCTCGCCCCGCGGGCGCGCTGCAGGCATGGCCTGGGCTCCGAGCCCCCCTGCATCCCTGGGCCGAGACGAGACCCCTCTCCTCCCAAACCGTGGGGCCCAGCACGGGCTTGCAGGGAGGAGGATGAAAGGGAAAACCCAGTTTTGTGCTCTCAAAAGAAAACTGGGGCTTTTGTTTCCCTGGAAACGGGTCTGCGAAAGCGAAGCGCGCGCGGGGCCGGTGGGTGTTGCGCACAAAGGCCGCAGTGAGCCCCCGGCTTTCAGCGCCCCTGGCAACCGGCTGCCTCGCCCCGGCACTCCGGGCTGGGGCGGCTGCCAGCGCTCGGACAAGGAGCTCTAAGAGCTCCACTGGACGGGCTGCGTGGCCAGGCTGCCCTCGGGCAGATCCGTCCTGCCTGCTCCCTGACCCCCCTGCTCCCTGACCCCCCTGCCCCTGCCGGGAACGTGTGGGCTCGGGAACCCTGGTGCCCTGAAACCGTCCTCCTGGGACAGTTCTGTCCCTGCAATGGGCACGAGGATGAGGGCCGGGAGCCCTGTGGGGCTGTTTGGGGGAGATGCTCTCGCCCCAAGGGGTGCTGGGGGCGGTGGTCCCACACCTTCCCACAGTACTGCGCAGCAGCACGGTGCAGCAGCAGCACCTTGGTTGTGCATAGTGCACATGGGGAACCAGCACGCTGGGGGTACCTCAGCCCTGTGCTGGGCTGGCTGGACTTCACCAGTTCAAATCCTCCGCACCACCCCAAACCCAACCCTTCAGAGGGCACCCTCTCATTCTCAGCATCACCCCAGAGGGAGGCAGAAAGGGGCTGGGGGCCTTTCCCCATCTCCCCTGGCTGCTGCCCGCTTTGGCACAGCTGCTTCCCTGCCCTCCTGCCCCCCCGCTGCCCATGCCCACCCCAGAGACCCCAGGTTTGGGGAAGAGCCATTCCAGGAGGCTCCCAGGGCTCAGCCCAGCAGTGCCAGCGGCTGCAAGCACGACGTGCTCTAGGTTACTGGTTTATTGAGCTCATACAGGGCACGGCTTGGATCCATGGGATACGACCAGTTGGACTTTTTCCTCTTGTGGAGGGGCTGGCAGGAGGCGAGGGGACAGGAAGAGGGCAGTTTGTGTTTGCTGTGTCCTCTGTGAGCCATCATGGTCAGCCTCTGTAGTTTCAGGTGAGACCTTTCCGGCACAACGCCATCTCCAGAGCAGCAGCCCCAGGGAGCCCAGCCAGGCAGCCGGGACAGGAGGGTGCTGCTGTCCTCGCTGACCTTTGGGCAGAGGCAAGAGGGTCACCAGGGTAGCCACGGGGACTGGCATTTCAAGCCCCACCTGCCCAATGATGGGTTTGAAGCCCACGGCGCAGCCCCCTGAGCTGTCTCTTTCTCTTGTTCCACATCCAGACACGAGTACTAATGGCAGAACAAGGTTTGGTCTTGGGAGGAGGTGGTGAAACGATCGCTACGGCTCCCCGCTGGCACTTAGCACGGGGTGCCAAGGGCCAGGAGGGGTGGGGGAGTCTCCCGGGGCTTGTCGAAGAAGATGGAGGAGGACATCTCGGTTTTGAGCTTGCTGTCGGCGCTGCTCTCGCTGGAAGTGGTGTCGGGGCCGCAGCCCTCGCAGCAGCAGCAGCAGCAGTCCATGAAGGCCTGGCCCAGGGGACGACAGAGACACAAGAGCAGGACGGGCGTCACCGAGCACTTGAAGAACAGGAAGAACTGGTTGATGAGGTTGAGCAGATCCAAGGTCTGCTTGGACACGTCGGGGGACATGTAGGCCACCACGATGTTGCAGACGTTCTCGGGGGTGGTGCAGAGCGCGTAGATGACGGTCAGCGCGATGATGGTGCAGTTGAGGTGGCCCTCGCTCTGGCCCTGCTTGGCGCCCCGGCACTCGCTCTTCTTGTCGGTGCCGCGGATGCGCCGCGTCACCAGCTGGCAGCTGACGGTGAAGAGCACGGGCAGGCAGAAGTAGCAGCCGAAGTACCACCACATGCGGGCGTTCTGGTAGGTGAGCACCAGCGAGTAGATGGACTCGGGCAGGTGGGACGAGGGCTTCATGGTGCAGAACTCGCTCACCACGCCGGACACGGGCGACGTGTCCCGCGCCAGCTGCCAGAGCAGGATCTCGGGCACTGAGAGCGTCATGGAGCCCACCCAGATGACGGCCAGCTTGGCAATGATGGACTGGCACTGCTCGATGGGCCGCGTGCTGGCCTGGGGGCTGGTGGCCGCGTGGAACCTGTCGATGCCCAGGGCACAGAGGCTGAAGGTGGTGACTCCCAGTGACGAGACCTGGTGAGGGAGGAGGCACAACAGGTGGGCCCCGCTGCAGGGACATCACAGGGGGCTTGGCTCTACCAGGCTTGGGGCAAATCCCTGGCTACCTAAGACCACCACCCCTCCTCCAAAGTCTGTAGGGAGGTCACAGCATGTGGCTGCATCCCAGGGTTTAGAATCACTTTTCTGTGACTCCAGAAAGGATAAATATGTCCCCTGCCCCTGTAGTTCCTGCCCAGCTCCCTTTTCTGCAGAAGGGAGAAGTTTAGCTGGATGTCTGTCTGTCTGTCCATCCAGCCAAGGTGGGAACAGCAGGATTGTCCTTCAGGCTCTTCCTCTGTTCTGGATGGCTCTTGCAGAGGAGAAGCAGGAACCATCACTCCCACCAGCACCTTCCCAGGGTTCCCAAGGCCTGCCTGGACAGGCCAAGTGAGTTGAAGGCGCTCTTGTCCCAAATCAGCTTGGGGCAATTTCCGCTGCATTGAGAATAGCAAGAAAAACATCCCCTTTGCCAGAGGAGGAGGCCAAGGGAGGGAGAGGATTCGCTGTGGCTCTGGGAGGGCTGGCCAGGACTGACCAGCATTCCCAGTCCCAGAGCTGGGAGCCAAGTCCCACAGCCCTTGGCCAAGATGATGGCAGAGTCACATGCTGGTGTCCCAGTGCTGTGGCCATTCCTGTCCTCACGAAGCCATCAAACATCAAACCCTGTGCTGAAAAACCTTCCCAGCACTCAGGAAACCTCCCAGAGCTCCATGTGGTGTGTGGGGAACAGCCTGGAACACTGCCCCCCCGACCCCCCAGCCTTTTCCTTGGCCCTGGGCTGGTCACTGCAGCAGCTGATGGCCAGAGTGATGCCAGCACTCAGCAGCACCATCAGTTATGCACAGCAGCATCTCCCCAGACACAGAATCAGGACACCAACCCAGCACCAGCATCCTGCACCCAGCACCACCTCCCGGCATGTCCCAGCTCTTCTGCCCAAAGCCCTGAGCCAGCCTGGGCACCCAGCAGCCTGCTCTGCCCCACAGCCAGCACCCAGCACACTGCACCTGCTCCCTGGCTGGCACCTGCAGCCCTTGGTCCTGCTGTGCTGCTGCCTGCTCCCCCTACACCCTTCCACAGGCTCTTCTGTCTCTCCTGGTGCCCTTGGTGCTGCAGAGCACCCGTCTCCAGTGCCCTGGCAGGGATGGCACTGGTGGCATCAGTCAGTGCAGCACACCCCTACACACAGCCTGTCCCCAGGAGCCCCCGTAACCAGCTTTGCTCCCAAAGCCTGGCTCTGTGCCCGAGCACTGAGGGTACATCTGCTTCCCACAGCATCCATCCAGTGCCTGAGCCACAGCCCCAGCAGCCATGAGCCCCTGGCCTCCAGAGAGGTTCCCCTCTCACAGCTGGCTCTGCTGGGGATTTGGCTCTGGCCTGGCTGTGGCTCCCAGCCAGGCTCCCTGCAGCTGGGCCCCAGCTGAAGCCCTGGAGCCCCTTTGTGCCCGTGCTCTGGGGGGCAGGAGGGCAGGGCAGGGCTGGTGCTGGGGGACAGAGCAGGACACCAGGACCGTGCTCCCGGCTGGGACACGCTCGTCCTTCTGCAGCACCAACATCCCACCAACATTTCTGTCCCTTCCTGACTCCTCTGGGACCAAGCTGTCCCAGGGCACCCTGGTGCTGCTGAACCCCTGAACCTGGTGGTGCCACCCCCAGGGTTCTCTCAGGGGGACAGGGAGCCCATGAGCAGCAGATCTTCCTCAGATCCTCCTAGAAACAGGGGCTGTTTGGGGGACATCACCCTTCCCTGGGACACTGAGCCAGCTGGGGCAAATTCCTGCCCCTCTCTGAGTCCACCCAGATGCAGCTGGAAGCCTGAAGGGGAGGACAGGGGTGGGGCAAACTCTCCAGCTAGTGAGAAGATGGGGTGGGACACCTCTGGAAAGGAGCAATGCGTGCTGGGCAGGGGCACAGGGGAGCAGGGGGGCTGCAGGGCTCCCCCAGCAAGCACCCCATCCCTGGGCTGGGCTGGGCTGTGCAGGCCCGGGGCTGTGCTCAGTGGGACAGCCTGGTCCATCAGCCTGCACCCACAGCAGCCAGGGCATTGCTGGAGCTTGTAGGGCTGTGCCCAGCCAGAGACCCTTGCACAAGAGCAGACCCTGGGGCACCAACAGGGGACCGTCAGAGGGGACTGTCAGAGGGGACTGTCACAGGTGACCATCACAGGGGACTGTCACAGGGGACTGTCACAGGTGACCATCACAGGGGACTGTCACAGGTGACTGTCACAGGGGACTGTCACAGGGGACCATCACAGGGGACCATCACAGGGGACTGTCACAGGGGACCATCACAGGGGACTGTCACAGGTGACTGTCACAGGGGATTGTCACAGGTGACCGTCACAGGGGATTGTCAGAGGGGACTGTCACAGGGGACTGTCACAGGGGACTGTCACAGGGGACTGTTCTGGGGCCAGCAGGGCACTGAGCAGCTGGGAACCCCTGGAGCACTGGGGTGGATGCTCAGTGGGAGGGGCAGGTTCTGAACCCTGGCTGGTCTGACCAAGCCTGAGAGGTTCTTCAGTGACCTGACTCTGTCTCTGAGCTCTTCCAGGTGTTTGATAAACGGGGCATTGACCACAGAGAACAGGCAGGGTTGGTCTGTCTGTCCCACCAGGGCACGGAGGGGGCACAGCTGGACCCAAGGTTCCCTCGAGGATGGGAGATGAGCACACTGAGGGTGTCATGAGCACACTGAGCATCAGCCCAAATCCTGCCCTCTGGGGCAGTTTTGCTCATTCTGCCATCCCCTGTCCCCACAGTCCCTCTGGCCTTCTCAGTGGGTGCCTGGCTCTCCCTGAGTGTGGCCAACCTGTCACACCTGAGCTTTGAGGACAAACACAGATCTCAGACTTCCAGACCTAATTCCTGGGCTGTCCCATTCCAGTGCTGACCAGCACTGTCCACCTGCAGCCCCCTGCCCCTGGGCCATCCTCAGCAGCCCTCAGTGGCCAGTTTCTGGGCCAGCAGGCTGAGCCCCCGGGCTTTGGGGTGGGACAGGAACAGACAAATGGAGGGACCCTGCTGACAGAAGTCCCTGTGCTGGCTGGATGAGGGTCTAATGGGCTTTTCCCAGCCCTGGCAGTATCGGTGCTGGCTGCAGAGCCTGAGCAATGGCCTGGGACAGAGGGAAGGTCACTCTGGGGACTGTCTCTCAACTCTTTGTGCCCCACTGGGGGTCTCTGGCTGTCCTAGTGCCAGGTCACCGGCCCCACGGGCTGCCCCAGAGCAAGAGGGCAGAGGGGAGCTGAGTCCTGGATCCCTGGGGGACCTGTGCAGCCCCTTACCTCCATGAAGGGCACAATGCGACAGGACACGTCCCCCAGCAGCCTCTTCTTGGTGATCTCGTTGAAGATGACCACAGGCAGGCAGAAGAAGAGGATGAGGAAGTCCCAGAAAGCCAGGCTGGCCAGGATGGAGTTCCAGGCACTCTTCATGTAGTAGTTGTGCCACACGATGCACATCACGGACAGGTTGGCGACGATCCCCACGGTGAAGACGACGAGGGACAGGAACATCACGGCGTAGGCGCTGTAGGAGCTCTCGGTCACCGGGTACAGGGGGTTGTGCATCTGCAGCCGCTTGTCGGGCACGGTGGTGAGGTTGGCTCGGGGCTCTGCCCTGTCCCGCTCCGTGGGGACCCCCGGCCGCTGCTCCGAGGGGTCGGTGCTGGAGGGCAGCAGGGCCCTGGTGGGGTGCAGGCTGGCAGAGTTGAGGGGCCGCGGGAACTCCACCCGCACCCCGGGCACGTACTGCTGCACCGACTTGGAGTCCTCCTCCGTGCCCCGGCGCAGCCTCTCCCTCCCCCCGGGCGGGCTCCTGCCGCTGTCCGCAGCCCTGCCCCGCGTCCCCGCGGCCCCCGGGGCCAGCAGCAGCAGCAGCAGCAGCAGCAGCGGGAGCAGCGGTGGCGGTGGCGATGGCATCGTGCCCGCTCCGGTGCGCTCTGGCGGGGCCGCGCAGCCCCCGCGGCTCCGGGCACGGCCGCTCGCTCCGGCTCCGGCCGCGCCTCTGGGCGCCGGGGCAGCGCTGGGCAGGAGAAAGCGGCGGCGGGAGGGGAGCCGAGCCCTCTGCTGGTCACCCACCGGCCGGGAGATGGGACAGCGGCCAGACTGGGCAGGTCCACAACCCCCAACACCCTCAGCATCTACCTCAACATGCCCAAACAGCCCCTCAACATCCCCCCCGGCATCCCGCAACATTCCCAAACATCCTCAAACCTCTCCCCAGCATCTCCACAAATCCCCCAGTATTCCCAAATATCCCTCCAGCGTCCCCCAAAAATTCTCAAACGTCCTCAAACATCCCTTCAGCATCCCCCCTGGAATACCCCATCCTGGAATACCCAGTATCCCCAACACCCCCAGCTTCCCTCAGCATCCCAAATACCCCCAAGATTCTCCAATACTCCACAACAGCCCCAGGCATCCCCCACGGTCCCCTGAGAACAAGCCAGGTGAGGGGTGCCCCCAGCCTGGCACTGGCCGTGGCCTGCCAAGCCATCCCCCAAATATCCCCCAAACATCCTCAAACCTCTCCCCAGCATCTCCACAAATCCCCCAGTATCCCCAAACATTCCCCAAGATCCCCGCTCAGCTCGGCCCATGCTCAGCCTTTCCATGGCAGATATTCCACGCTCTCCCTGGAGCAGGGGGCACTCAGGAGCCCGGGGGCCAGCCCTGGGCCTCCTGTGGCAGGTCTGGCACTGGGCACCATGTGGCACATCCCCTGCACACTCAGCCTGGGCTCAGGACACCCTCAAATGGCCAAACCACCCCATGGGGATGGGGCTGACAGGGCTGCCCCTGGCAGGAGGAAAGACTGGTGACTCCAGGAGATGCTTCTTGCAACAATGTGGGGTCAGATTGCTGGTCTCTCATGGTGTGTTGCTGCTTTTCCTGCTGACTTCCTCTCGGGACAGCAGTTTGAACAGAACCCTAACCCTAAGCTTAACCCTAAGCCTAACCCTAAGCCTAACCCTAACTGAACCCTAACTGAACCCTAACCAGAACTGGGGTGCCTGATCTCTGTGTCTGGGACTCCTCCCCAGACCCAGACTCTCTCCTGCACCCACTGTCTTTCTCTGTTTCCCCCTCCTATCCCCAAATCCACCTCATCTCCTCTGTCCTAGTGCTCTGCTCCCCTCCCCGTTGTTCCTCCCTGCTCTGTCACCTCTTTCTCAGCCTGTGTGGCTGGAGGGCCATGGGGCTCCCTTTGGGCACTGCCCTGTGTCGTGCAGGCAGCCTGTGGGGTGGGTGTCTGCCAGGCTTAGAGCTGCAGGAGTGTGTCCCTGTCCTGCCCCAGGGCCAGGACGCCTCAACCCTGCAGCCAGCAAACCCCAGCTTCTCCCTTCCTGGGACCCCCCTGCTGGTGGAACCCAGGCTGCTGAGAATTTCAGACTTTCTGTGCTGACAGGCACTGACCCCCAAGACAACACTGCATTGACCTGAGGCCGGGGAGAAGCTTCCAAAATGGAATGACAGAACTGGGATTGTGGGTGTGGAGTTTGAATAGAAATGTGCAATATCACAGGGTGGAAAACTCAGAGTTTAAGGTTTTGGAATATAGAAATATCTATAAAGCAAGATGGAGGTTTTAGGGCAGAGGCTGCTCCTTCTTCTTCACCTTCTTCTCCATGAGTTTCGGTTTTGTGGAATTGGTTAGAAAAGTCCTCATTGCGGGGCATGGGTGGTTGGTTATTGGGTTAAAAGTGAAAATAATTTAGGTGTCATTTCTTGATTGGACAGTTCTTGAAAGGCCTTGTAGGGAGAGAGACAGGGCTCCATTTTCAGTGTGTTAGAGTGAAGTGCTGCAGAACTCAGGGTGTGTGAGACTGTGACAGAGATAAGAGCTAAGAACATCTGAGTCCCAACAAGAAACACCATCTCACACATTTAACCCTGACCTTGGCAGAAAGAAGATAAAAACTCAACCCCTGCCACGTCTGTCCAGCACTGCCCGCCCCTGCCTGAGCCAGAAGGGACAATGGGCTGGCATCCCAGGGCACAGGGGAACACGGGCCTCCTGCTGTGTCCCTGGGAGCTGGGACAGACAATGGCACCGAGGGCAGAGCAGGGAATGAGCCCGGGGACCCAGAGGTGCTCCTTGAGGGGAGGGTGTGCCCCAGACGGGCAGGACAGGGCTGCCAGGGCTGCCAGAGGTGGAACACAGGGCGTGCTGACGTGGGTTTATGGTGGGATGTGGGACATTGCTGACGGGAGTTTTGGTGGTGGGATGGCCCCTTGCTCTACTCAAAGTCACTCTGTGCTCAGCTGGCACTTGGTGCTGGGCCACCACAGCGGGGCTGACACAGACTGTGGGCTTGGGGGGACTGAGGGAGTGAGTGCTCCCACATCAGTGGGCTCAGTGAAACACAAGCCCCTCATCACTCCTGCACTGGAGCTGCTCCTAGAGTGTGTGACAGCGAGGGTCAGCCAGGGCCACAGAGCCTGGCTGGGCTCAGCTGTGCCCGAGGTATCTCCCTTCTCATGATGCCTCAGGTTTTGGCTTTTCTATTTTTCAGATTCTGTGCTGCTTTAGTGTGTGGGTCTGGGCTTCACTCTAGGGGATGGTGAGCTCTGCACAGAGCAGGGAGACAAAACAATTCCTGCTCCAGCTGAGGGCCAAGGACAGGACAAATCCTCCAGACCTCAGGCCCAAGAGCACAAACAACGTGGGCTGAAGAGAGAAAAACAAGAAAGGTGGGACTTCATGGGCTGGAGCTGTAACTGGACCCCGTGACCAGTTGTCCATTTTGGGACCATTTTGGTTCATCTTGGGCGCAGCCCTGGCTGGAGTCTCGTGCTGCCCAAGGTGGATCCATTGAGGCCTTTTAATAAATCCCTACTTTATTCTTCAGCTCTGCCCAGCCTCTGTTCTAGGTCAGCCTTCACAAGGCATCACTCACCCTGCTTCTGCAGCCACGTGCTGCTCTCTGACTCTCAACAATGCTCTGAGTTTTGAGCACCATTTGGAAATCCTCAGGAGAAAAGGAGGATTTTGGCTCTTGCTGGGTTCTGCAGGAGCAGACGGTGGCAATGCCCAAGGTCTGGCCTGCATGAGGGAGGCACTGCTGCCTCGGAGGGATCACTGGCCTGATGCAAAGAGGAAGAACAGCTCAGCCTGAGCTCCCTGACAGCCAAGGATCTCACAGGACTCCTGTGAGCTTCAGGTGCTTGTGGATGTGACAGTCGGGTCACAGAGAGAAAGCCAGATAAGCTTTCCCATTAATTGGTCTGGGAAGTTTTAGGGAGGCAGAGAGAAAGAATGGTAAACAGATGGTAAACAATCTGCAGCTGGTGTTCTGAATAAGTTGTTTTTCTCGTAAGGTGTTTACCAAAGGGTGGTTCCTTAATTAACCAACTGGGTTACAGGTGTTACTGAGAACCAGCCAGGTTCTGGGTGAATGATGTTGGTTATAAATATCATGAGACTGTAATAAAGATACCTTTTTAGCCTTCTGATTGTGGATGGAGTGTGTCACCGTCCTCGCTCCCGACTCAAAGGTGACAGGTGCTCTGGCTGCAAGGATTCCAGGGAATCTGTAAAAGTTCACGTGACCACCTCAGGGTTCGTGACTGCTCTGCCCTTGGTCCACTGCCCTATACCTGAAATGATCCAAATGATCCTTCCTTGGTGGGGAAAAAAAGCCCCAAAGAGCTGAACTGTGTCCAGTTCGAGTGGGGCACAGCGCTGTGCCCGGGTTTTGGGCTGCCAGCAGAGTCAGGGCACGGGCAGCTTGGCCAGCCAAGCACGAAGTGGGTTAACTGAAGGATGAATAACTTGAACTTGCTCCTCAGCAAAGCCCCAGTGCTGACCCCAGCTCCCTCTGCAAAGCTCAGGCAGGAGAGATGGGGGCAGCAGTCCCCACGTCAGGCTCAGAGGGTGATGACACTGCACCTTGGCGAGGCTTGGGCAGAAGCCACGCTGTGCCAGGGGCCAGCATGGGCAGCTTGGCAGCCCCCATCAGCCCCTGAACACCCTCCAACGTCACCCAACGTCCCCCCAAAATCTCCAGCAACGCTGAACATCCCCCAGCACCCACCCAGCATCCCACAGCCCCCTCCAGCACCCTTCCAACACCCCAGATTGCTGAGCAAGGGATGAGCAGGGGCCAGGCAAGGGCTGGGGCAGGAGAGGAGCAGGCTGAGCAGTTTCCTCACTCAGTGTCCACAGCAGCTCGCAGGAGGGAGCCCTTGGAGCGCAGCTCCTGGCAGGTGCTGGCAGCCAGGTGCTCTGCAAGGAGCTGCAGCTATTTTTAGTGTCATTCCGTGGCATTGCACAAGGGCCAGGCGTTGTCACGGAGCTGCCTGGAGACAACAGGAGAGGTCACTGGGGCAAGGTGACACTGCAGTGGCACAGGAGTGACCTCAGGCTGGCTCTGTAGCCCACAGAATCACTGTCCAAGCTGCCTCTTTGGGATCCTCCTCTCCCCTCCCTCTTTCCAGAAGCTCGCAGCCAGTGAGGGTCCCTGGCTGTCACCAGACAGGGCCGGACAGCAGCCCTGGGCACTGCTTGGGAATGGCACATTTATCTTCTCCAGCCTGAATTCACACAGGGTGAGACTGTTTCCTGGGAGATGAGAGTGTGTTTGGCAGATGTCTCCTGGGAGGTGCCTCACCAGAGTCCAAATATTCCACTGTGACCCAGGAGAGGTTTTTTCCTTCATCCCCCCTTCCAGGTATTTCATTCAGCCCTCTGTTTTGGACAAGTCTGCATAAAAATCATACACTACCAACATCCCCCACGTTGTGGCCCACAGGGACACCTCCAGTGGCACATTCCAAACCCAGGAACACATTCCAAACTCTCTGATGGAAGAGGGACACGGGTCAGGAGTGTTCCTGAGCCTGCACTGCACCACACCGAAAGACTGCCCCATTCTGGGGCTCTTCAAAGCTGTTCCTCAGGGACAGGAGAGCTCTGCTGTAGCCAAGGGCAGGTGTAAAACCACCCGGGAATCTGTTCACCCCTGTTACACCCCATGCCCCCATGTCCATGCACCCCCATGGCTCCCCATGATGGGGGTGGTGGAACAGGGACACACGTCTGATGCCATGGGGGGGGATGAGGGTACAGCACCAAAACAGCAGGGACAGTGGGTGGGCACTGCTGGGACCCCAACTCTCTGAAGAGTTTCTCAGAGTCCCTCCTTGCCCTGCAGGATGCCCCTGTGCTCTCCTGCTCCTCGTGGAGGAGCCCAGTGGGGTGAGCTGTGCATGGTCTCTGCCACTGCTCACTGACCTGGGATTTTCTGGGCCAATAGAGAGTTTCTCCTGGGAATTTCTGGGGGAGAGTTTCTCCTGGGAATTTCTGGGGAAAAGGAGAGTTTCTCCATGCCACTTGCTCCAATCCAAGCCCAGAAGAATGGCTGAGATGGAGAAAGCTTGAAAAGCTGGGCAGCAACAAGGTAGCAGTGCCTGCAACGGTGATGCTGGTGCTGAAATGGGCAGTGGATGGGCAGTGAGGATGGGCAGAGTATGGGCAATGGATGGGCAGTGGATGGGCAGAGGATGGGCAGTGGGGATGGGCAGAGGATGGGCAGTGGATGGACAATGGATGGGCAATGGATGGGCAGTGGATGGGCAGAGGATGGGCAGTGGATGGCAGTGGATGGGCAGTGGATGGGCAGTGGATGGCAGTGGATGGACAATGGATGGGCAGTGGATGGGCAGTGGGGATGGACAATGGATGGGCAGTGGATGGGCAGTGGATGGCAGTGGATGGCAATGGATGGGCTGGGGATGGGCAGTGGATGGCAGTGGATGGGCAGTGGATGGGCAGTGGGATGGGCAGTGGATGGACAATGGGATGGGCAGTGGATGGCAGTGGATGGGCAGTGGATGGCAGTGGATGGGCAGTGGATGGGCAGTGGATGGCAGTGGATGGACAATGGGATGGGCAGTGGATGGCAGTGGATGGGCAGTGGATGGGCAGTGGATGGGCAGAGGATGGGCAGTGGGGATGGGCAGTGGATGGCAGTGGATGGGCAGTGGATGGGCAGTGGATGGGCAGTGGATGGCAGTGGATGGCAGTGGATGGGCAGTGGATGGGCAGAGGATGGGCAGTGGGGATGGGCAGTGGATGGCAGTGGATGGGCAGTGGATGGGCAGTGGATGGCAGTGGATGGGCAGTGGATGGCAGTGGATGGGCAGTGGATGGCAGTGGATGGGCAGTGGGGATGGGCAGTGGATGGGCAGAGGATGGGCAGTGGATGGGCAGTGGATGGGCAGTGGGGATGGGCAGTGGGGATGGGCAGTGGATGGGCAGTGGATGGGTCCCCTGAGGGCAGATGGGGCTGCCTGTGTGCAGGATGAGGAGCATCTTTGCCAGGAGGTGACTTTGCCAGTGATGCTGGGCTGCTCGCCTTAGGCTGGGAGGGCAGCAGGGACAAGCTGCCCTGTCCCCAAGGTGTGCAGCACCCTGTCACCCTGTCCCTGAGGCTCTTGTCCGTGACCTCAGGCTCCTCTTCATGTGGCCATCATGTCACAGAGCATCCTCACACTGAGCTCTGGGGATGCCAGAGCTGCCCAGCCCCTCTGCCCTTGGCAGAGTCCCTCATCAGCCCCTGGCAGTGAGAGCAGACCCAGCAAGGCTCAGCTCTCCCAGGGGCCTGCAGGGCTCAGACTCTTTCACCCCTGCTCTGTCAATTAAAACATATTTTTTTCTTAACTCAGAATCAATGTCAGAACCCCATGAGGCTTCAGCCAGCCTTCTAGAGAGCTCTGGTGAGCTGCCAGGGCTGCCACGAGCTCTCTGTGACACACGGCAGCAGCAGCAGACCTGTCCTGGTGGCCTTGCAGAGGTGGCAGAGGGGACACTGCTCTAGACCCTGCGACTCCTGCGTGAGCCACTCATCCCCTGGCGCCTCTCCTGCTGCAGAGTCAGGGCACGTGGGGCACAAACAGCCCGTGGGAGGAGGAAAACGTTCCCCTTTGTTTCCAGCAAACAGTCGGGCTGCGGGAGCAGGGCAATAACCGGGCTGGTACACGCCTGTTTGCCCAGGAAAGGAGGGAGAGGGCAGGGAGGGGACACAGCAAACACAGACGGCGGGTGCAGCCGGGCCAGGGCTCAGGCTGCTGCTGGAGGGCTGCAGGCACCACTGAGGGTCCCTCAGGGACTACACCCCCTCTGATTTTCTGTCATTTGTCCTTCTGAGAAGGACATTGAGGCCAGTCCAATGTCTGTGCCAGCCCTGTGTCACCAGGGCACAAAGCTGAGCCTGCCCCACCCACACTGGGGTTCCCATCAGTGTCCCCATGGCACTGATCCCACACTGGGGTTCCCATCAGTGTCCCCATGGCACTGATCCCACACCCTGGGGTACCATCAGTGTCCCCAAGGCACTGACCCCACACCCTGGGGTTCCCATCAGTGTCCCCATGGCACTGATCCCACACCCTGGGGTACCATCAGTGTCCCCATGGCACTGATCCCACACCCTGGGGTACCATCAGTGTCCCCATGGCACTGATCCCACCCTGGGGTTCCCATCAGTGTCCCCATGGCACTGATCCCACCCTGGGGTTCCCATCAGTGTCCCCATGGCACTGATCCCACACCCTGGGGTACCATCAGTGTCCCCATGGCACTGATCCCACACTGGGGTTCCCATCAGTGTCCCCATGGCACTGACCCCACACCCTGCCAGGCTCCAGGAACGGGAGAGGGGAACATGGGGGCTTCCTACAGAAGCAAGGAGGGAGTCAGAGAAGCTCATCCCCTCCACCCCCAGGCTGTGTCACTGCTCCCTGGAGGGATGATGTGCCATGCAAGTTGGGGTTTGGGCAGTGAAGGACCCTCAGTGTTTGCCCTGCGCACCCCGGTGCCAACCAGGAGCCAGGACAGGCTCTGGATCTGCAGTTTCTCCTCCCCTGCTCCTGGAAATGATGAAAAGCTGCTCCTGTCTGCCCATGGCACGCTGCACTGGGCTCACTGCTGGCGTGAACTCACAGCCTCCAGGGCCTCTGGGGGATCCCAGCCCTGCTCCATGCGTGGGTTTCCCTGGAGTCACCGGTGTAGAGTGTGACAGGAACACTCAAACCATTTTACAGCAGTAAAACCCCAATGACAGCGGGATTTCCCCGAGCCACAGCAGGAGGTGAGTTCCCAGGGAACAGCCCAGGGACAGCCAGGCTCTCCCGTGTGGGTGTCAGGAAGTGTTCTCAGCCCTGGGAGCAGGGGCTGCACTGCTGTCTGCTCCGGGGCAGCCTCGCTGTTTTCCCAGAGGAACTGAGAACCCACAGCAAGGTCAGCTGAGGGCAGAGGCAGTATTTGCACATGGAATTGAACAAGCAATGCTCTGCCAGCAGCAAAAGGCCATTGGTAGAGGCCAGGAGCTTTCCCCTTTGGGGGACCCCCCTCAGTGGTTCACCTTAAAGCTCCCTGTAAATGCCAGGGAGAAGTCACAAATGCAAAAATGTGACTTGGAGCAAAAACACTCCCAAGTTAAGTGTAGAAAATAAACCATCCTCAAGTCCACTACCTTTCTTTTTGGATGAGTATTTGGTTTCTCCATTTGTGTCAATTCAGCCCCTCTGTCTCTAGCAGGAAATGCTCCATTTTTCCCTGCTGTGGGTGAGCCTCCTGTTCCCTTGCTGCGGTGTCCCCCCCCCCGGCCACCACGCACTGTGCCCAGGGCTCCAGAGCTGTGTCAGCTTGGGTCTGGGTGACAGCTGCACAGGGGGGACCCCAAAGGTCTGCAGCCATCCTGGTGAGGGTGATATGCCAGTTCCCTGCTCCAGCACCTCTCTCAGGGTGCTGCAGCATCCCTGGCTCCTCTCAGTGAACCCCAGCACCTCCTGCAGCCATGGGGGTCCAGCCCTTCTGGCACAGGGCACACTGAGGCTCCAGAGAACCACGGCGAGGCTCTGGGGGAGCTCTGTGGGCAGAGAATCTGTGCTGGGGCTGCTGTTCAGCTGGTGTGGGCTGGGATGACCTGTGCTGCACCTCACCTGCACTGGCATCTGGGGAGCACCTGTGGAAAGCAACCTGCTCACAGAGCCAGGCATGGCACTGCTGCCCGGCCACGCTCTGCCCCGATATTCCAGGGCACTGAGCAAAAGTCAGGGTGATTTGTGCTTCCCAGGAACACTCATTTGGGAACACTGTCCTTTGGGAACACTGTCCTTTGGGAACACTGTCCCTTGTGAACACTGTCCTTTGGGAACACTGTCCCTTGTGAACACTGTCCTTTGGGAACACTGTCCTTTGGGAACACTGTCGTTTGTGTTTCCTGGGAGCACTGTGAGCAGGAGGTGCTGCAGGGCAGTCTGTGCTCTGTGTGCTCCTCGGGGCAAGGGACATCTCCTGAAAGCTGTGGGGGGCACGGTTGGCACCAGGGGCACCAGTGTCACACCCTGTGGGAGGGGTCCGTGCCCAGCACTGAGCCAGGTGGGCTCGGAGCTCTGGGAGGGGCCCAGGTGCATCCAGGGGCTCCGTGAGCACTCGCAGCCCTGCCTGCAGTGGCTGCCAGCTCCTCGGGTGGTGACCTCAGGTGTCCCAGCTGCAGGGGTTCTATCCAGAGACCTCCAACCCACATTCTTCATCCCCTGAGTGGCCTTTCCTGGTCCTTCTCCACTTCTAGCCCTCCAACAGACAGTTCACCCTCTCCATCCTGACCAGATCGTGCCCACCCTGCACCCACGGGCAGCCCCTGACCGCAGGGCCTGATGCTGTGATGCAGTGAGCGACCCCAGAAATGCCTGTCCCTCATGTGCCATCCACAGAGCCTGTACCACAGCTCAGCCCTCCCTGCGGGGCTGGTACGGGGTGGGCAGGGGGGACTGGGGGCGCTGGCCCACACTGATGCCCAGAGGTGGCTGGGGGCCTCCCTGCCCTCCCTGGGGGACATCTGGAGGGTCTTGCTGGTTTTGGCTGGCAGTGCCAGGGTGTGGGGGCAGAACGCAGTCCCCGGGCTCCTCCAGCTCCGGGGGGAGCACGGCACCACAGTGACATTTGTCAGCTGCCATGGGCTCCCAGCCTGGCTGGGGACAAAGGTCACTGCAGAAACTTCAGCTGCTGGCTGGTGGAAAATTCCTTGCTTTGCACACATGCAAATGAGGGTGGGGAGCTGTGCCCACACCCCTGCCACTGCATTCCCTTCTCCAAGCCCCAGCCAGGCTAGGGGTTTCCATTCTAACCCCACTAAGGTCACCATCACATATACTGGCCCCCCAAAACCTGTCCTTGCCCCAGAGGTGTCTGGCACAGGGCATGGCTGTGTCCCCCAGCCTGTCTGTGACCTGGGTGGGCTGTGCCCATGCTCTGCCACACAGACCCCGTTGCTCTGGGGCCAGAGAAGCCTTGCTGAAGCCACATCCAGTCAGGGTCACACCAAGGCCCCAGGGGTGTCCCATGGAGCAGGTCACATCCCCACTGCTGTGCACAAGTGATAAAAAAGGCTATGCCAGGCTCCTTGGAGGCAGGAGGCCATGGGAGGAGAAAGGCTCTGTCCGTGCTCTGCCATGGGAGTTTGGTGCCTGTGCCCACTGCAGGGCACTGCAGTGCTGGCACTGTGCTGATGCTGCATGGTGTGGGGGGCAGGAGCCCCCTGAGGTCCCAAAGCTGCACACCATCAGCTCGGAGGAGATCCACAGACCATGCTCAGGGAAGGGCACAGGACAGGAAGGGAATATCCTAAGCTTTTACCTAAAAAGTTTTCCAGGATACTGCCTGGGATGCTTGAAGGATGATGCAGGAAGGGAAAAATCTCCCTGCTAAGCTTTTTAGCTTGCAGACTCTCTGCACTGTGGGATGCCCACTTGACAGCCATGAGGGCCTGTCCATGGGTGGATGATGTGCTCCACCAGTGCTGGAGCTGCTCCACCCAACATCTGCAGTATCAGCAAGGCCAGTCACAAGCACAGAGGTGCAAGTGGTATTCCTGAGGCTGTCAGCACCATCCATCCCAGGCTCCAAGCCCTGCCACCTGCAGGACGGAGCTGTCAGCTATGGCTGTGGCAGCAGAAGAGCCAGAGGGAGAGGATGGAGAAATCCCCAGGCCACCTGAGCAGTTTTTCCTTCTCTGCAGTGAGCCAGTCCCATCAGTGAATTGCTCAGCACTGACTCTCTGACCCACACGGCCTTCAGCTAGCGACCCACAGGGGCCTGGAGCTCCTCAGTGCCACAGCGAGGCAGGGGCCAGCAGCTTGCAAGAGACTGTCCCCTGGGTTCAGGTCAGAGGCTCCAGCTTAGAGCCAAAGCCAGTGGCCCTGAGTCACCAGGTGATGATATCCTGCTGGAATGTCTCAGGTGTGGCAGCACCATGGGTGATGTGAGGCAATGCAGCAGCAGTTGCACCTCGGTGCTGACAGCACTCGTGACTGTAGATGGGGGAGGTTCTCTGCTTTCACAGCTTTGGGCAGTTGCTGAGGAGCTGGTGAGACACATCACTCAGCTGGCAGATGTCCAATGTCTGCAGGATTTGGGCTCTTCTTCCCCAGGAGAAGCTATTGAGCTCCAAGGAAGGCTCCTCACCCCCCTGTCCCTGTCCCTGACAGCAGAGCCATGGGCACAGTCTGCTGCCTACAATCCTGACCATCACACTGAGACCTTTCCTGCCCACTCCACAGAGCCAGCCCCAGGCACCACAGGGTGATGGTGACAGGACCTGAAGGAACAGCATGAAGCTGTGCCAGGGGCGGGTCAGGCTGGAGAGCAGGAAAGGTTCTTCCCCCAGAGGTGCTGGCACTGCCCAGGCTCCCCAGGGAATGGACACAGCCCCGAGGCTGCCAGAGCTCCAGGAGCTCTGTGATAAAGTTCTGGAATGGCTGCCCGGGGAGGTGGTGCAGTCACCATCCCTGGGGGTGTTTAACAAAGCCTGGATGTGGCCCTGGGTGCCAGGGTTTAGCTCAGGTGTTGGGGCTGGGTTGGACTCGATGATCTTCAAGGTCTCTTCCAGCCTGGTGATTCTGTGATTCTGTGAATTCTGTGAGTGTTTGGACAGTGCTCTCAAGCAGGCACAGGGTGGGATTTTGGGGCGTCTGTGCAGGGCCAGGAGTTGGACCCCATGATCCTTGTAGGTCCCTTCCAACACAGGAAATTCCATGATTCTCTGGCTCTGTAATGGAGCAGGGTCCAGGGCTGGCTGCAAACCCAGCAGGGATGGTTTGTATTTGGGGCAGATGGTGCCTTGGTTCTACCAGGCTGTCTGAAGTCCTAATGGTGGCCATGCAGGTGACCATGTCCTGCCCAGCCTGGCAGGTCTCTCTCTCCTGTCTAGGACACTCGGGGACAACAGGAGAGTAGGATCTTGCTGATACTTCATGAACATCACATGACAAAGCTCTGGAGGATTTCCAGCACCTCAGGACCTGACATCCCTTTGTCTGTGGGGTGCTGAGTGAGCCCCAAAGAAGGGACAGCAGAGCAGAGGGCCAGTGCTGAGCAGAGCCAACGGGGCACAGCCAAGCTGCTCCTGCCCTGCGTGCCTGTGGCTGCGGATCTAGGAAACCCATGAAATGGAATATCTGGGCCATCTCCCCACTCCCAGTGTGCAGCAGGCTGGCAGATAAGGTACCACGGGCAGGTATTTCAGTTGGTGCCATGTCAGGCTCCAGGACCAGGGAAAGGACACGCTGCCAGGAAGGTGGCAATGCTGCCAGGCAGTGCAAGGATGCTGCTGCCAGCCCAGAGTGCCAGCCCACTCCTGCAGCAAGAGGTGATGCCAGCAGATACCCATGTCTTCCTCCATTCCCAACACTTTGACAGACAGCAGTCAGAAAAGACACCCACAATGAGAATGAACAGCTAAAAAGCTGTAGCTCTGCCTGAGTCCTGTGGAAGGTGAAGAGAGCAATGTTTGGAGGTGAAAGATCCTGCAATAATAATTGCTGATGCACCCAGAACCTTCCCAAAAACTGTTTTGTCGCTGCCAGTTGAGAGAACCCCACGCAGAGGAGAGCTGACGTGGCAGGCCTGTCCTGTGTCTCAGCCCGAAGGCCCAGCCGTGCCCCCTGTGCAAACACCTCGGGGTGGGGGCGGAGTGAGGGTGACAGAGACCAGAAGTGTGAGAGACTGACTCAGTTCCACTTAAAATAGAAACCCTCTGACATCAACGGTTTTGGTGCCCTGAGTTTTGGTGCGTGCTTGGAAGGAAGTCATTGCTCCTCCTGCATTTCTGCTCTGACCTTCACTAGCCTAATTTGATCACTGCCGTGGCCCCAGTTAGGAGGTCACCAGTTCACTGGGGACAATATCTGCTTTTAGGTACAATTTCAAACACAAACAGTCCCTGGAACTTGGGGAAAGGTCTACTGTCCAACATGGCCTTTAACCTACAATGCCTTTCTCATCCCATCTCATCTCCTCTGCCACTGGCAGAGACACCTCTGGTCCCTCATCCATGTTAAAGCTGGAGAACCATCTTCAGGCATCTCCTCCTCTGAGCTTTGTTGAAATGGAACAATTTGCTGAAATGACTTTTTCTCTGTTCCCTATCGCTATTTGCTCACTTTTCTTCTTGTCCTGTATTTGCAGATGCTGAAGTTTTCTAACCTCAGCCTGGAAGATGGAAGGTCCCTTCCAGTCCCACTGGTCTTTTCCCACTCAGTGACAGAGGAGAGACAAGGAGCATTAACTGCTGGCTGCCAGTCACTCAGTGTTGCTGTGGTTTCCTTGGAGTCCCCTTTGCAGGGGTGCTGAGCCTGGGATATCCTGACAAAATCATGCTGATGAGTCACTGCAGAGATCTCCTCTCACAGGAGCAAGGAGCCCTGCAAAATGCATCTACTGTAGCCCCAGGTCTTCCATGATGGTTCCCATACTCCTCCCTCCCCCTTTCCCTGATTCCAAACACCTTTGTGACCTTGACTGACCGAGCTCTGCCAACCTGCTCTGCCAGGAGGAGGGGCTGAGCCCTCCCGTGTGGCTGGGCAGGCGTGGGCAGTATCTGCAAACCCTGAGTCAGGCTGCAGGAATGCAGTCGGGATGGGGTGGCAGGGAAGGACAACAAAAGGACAACAACATGAGCCACGATGCAGGGGATCTCCCAGTCTGTGGGTGATGTCTTTCCCTGCAGGTGACATGGCCACAAGCCCTCATGCTCACACCTGTAGCAACGTGGGGTTTAGATGGTGGTTGCTGCTACCTATTTCCCAACAAGCATCTCCTGTGGAAAAGCTGCTTGGGTAAGCACTCAGGCAAAGCAGTCAAATCTACACACACCACACTCACCACAGACAGCTCAGCAAAGAGAGGCAGAAGGGCCTTCTGTAGGATAAATTTCAGCAAAGGTTTATTCCAGCACACCAAAGGGAAATCAGGGACCAAGACACGACCATGTGGTGTGTACAGGTTTAGGTATGGGGTCAGTGGCCAGTGAGCTGAGGGCACAGGGGCAGGGCAAAGGGCAGCAACCTGCAGAGGGGATGAGGGATGAACAGTTGGGGTGGGCAGGGTCAGCTGGCCAATGGGAGAAGCAATCTAATGTAGGTTGGCAATAGTGCTGCACAGCACCATGGGCTGAGTCCTCTCTTTCACCTAGGTGGGGAAAACTCTATGGTAGATCTTTCCAGAGCAAAGCCTGGAGGTTTCCGAGGGGTTTTCTACCACACACCTGCACCTTGCTGTGAGCCCCACCTCTGCTGGGGTAGTGGCATCACCTCAGCAGCCCCTTTCCAAGGCAGCCTTAGTGCCCTGCACTGGGCAGGGAAATCAGGGACCAAGACATGACCATGTGGTGCGCACAGGTTTAGGTATGGGGTCAGTGGCCAGTGACCTGAGGGCACAGGGGCAGGGCAAAGGGCAGCAGCTGCACTGGGGTGACACCACAGGGATCTCCTCCTGAGTGAAGCCTGTCCAGCCACGTGTAGGAATTTAAAAAACCCCTCGGAAACCTCCAGGCTTTGCTCTGGAAAGATCTACCATAGAGTTTTCCCCACCTAGGTGAAAGAGAGGACTCAGCCCATGGTGCTGTGCAGCACTATTGCCAACCTACATTAGATTGCTTCTCCCATTGGCCAGTTGACCCTGCCCACCCCAACTGTTCATCCCTCATCCCCTCTGCAGGTTGCTGCCCTTTGCCCTGCCCCTGTGCCCTCAGCTCACTGGCCACTGACCCCACACAAAAGCCTGTGCACAGCACGTGGTCGTGTCTTTGTCCCTGATCCCTTTGGCGTGGTGGATGCAATAAACCTTTGCTGGAACACATCATACAAAGACCCTTCCTGTCCTTCCTCTGCTGAGCTATCTGTGGGGCGTGTGTGCATGGACTTGACATGGCTGTTCTCATGGCCTTACTCTGAGCAGCTTCTGAAGGAGATGTTTTGAGGAAGGCTGCAGCATTTTTACCACCCTGCCACAGCCATGGATCTGCAGGGTTTCAGCAGGGCTGGGGTGATGGCCAGCACAGATCCTCTCTCAAGCGTTATTCTCCTCCTGCAGTGTTGGAGTCACACTAAGGAGAGCCCTCCCCAGCTCTGGGGAACAGAAGCAATGCTGCCCACCAGAGAGGAACCACAGCACAGAACCGCGGCTCTGGCTGTCTTCAGGACACCCCCTCTCCACAGACCTCCATGGACTGGGCAGGTTTGAGGAGGGCACAGCACCAACTCTCTGCACACCATCCCCAGCTCGCAGCTGCTCTGACAGCTCTTTGCAGCTCTCCAGGATTTCACAGGGGTTCTGCCTTTGTGGAATCCAGCCTTACTCTCCAAGAACGTGTTCCCAGCAGCTGCTGGAAGCAGCACCGCCAGCCTGGCCAGCACATCAGCAACTCCTCAGCCCACAGACAACTGCACTGGGCAAAGGGATGGCAGTTCCAGAACAGCCCCAGCCAGGGCACAGGTGTGTGGCAGAGGCTGAACACACAGATGCCACTGGCACCTCAGCCCCACAAAACTGGGCTGTGGCCAGGAAATCCCTCCAAGGCCATACCAATGGGTGCATGCTGGGGCTTCTGCTTCCTCTGGGCCAGGCACCTTATACAGTGTAAATTCCTTGGAGAAAGGGATTTTTTATTACAATGAACTCCCTAATGTTGGAACCCTGGATACTGAGAGTTTTGGGCTTTCTGTGCTGACAGGCACTGACCCCCCCCCCCCCCCCAAGACAACACTGCATTGACCTGAGGCCAGGGAGAAGCTTCCAAAATGGAATGACAGAACTGGGATTGTGGGTGTGGAGTTTGAATAGAAATGTGCAATATCACGTGGTGGAAAACTCAGAGTTTAAGGCTTTAGAATATAGAAATATCTATAAAGCAAGATGGAGGTTGTAGGGCAGAGGCTGCTCCTTCTTCTTCACCTTCTTCGCCACGAGTTTGGGTGGTTTTGTGGAATTGGACAGAAAAGTCCTCATTGCAGGACATGGGTGGTTGGTTATTGGGTTAAAAGTGAAAATAATTTAGATGTCATTTTTTAATTGGATAGTTTTTCCTTTAAAGACCTTGTAGAGATAGATATGGGGCCATTTTTGTAGCTTGTTAGTGAAACACTGCAGAACTCACTGCTTGTGAGACTGTGACAGAGATAAGAACTAATAAACATCTGAGTCTGAACATGAAATATCATCTCGAGCTCTTTCAATCCCAACACTGACACAGGCAGAAAAGAAGCAAAAGATCCAGCATTAGCCTAAGTCCCTGCCACTGCGTATGTCCCAGCGCCCCTCGCTCTCACACTCACCTGCACAGGGTCTGACCAGGTGAGCAGTGCAGCACTGGGATAAGTATGGTGGTAGCTGGGTCCTCACCGTGGCTCATGGGCTCCTCTTTACTGCCACAGCACACGGTGCCAACAGCTCTTTTTACACCCTGTAGGAACTGCCCGTTGTCATGGAGTGTGTGATCCACCTGCCAAGACCCTCAGGCTGGATTACTGCCTCTGCCTGGGCTTCCTTGCTGTGGTGCCTTGACAGGTGCCCTCACGGTGTCAGGGGAGGAGGATGATGTGAGGGACGTTTGCATCTTGTGGCCATCCTCCCACAATCAAAGCACAGCTCTCCTGCTGGTGTTACCAACACCACAGCCCAAATCAAAGTCCAGCCATCTGGGCTGATGCAAACAACAGATAGCTCAGCATCTTCCTGGTCTTGACTGTGCCCTGTGCAAGCCACACTCGTAATTTTCCTCTGTAGAGTTCTTTCTGGTACTTCCAAACCCAGCCAGTCACACAGACACTTCCTCCATCCCAGTCTCAGTGTACATGTTGACTTTACCTGCAGGACAACAAACCTGGGCCAAAATGTTCTTCTGGTGACCACAAAGATCTCTAGGACAGGAAAACCAGCAGCAGAAAACCAGCAGCAATAGTTATGTGCAAAAAGAGGGACACTATGAAAATTAAGAAACTAAAAAAAAAAAAAAGAAGAAAATTAAGAAATTAAAATTAGCAACAAGAGTTCCTGAGCTGGAAGCAGCCTTTGAGTCCAACCCCTGGCCCTGCAGAGGACACCCCAACAATCCCACCCTGTCCCTGAGCGTGTTGTACAAATCCTCCTGGAGCTCTGGCAGCTGGGGGGCCGTGACCTGAGGAGCCTGTTCAGTGCCCAGTCACCCTGTGGGGGAAGAACATTTTTCTAATATCCAGTCTAACCCTTCCCTGGCCCAGCTCCAGCTGTTCCCTCAGGTCCTGTCACTGTCACAGAGAGCAGAGATCGGAGCTGCCCCTCGTGAGGAGCTGCAGCCCCCAGTGGGGTCTGACCTTGGGCCCCAGGGTGAACAGACCAAGTGCCCTCAGCCCCTCCAGCCCTTCCACCACCCTCACAGCTCTCCTTTGGCTATCTCTAACAGCTTCATCTCTTGCCTTTATAACACGCTGGATGTTGTGTAAATATGACCCTGGAGGCAGAAAGCGAGTGTGTTGTCTGTTCATAGAGGTTGTAGCAGAGTTACAGCAAATGTTTGTGAAAAGCAAGCGTGGGAGCCGGCTGGAAGTAAAGTGATATCTTTGAATAAGCCAAAACCGTGTCCAAACACCAAGGAGGGAAACCTGGGCAAGTGAAATGTGAAACCGTGGTCAGGCAAGCCAGCATTTTTTTTTTGAGGAACAACTTGCTAAAGGCATAACAACTAACATCGAAGTGTTTTTGTGAGTAGACAAAAGGTGGTTGCCTGCCAAAGAAGTTGAAGTCAACAAACAACGGAGTACCACAGGACCACTCATGAAAATGAGCTGTAAGGAGAAGTGAGATGAATCCCTCACACTGCTGTCCCTGCTGAGGCACTCAGGGGCTTCCCAGGCTGTGCTCTTTCTGCACAGTGAAAAAGTTCAAGGAGGTTCCTCATATGAGGATGCCAGGAGAGGAACATTTCAGAACACATTCGTTTACATGAATGGAGAGAAAAATGTCAGGACCTTCACATGGAGAAATGTCTTCACACAGAGGTTTGGGGGCTCACAGGTGGGGCTGCTGCCTGGCAGGGGATCCATGCCATGCGGCCTAGCAGTGAGCTGTGCTCAAGAGTCAGAGTGATGTGCAGTGAAGTGCTCCCCAAAGACTGAGGTCACCAGCTGGGTGTCTTGGGGATCCTCTCTGGGGCTGGTGCTGCTGGTGGCATTAAACGCCCCAGAGGCCCTTAGGGTGCCACAGGATCAGCAGTGAGGCTGGTGCCTCAGACAGAGCTCCTCAGGACCCCTGTGTGTGATGGAGCACGAAAGGACTGCTCTGGTGGCACCAAGGGAGACTGAGGCACAAGGGGGACAGAACAAGAGTGGTGCCTCACACCCATCTTCCCCGATGCCTGTGCCTGCCCAGGTGCCAGCTCCAGGACCTGCTGCACGGACGGAGTCCCTCCCTTCCACTACTCTCCTAAGGAACCCCAGATCCTGTTCAAAGCTCTCGGGCTGCAGCCAGGAATCATTTCCCACCTGTAATGTTTTGCTTTCTCAGGCTCCAGGGCTTGTTCTGAGCCCACAGACTGGAGCAAGGACTGGGAACTGACACTCAAAACCTGCCTCGGGCCCTTGCTGGCCACCGGTGGCCACTGCCAGCAAACAGTGATCTTGTTATGAATAAGAAGCTTGACTAGGCCAATATTCAAGCAGCAATCAAATTATTAATTAATGTGGTAAAGTATGAGCAAAACAGTGCTGGGTACAGTGGGGGAAGTTTTCCCTCCAGCTGCACAATGATTGAGGCTCACAGGTATTTCTAGGGGTACTCAGAAGCTTTCTCAGCAGTTTCTATTCCCAATTTTTACCTCACAATTCTATACACTATTGTGAGTTACTTTTCCTCAGGATGTACCCCAGAAAGGAGTATTCCCAGATGGTGGGGTCCGACTTCCGAAAGAAGAAAGAGGTCTTCCAACTGGTGCGGTCCAGACTCCAGATGTGGGCCCACCTTTTAATTGCAAAGACCATAAATCTCATAACAGTGATGTCCAGCTTCCCTTGATCGAAGCTATCAATCCTTGGGTTGATGTTCATCTTCCTTTCTCAAGCCGCTTTTTACTGTTTTGTTAAGGTGTCGGGATAAGCATGTTTCCTTTTTATATACTCTAAAGCTATAGTTCCACTTACTACAAGCAATATTCTAAAATTCTACTCCAAAAGGTTATTATTGCAAAGCTCTTTAAGGCTTGGCTACAAGCAGAAAGTTCCTGTCAAACTGCAACATCCTTAAAGTTTTAATTCAAAGGCTGTAAAGGCTAATTGCAAACAAAGGATGGGTTCAAAGGCCTTCTTCCATGCTTTACTCCCTCAGTTATTTATTAGAATTCGTCTTTATAACTGTCCCATGGTCAGTTTCCACACATATCACAACCACAAGCACACACGCTGCCTGTGTGTACCTGACACTGGACACAGCTCGGTATTTCAGTCTCAAGGGAGGCCGCAGGGCAGGCTCTGCCTCCGGGAGGTGGGACACGAGCCAGGGCTGGGCGCGCACGGCTGGGAGAGCCGAGGGAAGGCTCTGCCCCCCAGGAGAGCCCCGCAGGAAACAGGGCAGGGGCTGCGACAGGGACAGGGCAGGGGCTGGGACAGGGACAGGTGCTGGGGGTAGGACAGGGGCTGGAGCCGCCCTCCTCCCTCACGGGCCCGAGCGCCCAGCAAGGAACCAATGAGCCTCCAGCACCGCCCCCCGCAGCCAATCAGCGCCAGGCACCCACCAGTAAACCCTCAGGAGAGGCCCGGGAGCCAATCAGAGGCCTCCTGTCGCTGCTGCACTTGCGGGAGTGGTATCTGTGTTCTGATTGGCCGTGTGAGCATCCTTGTTCTGCGCTGCAGCCAATCAGGAGCGGAAGCTCCGCGGGGTTACTCGGGGTCAGGATTTCCCGCGCCGCACCAGCCATGACGTCACCGTACCTGAGGCTGAGGGGCCGTACCTGGGGCACACCTGGGACACACCGGGGCACACCGGGGACACACCGGGGCACACCTGGGACACACCGGGGCACACCGGGACACACCTGGGACACAATGGGACACACCTGGGACACACCGGGGCACACCTGAGGTACACCCGGGGCACACCGGGGCACATCGGGGCACACCTGGGACACACCGGGACACACCTGAGGCACACCTGAGGCACACCAGGGCATATCTGGGGGACATCTGGGGCACACCGGGGCACACCTGAGGTACACCCGGGACACACCGGCGCACACCGGGGCACACCTGAGGTACACCCGGGACACACCGGCGCACACCGGGGCACACCTGAGGTTCATCCAGGGCACACCCGGGGCACATCGGGGCACACCTGAGGTACACCTGGGACACACTGGGGCACACCGGGGCACACCGGGGCACACCTGAGGTACACCTGGGGCACACCTGGGACACACTGGGGCACACCTGAGGTACACCCAGGGTACACCCGGGGCACACCGGGGACACACCTGGGGCACACCGGGACACACGTGGGGCACACCTGAGGCACACCTGAGGCACACCAGGGCATATCTGGGGGACACCTGGGGCACATCTGGGGCACACCAGGGCACACCTGAGGTACACCCGGGGC